>NW_026087411.1:95347763-95947763 GCF_022539395.1 Myiozetetes cayanensis | reverse complement strand
GCTGCAATATAATAAGACAAATACAACAACTGAAGAAGATTAAATGAAATTTTAGATCACATTGTAAGACAGACATTTTCATGTTCCATAAAAGAAAGTTTGATAGGTAGTTTTGGTCATCATTTTAAAAGCAAGCCTGATTCTATTTTATTCAGCTATAATATAATACATAAATGTGTGTTATACCTTCCAATAGTGCTTATTTTTGGTGGCAGCTTTTAGAGATAAATAGATAACTCTGTATCTCATTGCTCATGCAGTGCTCCTTTCCATCATGGCAAGAAGCATAGGCAAAATGACTTCAGCACCTCAATGATTAATCAGCTGCATCACTGTTTTGCAAAGGGTTAGGATTCAGCAAAGCTGACTTCTGAATAAGAAATCCTAAACGACAAATCAGGTTGCATAACAAGCTTGTAATACACAAAATAGATATCTAAGTTTCTTCTTAGAGCAGAAGAACTTCTCATGTTCCAAAAATCTGTGAGACACAGGTGAAGAAGCTCAACAGGCTTCACCCACTGACTTTGGTCCCAGATTCACAATAAGGAATGAGATAGTCAGAGACAGCCTCTCCTTTTCCACATAATTAATTCAGTGGCAGAATGAAGTGCAAGGAATTACTTACTTGACTTTTCCAAGATTTCCTTCAGTTCTGGCTTTTTACAAGCTTACTGGCCTTCACTCAGTTTGGGAGCCTGAAACTGCTGCCTATATCACAGCCTATTCCCACCATTCATCTAACAGCCTCAGGTGCAAACGTTTTAAAATTTTGTCTGAAGAACTATTATTTCTTTTTGTTGTACTGGAGTTAAAGGAGGAAATTTGGGGAATAAAGGTGGTACTATCAAAGCCAAAGGAGGAGAAAGAAATCTGGCTGTGCAAGGGTTGCTGCAGATTACTGAGGCACCCAGTGCCCTTTTCCTCTCACCTTTATGGATCACTAGAAAGGCGTGAGCAGCCTCAGTGGTATGTAGGATCCCTGACTGTGCTGGTTGGAGTCCCACACAAGGATGCTCCTCTAGCTGGTCAGAGCACATAGGAGGGCAGTTGTGTTTTCTTCTCCAGTGAGAGGAGAGCAGCCAAGAAAGGAGAGGACATACTGCTGCCAGCTGAGCCTCACTGTGGGTCTGCGCAAATTAACTCATTAGCTGGGATTCACGGGTCTTGAATGATGAGTAGCATAACAACTGCACTGCAGCCACTCAGAATGTGTTAAAACAATCCTTCTGAGCAAAATTGTTATTCTTACTTTGAGATCTAAGTAAATTGTTCCTCAGACAGAGCCAGGTGGACTCAGGCTAAAAGAAGGTCATTTTCTGCTGTTGTTTTCATGACTCCACTTTCCCATTGGAAGTACCTAAAATGCAGTGTTGTAACAATTCAGATATCTGGGAAGCTTTTATTTGGACCAGTAGGAGACCATGAAGAGTCAAATAAAATAAGCAAAGACATAGTATAGCTGAGGAAAATTGGCTATTAAGGGTCATATACTTAGAACTGAAGGAGTTTATAATTGAAAGAGGATTTTGTTCATAATATTTGCTTGTCTTTTATACATTAAATGCCTGTTGACCTTGCTAGTGTACCTATGCAAAAGTGTATGTCCATTTCAAGGATGTACAAAACTAGCTGATCATTTATTCACCAGTAGAGCTATCTGCCAGAATAAACAGAAGAATTTTCTACCGAAAGCAGTCATTTCAGCAAGACTGTTGTCTGCCTTGCAATCTTATCTATTAAATAAGTTATATTTATAAAGTATAATTTCTCATAAGTTGATATAATCATCTTGGTTTAGGCAGGAAAAAAATTTAGAACCTGCATCCCTGCAGAACCAAAATCTTTGAGCCAAATCTGCCCAGGAGCGCATTGAAAATAGGACTAATTTTTTTTCTTTCTTTTTCCCATATGTTGTTCAGATTTTCATAAAAAAGAATTAAACATTTCTGAGTCTTTGATGAGAACAAACATAAAGCTGAAATTTAGGATACTCCTATATTTGTCTCAGTGGTGTGCTAATTCTGAAAATAAATGGTGACAGACTCACTGCCACTATTGCTTATGTATATAGTTTGATTTAGTCAAAACTGCATAATTACTAAATGTTGAGAATAATTTAAAATAATAATTCAAGTTGATGAAATGGAACTTACAAATCTGCTTTAAATAACTGTCATTTAATATTGAATTATTTTGTCTTAAGTGTGATAGGATCACATTCTCTGTTTTATGTGGGTAGAATAGTTTCAGAGTGTTTGAAATTTCTTAGCTCATCATAGCCAGGAAATGGTTGTGAACTGTCAAAGAGAATTAAAAATGCTAGAAATGTGTCAATGAGCAATTGCTGCAGGTTACTATAGAAAGCAAGGGCAGAGGACATTAAAGGGTCTGCACAGCATAGAAATAAATAAAAAGAAAGAATGGACTTGCTGTGGAATAAAGAAAAGAAACCATACTACTTCTGTAACTGAAGTATAGTTGGAAATCAATGATCTGGTGCAATGTAATGCCACAACAATGGCAAATATTTTTTCTAAGTTCAAAGTTAACCAGGAGGCACAACTCTAAATGAAACCAACATCACTAGTTCCACTGCTGATGGAAGTATATGTTTCTATTTTAAGAAAAATGGGAGAAAATAACTGTTTTTGTTGGATCGTGGGGCTATAACCTTAAAGTATGCATCTGCAGCACTGAAGTAAAATTCCTGTGGTTGAGGCTTTGACTGGATACATTCCCTATTTTCTAGCTACAGCCTTTGATCTGTACATTTAGGTCAAATGTCCATACAAAATAACTCAATCTCCTACCTCAGATCTGGTCAGCAGAAGATATTTAGGGAAATAATATAAGAACTGTGTGATGTCTAGAGTATCTAGAGCTCAAAAAACCTTTCCTATCTTTGAACAAGTCGTGTTTTAGTGAATTTGCAATCCAGAGGTTTCTCTGACCCGTCAGCCTTCAGAGACATGACTGATTCCCATCTTCTGTGGATGTCCCATACCCTTTAATAGCATATATACTTTTGGATGATATCCCATAGCTATGAGTTCTGCAATTTAGTCATGCCCAGCATGAAAAAACAAGCAAGTAAGGAAACATAATGCCTATTACAGAGTTTCCACCTACTGCATGACCTTTTCTTCAAGTGCCACATAGTTCTTGTGTTACAAAAAAATTAGTATTCTCTTCAACTTTTACCTTTTTGGTATTTTTATTGTATTCCATATTTGATTTTTTTTCCTGGTATAGAGCTCTGTTTCACTGATGGCCTTTCCACATACAGAGGCTGCTCTGTAGCGCTGAACACCTTTGTCAACTTTTTTTTTCACAGAAGTAGTTTCAGACTTTAGAAGTTAAAGAATTTTCAGAATTTTCATTTGTATAGTATTGATTGTTGAAGTTCCCCTTGTTTGTAGAAGGTTGGGTTAGAGATCAGCTAGACAGACTTAACACCTATAAATCCACATTTGCTGAAAGAGTCCGCAAATGCTGTGCTGAGCTACCCTCCATCGTCTTTGAAAAATTGTGGAGAACAGTAGAGGTGCCTAATTACTGGAGGGAAGGCAATGTTACTCCTGTCTTCAAAAAGGGCAGGAAGAAGGACTTAGGAAACTACCAACAAATCGGCCTCACCTTCATCCCTGGAAAGGTGATGGAACAGATCATTCTGGAGGTCATCAACAAGCATGTAGAAGAAAAGAAGGTCGTCAGAAGTAGTCAACATGAATTCAGCAAGGTGAAATCATTCTTGACCAATCTAATAGCCTTCTATTATGACATGGCAGGATGGGTTGATGAGAGGAGAGCAGTGCATGTTGTCTACCTTGAGTTCAGCAAGGCTTTTGACACTGTCTCCCATAAAGTCCTCCTAGTTAAGCTCAGGAAGCGTGGATTAGATGAATGGGCAGTGAAGTGGATCAAGAACTGGCTGAATGGCAGAACTCAGAGGGTTGTGATCAGTGGAGTAGAATCCAGTTGGAGTCTGTAGTCAGTGGCCACCTAACTAAAATCTTATTCACTATGAAATTTTAATTCACATACAGCCTAAAATTATGTGTATAAATTTAGTTGTTGATGATATGTTGATAAGCTTGTTGATAAGATATTGATGATAACTGCAAGACAGTAAAAGAATGAACATAAATTGTATTATAGGAAGGGGCAATACAAAATCTAACCATTGTTTCTTTTCATGCAGTTGAAATCTCTGGACAATTCAATTATAACTTGTTTAGGCATGGCTTTAAATCTTCTGCATTCTGCAAAATGAGTGACATCTCCAGACCATTATATTTCATTTAACATAGAATTTCAGGAGTGCAAAATCTGTGCTAGTTCTATACAAATATCATTATTCATTATAGAGTAACAGGGTATTTAAGATATGTTAATTAAAGTACCAGAAGTAACTTCTATTCTACTTTTAAAACACTGACAACTTTACCACATTAAGTGGCAGGCCAAGGCTCTTACAAAGCTATAACACATTTTAAGACATGTCATAACATTCAAGTTTTTTCAAGAGCAATCATTTAAATAAAAATTGATTTGTCATATTGTGTAGCTTTTAGGAAAGCTGACTGACTCACAGCTCAAACCAATTCATGGTGAAGGAAAGAACAAGAAGTAGTTCACAAAATCATAGCAGAATTTAATTTGTAAGGGTTGTCTGGATATCATCTAGTACATCCTCCTGACTGGAGTCAGCTAGAGAAGGTTGGTCAGGGGCTCATCCTATTGAACTTTGAGCTGGGATCTCCAAAGCTGGAGATCCCACAAGACTTCTGCACCATCCTTAACAGTGCTTAACCACTCTGGGGGAGGATATAAATACAGTCAAAATTTCCCCTGTTGAAGCTTGTGTCCATTACCCCCTGTCACATCTCTGCACATGTTAAAGAAACGCCTTTTTTCACTTTATATCCTGCCATTAAATAGATGAAGATCATAGTAAGATACTGCTGATTAAAGATATTTAAAAATATCTGTTCTATTGCAATAGCTGTGACTGCTTTAGAGTTTTTATTTCATATTTGTAAAGTAGCTTCTTGACCTTTGTCAGAATACAATCTAAATAAATGTCAAAATACTTATTAAGAAGCAATTTGAAAAACTATTTTCCTTTCTTCATTTATAGGCAGAGTGATATCTGAGATGCAAATTTCACAGCATCTGGGGTGAGACATGTATTCTGACAAAGGCCAAGAAACTACTTTACAAATATGAAATAAAAACTCTAAAGCAGTCACAGCTATTGCAATAGAACACCAAGCATAGCTATTAGTCAGTCAGCCACAGCCAGATGTTTCTCCTGTTGATACCTCTTAGGTGGAAAGTTCTAATAATGCTTTTTGAAGACATAAATATATATATCTAAGGACTTTGTTTAGATATGATAACCTTTCATATAAAGTGCTACTATTCACTAGTGATAGTGTACTCTCAATAATTCTGTTAGAAAAGCATTCTGCTATCTGAAAAGCATCCTTATAGCATGATAAAGCAAACATTATATTTATTTTAGAATAAGTTTTATGCATCCATAGATTAGCAGGAATTCTTATTGAAAATAAGAAACCAAACATAAATAGGCAAAAATTCATATGCACATTGTACTATGAAAATAATATGATATTTGAATATATGTCAGAAGCACTAAACACAGAGGTAAAGTGTACCATGAGTCTTGTCCTTTGTCACATATATTCAGTAATGATTTTGCAGAAAAGACATCCCTTGCCCGGCTTTGCAGGCTGTGCAACTTGAGCCTATTGCCAGTGTCTGAACATTCAGTGATTTAGCTGTTATAGATACAGCCTAGGAAATCAAGGCTGTCAGGGTGTCTGACTGAAGTAATTCAGATATAATTTCCACCAAAGATGGACAAGAATCTCAACCCCACAGTGCACTAAAAAAATTTAAAAATGCTATTAAATTTCCATTACCACCATCTTACTGGTAACAGGTATACTTTGGATGGGTGCATGATTCATGAAAATGAGTAATTAATTATAAAGGAGTGTCTCAAGATGCACTTAGCAGATGTCATCACAATTATTTAAGTGCCACTTTGAAGTGAATAACATCAGCAGTCTAATTATCCCATGGGAAAAACTTTCTATGTTAATCCAAGAAGTATCTTGTATAGAACTTTGTAGAGCCTGGATGCTGGGTTGTAAGTATATTCTTCCATTAAGCTTTAGACAGATCCTTGCATAATGCACCCAGATGCTACACATAACACTAAGAAACCTGCATCTTGTAAATGTTTCTCAGGAGCAGAGAGAAGATGGAAAGGTACTCAAAATTCACAAAAATATTGTGATACTTCAATGTAGTATTTGTGCTACCTTAATACAACTTGAAACAAACATAATATGCCTACTTATTTTAGTGCTTGTGTGATTTGCCCTACTTAGACATCATCCTGCTGTTCTGCACTGGGGTGGGGTGAGGGGAGAGAGAGTGAGAGAGAGAGTATGCAAGGTTCCTGATGAAGACTATGGAGGTGGCATAATTGCTGGTACCAAGTGGGAGCTGCCTGCAGGCTTGTGTGCTATAAGGAGACAGCTGAGCTTATTGTTCAGCCATGCAATTTGTGCAGCACAATGCAATGGGGACTTGCAGCATAATCTAATCTATGAGTATCACTACATAAACCTTAGACAATATTTTTTTAGTCAGGATCACTGCAATCACCTGCTGGACTTTTATTTTGTGAAGTAACACCAGAAAACAACCCTAGAACTGTTTTCTGGCGTTGACAATGACATAATGGTGATTGATCCCTGCTTAATCTCCAGAATATCAATTAAGGAGTTTTTGGATTGTGGAGCAAGTAGTTGAAAGCTGAACAACTGTTCCCATTATGATGTGAAGTGGTTTTTTCTCCTTATGTATGTCAACACTGTTGTGTGCTATCGAAGTGTACACATGGAAGTAAACCTTTTATGGGGACTGGACACCTTGTATAATGGGCTTCAGTTTTGTAACAAATAGCTGCTAAATAAGATCCAGAACATTCCAGTGTATTGAATATTCTGGTAAACACTAAGCCCATTAATGAATGCCCAAGAAATAGCAGGAAAATACACCTTATTGAATATTTTTCAATTAATAATATGAAGAAAATAGATGACTGAAACAGACATAAATAGTCCAATTTGGCTGAATTTTTAGGGTTGAGGAGACCACAGCCCATTTTTCACTTTGTACTTTAATGTAATCTCAAAACTGTTTGTATAGTTCTGATTTGGTTTCTCTCAACTGCTTTTCTGCAATATGTTATTTTTTTGGCAGTACTGTCCATCATCAGGTTGTTCAGATAAAAAGTAAATATCACTTTGTAATTCCAGTTAATAGTATTCTATTTTTCCTCACAGGTTTGAGTCCATTTAGATGGATCTGTTCTTATTAATGGCTTCATAAATTCAACAGTCTTGCTGTGAAGTCAGACTTTGTTACCACATAGATCTCCAGAGAGATTATTTGGCTCAATTGTCTTGTTTTTTAGCATTTTCTATTTCTGAATTTTCAAATTCTAAGCTGCCAGTCTCACAGTGGTGTGCAGTATTTTGTCATCTTCACTTTGAATGCATAAATAGCAATTTAAGTATACCCTATATTTTTTAAAGTCATTCAGAGAACTCTTTTAAAACTGCTTAGGAAATGAATTATAGTGATGGAAGAGTCCTTTAAAGAGACTTGAGGAGCTGGTCTCACAGTTTGAACTAGCTGCAAACCAGAAACCACAGAATTACATATGTTTAGCCTTGTGACTGATACTAAGCTTCTGCAGTCAAAATTGGGCAATGGCAATGAGTGGACCCTACCATGCATTTTCTCCACTGCATTTCTCATTTATGTATTTGTACAAGTGCTACCTAGAGAGCACTTTGTTCTTTGTCTTTTCAAGGTATTAACTTTCCCTCCATTGAAAACTTACTCTTTGGAAACTAAAGGGCCCAAAAGTTTTCACTGTAAATGTTCTGTTTCATATATATATATTCTGAGGTATCTTGCGTCACCCACAATCTGACAAAGTCCAGACTCAAGTGCAATGGGCTCCTGGCCTGCTTATGAGAATGTCTACTAGTAACTTCATAGTTTGGGTCTTATTTACATAACTTATTCTTCAAAACTGTCAAAACCCCTATGTTATTACAAATTGCCTCCAAATCTACCAAAGGACACAAGTAACAGTTGTAAAACAAAAATTAGTACTATAACATCTAATTTCAGTGTTGGTTGCACTCTTGGAATGTCATGTAGAATGGGAAAAGATTTTGTTTGACTACCCATGTCTACATATGTATATCAACAGGTATACTGGGTGTTTGAATCACCCTCACCAAAATTTCTAGTGCTGCTTGAAATGGCCTGAAGTTTTCTGCTGGTGTGCAGTTCAGAAAGGCTTACATCAACCCTGTTCTCTATGTCATGTTACCAACTACAAGTAGGTAACTCAGATATTCTAGTGTTATATCAAGTGGTACCTGACACTTCTCTCTGCACTATTTTAGTGAGTGGTGTTCTAGTCAATCCAGTCAATGGAGTCTTGAGAGCAATTCATCTTACTGTCTAAAAAAGACACTTTGTGACTGGTCAGATTAATTGCAGGGTAAACTCCTTGCTCTGTACTGGCTTAACACAGATGCTTACATACAGAGGTTCAGTTCAGTTTTCTTAAACACATTCATCTGGTCCCACTTGTGATGCCCAAAAGTTGCCCATATGGCTTTCAGACGGAGCTTTAAAAGGTCAAATATCTCTTGGAAGTTACATGTCAAATCTGCCAACAACATGCAGATATTTCCAGTATATTGGAACATTTTACACAACATCAGATCCCTACGTTTTGGCTTATGAAACTCAGCCCATGGTATCCAGTGGGCAAAACAGCAGTTTAGACTCATGCTGCACATGTAAACATCTCTGTGCAAATACCTAAATTTGTGTCTTATATTGTGTCCCACTGTGTCAGCACAGGAGAACTCTGTCAAGCCGCAAACTATACCTGACTCATATTCTGATACCTCTGGCTGTATCATTTACCAACGCAACTCAAAAATTATGGAAAGTTAAAAGATGAATAAGTGAAATAGGGCTGGAGAATTTTTCTTAGTGTAAATGACCCAATGTTACATAATAATCCTATTAATTTTCCCATTTCTTTTGTATGATTATCTGACATAAAGATTCTTTAAGGAAGTAACCGAGGGTATTTTTACTACATTAGGCTCACAGCATGCCAGATGTAATTGACAAACTCCTTTTTTTAGAGTTGTGAGCTCAGTTTATACACAGTGAAAGTTAAATTTTCATATATGCAAAAGAATTTCTACTAAAAATTTTAGGTCAAAAATGCAGCTTGTACAGCAGCATTTATGAAGAACAATTTATGGAGAAATATCGAACAATTAAAGTGCACTGATTGTGAGACAACCTTTAGTTGATGCTGATGAGATATTGATTCTTAGTGCCTCCAAAAGTCCTGCAATATGTGGAAGATATTTGGAGAACCGTTTCTGTCCCCAGATTGCTTAAGAAAATTGTAAGGTATGATGACATTGTTTAGATAGTAGATGTGCATGCTCTAGCTTTTTCTGCATTCAAAGCCAGCAGAGAGATGTGCTAGGAATGAATCTTACTATAATCTGTGTCTTGGGGCGGGTTAGTTATGCTCAGCCACTGACAAGCACCTTCTCTTTTTGATCTGAATCTTGACTTCCAACTTTGGCAACTTGCTTACACTGGAATGCAATTTGAGTAACATACCAGTCATATTCTTGTAGCTCATGATGCTTACCAAACTCTTATGAATATCTATACCAGCTGATAGTCCACTGTGTTTATGAGGTGAGCTGTTCAATGACCCTCGAGCAAGGATGGATGTTTGATCAGAACGAGCTAATCAAAGATTAGTTATGTCATCAACAATTCACCTCTCCAAGGCTGTATAAGGGAAAATAGAGACTACAAAAGAGACTTCAGAAGGTATAAGGACAGAATGGCCATGAAAGTACAAGAACAGGATAACACGAGAGGCCCTAAAGGTATAAGTGTAAGTTGCAACTGATCAATTACTGATTGCTTCAAAAAACCAAACCCAAATCTTTGAGGCTGGATAGGATCAGTTTTAGGGTATTACTTGAACATGTATAGAATTGTGTAACAACTGATTGCTGCCTATGACTAGAAGCATAGGTAGAACCATCTTTAGACTGAAGGTAAGAAAGCCATTAATTGTGCAGGTGCCTAACTCAGAACTCACTGTGCAAATCTGATTGCTCTTATATCTAGTGTTAATATATATGTAAGTATTATTATTATTATCTTCAAAGGGAAATATATATTCTATTGGTTTTGCTTGGCTTAGCCTTCAGTTGCTTTCTTTGATCTGACACCCTGCCCTGGATGTGTGGTGTGATGCTATGTCCTACAGATATACCCTTAAGTTTGGCAGTATGGGTGAAGTTATTAAATATTAAGAGATGATATTATGCTGAAGGTCAAAAAATAAAACCATATTTACAGATGAAGAATATTTTTTTTTGCCAATAGGAGAATCATAATGTCAATATTCACCACACTGAGTTGAAATACACTCTTATTTTTTTTAGTAGAGGACTTAGGCTTACTGAAAAGTGAAAGCAAAAAGGAATTGAATTCTGGAATAGAAAATTCTGCTTAGCTTTTTCACAAAAGCTGTTAATGAAAATGAGTTTCTTCTAGTACTGCTTCTGAGTGAATAAAAGTCCCCAATCTAATGAAAAAACATATACTAGAAGACTTAACCTAGAGACTGAACATGATGAGAACATTATATGCTAAATTTCTTTTTATTCAGTCAATTTATAAGATTAGACCATGTCACAGATTAGGTCACATGATGTTAGAGCTCTTTCTGACTTTCTTTAAAATAGTTCCTTCCTCCCTCACTCTCCTTAGCATTTGCTTATTCATAAATCATAGCATATAATTTTTAACTGCTTAAGAAGTCAAATGTAATTTAAAGCTGGTATACTGAAATATATTACATCAGCTTAAAAACATCCTTTAAAAACAAAGATTTGTTTTACATTATGGGGGGAGAAAAAGGCTATCTGTTTGAGTTCCAATGTCCTGGGTCCTGGTGGAGCCAGCAGTATGCCTTTGCTGCAAGGAAGGCTAAGTGTATCCTGGGCTGCCTTAGACCAGGTATTGTAAACAGGTCAGAAGAAGTGATCCTTCCATTTCTTGGGCAGGGACTCACCCTTCATATTGGTGAGTCCCCACATGGAGTGCTGTGTCTGTTTATGGATTTGCCAGTACAAGAGGGAAACACAGTGGAGAGAGTCCATTGAAGGGCCACAAAGCTGATGAAAGGATGGGAGCATCTCTCCTGTGAAGAGAAGCTTAGAGCACTGGGACTGTTCAACCTGGAGAAGGCTCAGAGGGATCTCATTAAGGTGTATAAATACCTGAAGGGACAGAGCCAGGCTCTTTTCAGTGGTGCCCAGTGACAGGACACACAATAATGGGCACAAGCTGAAATGCAGGTGTCATCTGAACATCAGGTAACACTTTGTTACTGTGTAGGTGACTGAGCATTGGTACAGATTACCCAGAGAGGTTATGGAGTTTCCCTCCTTGGAGATACTCAAAAGTCGTCTGGACATGGTCCTGGGGAACTGGCTGTAGGTGGTCCTGCTCAAGCAGGAGGACTTGACAGGCTGACCTCTAAAGGTCCCTTCCAATCTCAGCCATTCTATGATTCTGTGATTTTGTGTTTCTAAACTGTGTATCCACATTGAGACAAATTCCCTTGATTTATAGATTCAAATTGTATTTTTCTTCAAGATCTTTCTTGATCCTTTGCTAATTCCAGAAAGAATTGAAATATAATTAATCACAAAAATACATTTTATATATAAAATATAGAAAAGATGGTAAAACTCACATGCTGAGTGATATGAGGATTCCATCGATGGCAGCAACCCTGATTTCAGACTGAAGACCAATGTCTTTTGAATTGTTCATTTATCATTTGTTTCAACTGCCTCACTAGAGAGTCTGTGTGACTGAAGTAAGCTTTAGCATAGAGCATAAGGAATCTTCTCTCACTTGGAAACTTAGTGATAATACCAGAGGCAATTGATCCTCCTTTGAAGATAAACTGCCTGCAAAGGTCAGTGCTTTCCCATCTACTAACTCAAGGAAGTGGATATCTGTGTTTTCTTTTTCTGGCTCTTTAAGGGACATAAGTGCAGCATGGGTCTAGAATATACTCTTGTTATAGCAGTACCTTTATTCTGGTAAAACTTGCATAGTACTGGCACAGTATGAATAATAAAAACAACAAACTGTGAAGTCTTATCACATATTCTTTATGTAACACCAACATTTGAGAAGAAAACAGTTTCTTCATACCAGGTATTAATTTTACTTGCCATAAATTGCCCAAAGAGAGAACACTTTGTTTCTCAAAAGTTTCCATTCTATTCATGTAGGAATAAACAAGCCAAGTCTGTCATTTTCTGTAGTGATTCAAGTAAAAAATGGCTTGTGTATGTCAAGAACAGAGTATCTATAAAAACTTAAACAGTTGCAAACTCCAAATCTCCCACAGAGTTTCACACTGCAATGGGCAAAGTTTGTACTTTTACTGTGAAGATTTTCCCAAAGAAATAAAAAGGAGAGTGGCATTCTTCAAATTTCCATTTTCCTTTGAAAATGTAGTGCTCTTGTCTAGAAGATTTTTGCAAATACAAACATAATTTCATGCTGGAGTTTGTGTAGGTCTCTGATTTCAGACACGAATGTAGTCTCAGTCAGTCAATATGTCTGTTTGTATACAGGAAATTAGTAACTATATTTAAGTGTTTTGCTGAATTGAGGTCACGTAAACAAACCAACAAGAGCCCAACCTTTGGCTTGTCTTAACCAGGGACTCTCTAAGAGCTGATATTGCTGCAGCAGCTGACAGACACAGGTTAGAAATTGAAAAATCATTAATGAAAGCTTAACATTTTTTAAAATAAAATTGAACAAAATCCCGAAGGCAGATAACTGTGGAAACAAGGAGAGTTGAAGACATGATTCTGTTTCATCACTAAAGACAGCAGTAAAACTATAAGCCTTATGCTGGTATGGCATAGCATAATATATTAAAAAGAATTCTAATGTCTTTTTCTCTTTCATCTTTTTTTCATGTTTTCAAAGATAAGCACTGTATGAGATTAATATTAGAATGACAGGAACACTGAACTGGAAATTAATCAGGAGTTTGAAATACCACATTTCAGAATTTACTGCAGGGATGGGGAAAATAAAACAGGAAATGGCATATTCAGTGCAGTAGAGTGGTGAGCACTGATATATCACAATTTAGGTCGAAATAACAGGCAAAGCTAAGTAGCAGTTAATAATACAAAAAAAAAAAAGTCCTACTATAGAAATTTTAAAAATATTTATTTAATTTAGTTGTCATTCTAGGAAGTGTATATTCCTAGAAAAATTAGAACATTCATAAAAATTCAAAGCAATTGAAGAAAGACTTTCAAGTTAGTCAGATAGCCTTTCAATAGACAACTTTGACTTTTTCCATAGGTTGCAGTTTTTTGTTTTTTTGCGGTTTTTTAAACAGTTTTCATAGGAAGGGGCTATTTTAGAAGCATTTGTGGAAATTAATCAAAATAACCAAGAACGGTGCAAGAAAAATGAATAGTTGGACCAGACAAAGGAACATATACCTTACTGTATGTGACAACTCTCGAAACTGGCTGTGAGGGAGGCATAAGAATGAAATAATATGAACCATACTCTGCTGTGTGTAGATAATTAATGTTTTTCATTCTAATACCTGTCAGAAAACAACCAGAAGCTCTGAAAGTAACTCAGTTTAGCTTACATCACCTCCTGCTCATCATCATCATCAAAAGTTTATGGCATTCTATCTGCCCTTACTGCTGACTTACACTGTCAGTAATTTATAGGTATAAAAATATGCTCACATATATGAAAGAACTTTATTATTGGAGTTCTTCATGATCAATAATTTGTAACCAGAGCTTTGTAGGCTCTTGGGTAGAAAGTCTCTGAAGATGTGAGTAGACAAAAAATAAAAATTACTTATGAAACGAAAATAGATAATAAACACTAAATATATATATTTCATGAATATACTCTGAATTTATATATACATACATATATGTGCATATGCTTATGAGTTTTCATAGTGTCTGACCAAACAAATGAAATACTGAAGGGAACACCACTGACTTACCATATGCTACAATTCTTCAAGTGTCATTACTGCTGCTGGTTAAATTATTCTCTGGAAACCTGTTCTTGGGTGAAGTCTGCATTTTTTGCTCCTGTTTATAAAGATTATGCAAAATTACTCTCTGTTTCTGTCTGATGTATTCGTTATTCAGACAGACAAAATGAATGACTTCTCCAAAATTTTCTAGCTATCTATTCTTTATTCAGTGAATGTGATACATCTCATAAATCAAATAATGTATTTTTCTTTAATTAGATGACTGAAACTTTTCAAAAAATAGAAAATAAAAAAATGTCAAGTAGTGAAGAAAAAACATAACTAGAGTGTATTTTTGGAAGACCCTTGTTTATGCTTAATTTTGTAATGCTTTAAGAATGTATGATTATTTTAATGAATAAATAACTAGTCATAAATAAAAACTAATATGAACCAATATATAACAGTAGGATGTTTCTTCAGTATAATATTAGTGAATTAGATTGTTCTGCATCTGATCAATCCAACACAGAGAATGGAGTTTAAATATTCCAAACCTTTAGGCAAAAACTTTTAAAATTATTGTGACTGTGGCATCTGAGGAAAGTTTAGCATGATAAAAAAAGACTACTTTTTGTATTGCAGCTACTTCAACTGTAATTTTTAAATTCTCAAAACTTCACATTCAAAGTTTATGGCACAAGAAGTCTTTTCTAATGTATCTTTAACTGGTATATCTGACCATTAAGTACCCGTTCAGAAGTTGACACAGTGGTATCTTTGGCAAGTTTGGTGTTTGTTGTGTTTTGGCCTTGGATTTTGGGTTTGGGTTCTGTTGTTTTGTTTGAGGTTTTATTTGGTTTTTTGTTTTTCCTTCAAATGTGAATTGCTGGACTACATAGGATGATACCTCAGAGCCATTCTTGAATTGCTGGATCAAAAAATAGCACTACTTCCAGAAATGGAATAAAAGTAACAAAGAAGGAAAAGCATACGTCTGTAAAATGCAGTTCAAAGATTCTTTTTATGGACCAGTCCCTCACAACTTCAGAGATCACTTCTCTTTCCATTCAGCTGTAATTGTTGGCACAGGTGGAGAGGTCAGCCAGTCCTGGGAGGCTCATGAGCTTCTGAGGACCAAGCTCTCATTGTGGACAAGAATTGATGCTCACTGATGCAACAGACAAGAATCACTTAAATTTTAACATCCCATAAAAAACCCAACATTTATTTCTTTTACCTGTTTTCCCCTTGTAACTTCCTGTCATGGAAATCCAGTTGTGTCTTCATCATAAGGAAGACAAGAGGACAAATGCAGTTAGATACGTTGGTCTGTTTAAAGAGTTGGGGAGCAGCTAAATACTGAGATGACAAGAGCTATATGAATGCTTACATGTTTTAAAAATTTTCATGGTATATGATTTTTTCTCTTTAACAATAACACTACTGTATTCCCTCCTGAGAGTTATAGGTTGAAAGAGTCATGTTCAAATCCTGAATCCAGGTTAGTAGAGTTTTTTGACCTCAGAGTAAAATATTAATGTAAGGTTTTCAAAGTACAAGCTGTCTGCTACCTAGGCATAAAACTGATCAGAAAAATAATAAAAGGAAAATCATGGACACAAAAATACACTAATCATTGAATTGCAGAGTGCTTTTCAGCTAATAGTAAATTGTTCTTCAAATGTATTTGCAGAAGATTGAAGATAAAAGAGAAAATTGCTCCACTGAAATTGTGGCTGAAAAGGGATAGAAAGGATAAAAGAACAGCAGATTTGCTGAACTGGTGCTTTATTTATGTCTTTTCAGAGGAAAATGAGGATAGAACACAAACAAAGATAGAATCATATTTCTTGATGTAGCCAAGAACAGAGGTATTAGACCCAGTGTGGATAATAATAGAAATAGTGTCAGATATAAAACAGATGACTTTGCAATTGGTAGTTTGGTTTCTTTTTGGATATGTTATTTTTTAATTGCCACTGTCCTTGAAAGCCTTCACTAATTTAAGTTTGATGAATATTTACATCTGAAATAACACTTGAATTAAAATATTTATAGGCAAAATGTTAACAAGGATTATACAAGAGATCCTAATGAAATTTTGCAAAAATAAGAACAGTAAAATTCCAGTTTTTTAATTTCATAGCATTCACATATAAATTTTATTTGCCAGGATCAGAATAAAATGCATATTCATAAAGACAGTTCAGCACAATGCAGTATAATCCTGGGTTCTTTGAATGAATGATTTATTGAATTAGAAATGCATCTCATTTTGTGTACAATGCTATTCAACTTATTCTTTTGAAAGATAGTAAGCCCATGGTTTTGCTACAAGTTTATAGAAAAAAACATGTGAAATTGAACAGGCAACAGTATCTTCTTAGTAGAGATAAATTAGGAAAATGGAGATTAGCCCCCTTAAAAGAGTGCATAAGTTCAGATACAGAAAAAAATCGCTCTATAATTCTTTAAATATATTTTTTTCAGTGTCCTTTCCCAGTTTTTGTTTACTTGGTTGGTTGATTGGTTGGTTGGTTGTGAGTTTTTTTAAAAATTTTTTTCTTCTAAAATGAAGCATGAAAAATGTACTCTTGCTTGTGGAATAGTGTCCTAAAATTCAACCTGGGCTTGCGAAATTAAAATTCCTACAAGTACAGAAGCAAAAGATGGTTTGATGGTTTCAAATGCCTCATTCTCAGGGAAACCAGAGCATCTTGCACAGTATAATCAGACATATATCTCTTGTATTACGCTTGCTGATAAAGCAGCCCTTGATTAATTTGTGTTACAGTATGACATCAGCTGATATAATGGTATGGAATGTGTTGTTAAATAAGATAATGAAAAGTTTCAAAAAGATATGGATAGGTTCAAAAAAGATTTTCCAGAGTTGTATTTCATACTTTTTTAATATATATCTGAAACTGTACAGTTCTTACATATGTCTTTAGTAGTGTCAAACATATGTCCAAATGCTTTGCTAAAACAAGTTTGAGAAAATTTTTTTTCTGTCTTTATAGGGCACCTGTTATACATCTTCAGTATTGAGGTCAGCGTTAAACTTTTTCTTTTGATTTTTATAAACAATTCTTACTCATAAAATGAGAAAAGTAATCTGAACCCTATAACAAGTATTAACATTTCTGACAAAACATTTCTATAAAAGTAAATAAACCCCCTCTTATATACAGTTTCAGGCATGGTTATTTCCAAAATACTATGTCATCACCTACATCCATATGCCAGGATAAAGTCTCAGAAGATGCATAACTTTATGTAGGGCTGCTTTAACATCCTGATGGATTTAACTAGACTTTCAATCTTGTTTAATAGAAAGTAAGGGATGCAGTAAAGCAAAGAACTTTTTCTGTAAGGTGCACATGGTCTCTGCAAACTATGAGAATTTTACAACCTACCATATTCTGAAAATCTGTGTCTGGATAATAAAAAGGGGTCTGAGAAGGGTGTGCTACGCTCCAGGTTTGTTGGCTGATCCTGGCACAGGTTCATGAGGTTGCCCATATGAAAAATGGATACTCTCTGTTGAGTATTAATTTAAAGGATTCTTTTTTTCTTCAAAAAGTATTGGTAATACAAATTTAAAGCCATGAGGAGATGTATAAAAATGGCAATGCTAAGGCATACAGGCATCCATCTATAAAAACCTTTACAGTGGCCAATTGCAAATATCTAAGGAGGGGTATATAAGCATATAGTAACATTTCCCCATGTATTATTTTTCTTTCTGTCTGGGCTAGAGTTAATTTGCTTCACAGTAGCTTTAATAGGGCAGTGTTTTGGATTGTAGCCAAAACAGTGTTAGCACAGTGATGTTTTAGCTCCCGCTGAGCAGCGCTTGCCCAGTGTCAAGGCCTTTTGTGCTTCTACCCCCATCCCACAGCAACGAGGCTGGAGGTGCACGAGGAGTTGGGAGGGGACACAGCCAAGACAGCTGACCCCAAACAGACCAAAACTATATTCCATAAGCAAGAGGCAGGAAGGCAGGAGATGTTCAGAGGGAGGGAATTTGTCTTCCAAGTCACCATTTCATGGGATGGAATCCAGCTTTCCTGGTCATGGCTGAACACTTGCCTGCCCATAGGAAGCGGTGCATGAATTCCTTGTTGAGCTTTGCATGCACAAAACATCTTTTGCTTTGCTTTATCTCAGCCCATGGGTTTTCTCACTTTTACCCTTCTAATTCTTTCCCCCATGCCACCACGGTGGGGAGTGAGTGAGCAGCTGTGTGAGACTGAGCAGAACAATTATTTTTACAGCATCCATTCACACAGAGGTCAGAGGTTCCTAAAACAGAGATTCTGACATTCTTCCTTTGAGGTGCACTTTCAGAAGAGTGCAAATGATATTTCTCCTGTACCTCATGCTCCTATGCCCTCTAAATTAAACAACTTCTTGCTCTTTCTTTGAATATTTTTCTTGATTACTTGTGCTACTTTTGGACCTTCATGTGCAAGTGAAAACAGAGCCCATGATAGTATTTGATTTCATAATATATTGAGAAAATCTAAATCATTGGCATAGAAATGTTAAGGAAGGTCCTTTGCTATTTTTCACCCTCTAACTACGGTTACAAACACATGGGGCTAATGCATGGTGAGTCAAATTATGTTAAGCTTCTGTAAATGAACAGAAAAAATATTTTCCCTAGATGAATGTAGTTCTGCTCCCAATAGTTTTTACATTAGTAAAATCAGAGTAGCTTCATGGAGTCATTCCAGATTTATCTGTGCCCGAGGTCAGACCAAAGGCCTGAAGTTATCTTAGAGCTGCATACCACAGAGACCAACTGTCTGTGTTCTACAGCACACTTTTGCTTTAGAACACCTGAGAAAAATGTTATAGACTTTTATGACAAAGAATAATTTGTTTCATGTTCAAAGAATTTATGAAAATACAATGAAAATACAGTATACAATGAAACATGAATAGTCATACAAGTTTCAAAGAGAAAAAAGGCATAAAAACTTTCAATAATGATGTAGGCTCCTGAAGATCAGGTATTATGAGCACCTCAGGTTCTGCATAGTTGTCCAGCTTATCTAAATTCTTTAAGACCTTGCTGAATAGATGGTAAAATAATTTTCCATGACTTCTCATTTCATGTTCGCAGAAGCAACATAATAAACTAGAAATAATCATGTGTTCTTTTTGTTTGGTTTTCTTGAGAATTTATGGAATGGAAAGGATGATTCAGAGCTTTAAAATAGTAGTTAGATTTGCATTTGAATACAAACATATGTAGAGCAATAAAATCAACTTAGAATACCCTGGATACCACTAAAGGTTACTGGCAGACACCAGCTTGTAATATTGCAACAGATTATGGATGAGCAAGATATAAAAGTATTTCTTCTGCAAACTACTTGAATTTTCTCATTACAGCTATGTTTTCGGCAAAAAATGAAACTCAAAGAGCTGTGTCGTTTTAGGTGTGACTACATAGTGAATACTATTAAGTAAATATTGACTTTCCCAAGTGCATGCTTTATTTATCTGAGAAAGAGATTCTCAGTAAATTAAATGTGTTTCTCCTAGTCTTTTATTCAAGGTGTTTTTAGTGCAAAGGAGGAAGGTATATTTAAGAGTAAAGATGAAACTTTGTTATAAACTAAGCTCTAGATTTAGGTGCAGGGTTCTGGGGTTCTGGTGGCTCTTCTCTTGACTTACTGTGGCACTTGGAGAAAACACCTTATTTATTCATTTTCCATTCAGCTACCAGCTTTACAGTGGAGTTAGATTTAACTGGGATAGTGGGGATTTTCACACCACTTTTCTCACAAATCCATTAATTCTTTTCTTTCTTCAGTGTTCAGTGCTGAGTATTCTCTCTGGCTCCCAAAGCCTGTGGGGAGCGAGGGAAACCCTGCATCCCTTTGCAGAGCTGAGGAAAGTGTTCCTCCCATCAGCACTTGCCTGTTAGTGACCAACGTCCGTGTGATTCTACATCAGGACAGTCCTCTGTCCCAGTCCTTTACAGATACTGGGCTATGCCTAGCCTGAATAAATATTAGTGATGGAACCAGCTGAATGCCTCTAGGTCAGGTTTTTTTCATGTACAATGTTCTAAGATGAAATGGTAATCTTAGCATATAGAGCCCATGTTCTTGGAGATACCCCAACCCCAAATGTGTATAAAACTGTTCCCATCTTTGGCAAACTGATCAATCTGGGAAGCAAGTATTGCTTGTGACAACTTCATGGAACAATATTAAATGGAAACATAAGTAACAGTTCCATAAAATGATATATATTAATCTGCTGTTTAGGAGCAAATACAGAGCCTCATTAGGAAAGATATTTTCATGTATTGTTTTATATTTAGAATTCTACGTACTCTAAATAATGAAGTCTATGTACAGTATTCATCTATTAATGAAATCATTTTAGTAATTTCATAAAATGTATAATTTCAAAGTTTGATTGAAACATATACATAACACCTGAGAGACATCTCATGTGGAATTAATTTTTACTGCTACAAACTTTTAAAATAGTTTTTAAAAACTTTACAAGTGTGTTTTCTCCAATCAGAATGCTTTACCGAGTGTGGAAATATAGAAAATTGTATTGAAAATAATTCTTTGGAATTTAATCTCAAATCTATTCTCACAATTTTCAAAAGAAAAATTCCATTTAAGTAAGTAGCTTGTTTTGAAATAGTCCAGCTTGTTTTGAAAAGGTATCAGATATGCTATCTGCCCTTTGTAATTGAAAATTAGTTGAATTAGAAATATTAAAATTTCCTGTAAATTATATTTTCTACTAATATGGCTGTAATATAACATGGCTTATACATTGCTAGAAGATTAATTTTCTGTTACTATATTTAAAGACAAATGTGAAACAAAACCAATGCAGAAAATCCCTGTTTATTCATATTTATGAGCTTTTAAAGTAATTTAGATTCTATGAATGATTTCAAGCCACATAGTGAATACATTAAAATATTTTAATTCTGAACTTCATTGTCAGAAAAGGTGCTAATTTAATTTGATACAAGAGATGCACTATACTTGCATGCTAATATACTAAAATAACTTTCATGACGTACTCTTTCATACATGACATACTCTATGGAATATATTTTTGTCTAAAATGATTAAACCAATTTATTTATTTTATATGAGGCCATAATGAATTAATAATGTTCTTTTATTTTTAAAATAGTTTTTATTCTGAATGAAAAAAGTCTAAGAATGTTCATCTCTGTTTCTATTTTTCCAAGGAAAACTAAGCTTGAAGAAGAAAGAGGAATGACAAAATATGTTTAAAGCAAAGCTTTAAATGCTCCATCTCCAGAATCTCTGTCTTTCTTTAATAGCCAAATATTATGGTGTATCTGTAGAGAATAAATCACACAGCTGCTCAGTTCTGGACGGTAATCTTTCGTGACAGTACAACATGAATACTTTCAGAGAAAGATAGGAACACTATTATTTTTAACTTTCAAAAACAAATAGTGTGTTACACTTTCAAAAATATATTCTCATCATGAAGAAATAGGAAAATGCTACATTTCTATGTTCAAAGAATTTTGTACTGTTTTCATAAGAAATAGATAATAAGTGCTAACATATAATCCAACTGGAACATCATATACAGTAATACTGCCAATGTGAGGAAAATGGATAAAAATATATACATATTTTCTATTTTGTACAAATGTAATATTCATCATATGAATTTTAGCAATGTCCAGTGTAATTTCAAATCCAGTAGTATTTTACCATCAATAGAATAATGAAGGTAAAAGTAAATGAAGAAGTATGTGCAGGAAGATACCTCTGTTCCCTTTTCTCATCCATGTGTATCTCTTTGCCTCTGGGCACCTACTTTCCACGTTCTCTGAGTTCTCCTACAGCCAAGTGATGCTGAGAAGGGCTCTCTCCTACACAACTACCTTAAATAATGAGTGAGATTAAGAATCAAGTGAAATATCTAGCAAATAAAATAAAGTGGAAAAGGAAAAGGAGAATATAGACAGCAAGGACAGCAGTGACATATGGCTATCTATCTATCATGAGAGGCATTTCCCCTATGCTTGGCTTGGGCAAAATTATCAGGGAAACATTAAGTGTTTCCCTGGGAAGCTTTCATATATTACTGCAATTCACTTCTGGTCATGTCATTGCGATTACAAAGGCAAAGTTTCTGTTAAAGGCACACTGGAGAAAAGTGTGGAGCCATTGAACGTTACCCATAGATGTCCAGTCCAAAATGAGAGGAGTTAAAATTTCACCCCTTCAAAGAAGCAATTCTTACCTTCTATGGCTTGCTCAGAGACATTGTATGAAGTCATGGATCCTTTAAAGAGATTTAAGCAAAATGTCACTGATAATATATATATCCTCTATTAAGCAGTGAACGTGTACCAAAAAGGACTGCCCAGAAAAGCTTGCAGTTAAGGATGAAACGTGAATATGGATACAAGAGACAGATATTACACAAGATAGTAAGGCCTGTGTTGTTTTTGCATCCTTAGCACTTTCTACCTTTTTCAAACAGAGATGTTCAGAAATTGAAAATTTTTGTTTCCAAAAAGCTTGTTGACGTGACTATTAATAGCTTCAAGTAACTTCTTTTTTCCTAATAAAATATGATATGGTGTGATAAGGGCTGTCTTAAACAGACATTCCCCTGTTACAGTCAGAGCAGGTTATGCAATTCAAATTGTATTGCTCTTCCTTCAGTATTTCCAGCACCCTAATTACCAATTCAGCTAACATTGTGTAACAGGTGAGCTTGTTATGGCTTGTGAAACTGTGAAGTTGGTGACAAAAAGAAACAAAATATAATATATGCTACTGAAATGCAGCATGTCACTTAACCTTTTTGTCTGGTTCAACTATCTATAGAAACTAAGCAGAATTAAGGATCAGATTAGACAGAAGTGGCATCCTTGATACACCAGCCTCTCTTGCTGCACAATATTAAATGTTTCATATCTCAATGTAATTGTCTCTACCTGAAATGGGAAACTTTCTCTACATCATACAAGCATGCTGTAAAGAACACATAAGGGACATAAAGGAAGAGTAGTTGATTAATGTAAAGAAGTATTGCTTGGGATAAGCAGTATATACTAATAGCACTTTAAGACGACCAAATATTGATTTATATTAAGACCACCAAATATTTCTGGAAACCATGAAGGCAGGTGGATTAAGACTTTGTCAGAGTAAGTAGCCTGCAGTTGCTATTCATGTCTCTTTTGGGTCATTAAAGGCAAATTTACCATGATTAATCTTTCCAGTGATTCAGTGATACTGCCTCCTCCATTAGGACAAACCAGAACATTAAGCATGCAGTGAACTTTACAGTACTAATGATAAAGTGTATAATCCCACAGTTTAACAACAGAAAGGAAGAATAGTGTCAAAGTTAAAATTCAAGCCAGAGCTATGGAAAATTCAAGCCCAGCTGGTCATGGAAAGGAAGGTGCAGAGACATGTCTCACCCACCCCATGATTGCAATTGATCCTGCCATTGCCTCTGCCATCCTCTCCTCTATCTGCTCTGTATCTTGGGGAAACACTGAAGAACTGGGTTAAGGAAGGGTGCCCTTCAGCACCTGGGGGTTGACCACCCCTTCTTCATCATCTGCTTACTTTCCAATATTTCTCAGTCCTACAACCACAAAGAAAATCATTAAGAAAGTGGAGAATACCAGTCCTGTTTATTTCACCCAACAAGTCTACCTCAGAGCAATTCAGGCAACAAGGGGTTAGTTGCTGGGGGAAGAATTTCTGCAACTGGAGATACTAACTGAGGCTCTTACATTACTACCCTAAACCCCTGAAAAATATACTGGACCTGTTTTTTGTCAGAACATTGAAAACCTCTGATCATATTCCTGCTCTATTGCCTTTATTGTATTGGGAACAGGAGGAAAGGGAGAACTGTGTAGAGAAGAACTGACAAGTACAAGTCATTAGTGCTAAGTGTGCAGGAAGGTTCTTGGGCAAAGTGAATAAGGGTAGTTGGGTGGAGGCAATGAAATACTGTGAAGAAGCTAGTTTTGAAGATACAGCACTTGAAAACCACACAGCAGGTAAGAGGAAAACAGGGAGAAGGTTACACCTAAATAACACAGATGGGTTTAGCAGATTAGGAGCTGGCAATGACAAGGGATTTCAGTAATGGTCAATTTTACTCCCAAGAGGAATCTATTGGACTAGGGAATAAAATAATACGTATCCAATAATTGCTAGTTTTTTTCTAGAGTTCCTGCGTTCCCTTCATCCCTTGTCTCAGCAGAATTGTCTGTTCTACTTTTAAAGCAACTTATTTAAGACAACAGTTCACATCTCAACTTTATTTGTTCCTTCATTAACAAGACTACAAATTAACAGTGCAGTTCAATAGTTATCAAGGTATTAAATCCATTCTCGGAACTGGGCAGGGTTCTAGGAAATACCTGGTTTTTCTGGAAAACTGAAAAATCAGTGGAACAAATGCAAAGATGTCTGTGCCTTGAAGACAAGATTCCTTTGTGCTATCTCATGTTAGCGTACCACAGAACAGAAATGAGGATTCACAGATTATGGAAAAATAACACGACAGTTTAGCTTGTAAAAGACAATTACTTTCACAATGTTACTTCAAAGATGGAGAAGATTACAGAGTATAAATAAATAAACCCTTTAGAGAGAAGCAGCATATAAATATGCTATAAACAGGTACATCTCACATATTGAATCCAGTTTAGTCTGCATTACACTGAAGTACAGCAGTCCACAAATGAATGCTGCAGAAGCAGAATAGATTTGGCCACCAATGAATGAAGGCTGACATGTCATTCCAGTGGAAATGGAAAGCTGAGGGGTAGTAATAGATTACTAGTTGAACAGGGAATCTCTGTATGTTACTAGAGTGAACAGGAGCTTCAGGAGGCCAGGAGAACACCAGGAAGAAATAATTGATGTTGCCTTTTTTCAATTACATCAATGCAACTGTTTTTTCATCCAGTTCTGAAGTATAAAGTTGAAGAGATTTTGAGAAAATTAGAAGGTATTCAAAACACGTGGAAGAAGGAATTTGGAAAAAGTGGGACAGCAGAGAGGGTAGTGTTAAGATACTCACTTCAAAATCCAATATGTGGACAAAATATTTCCGTACAAAAGTACAGAATAGTCAAAGATCAAAATGTTTTGTCAGGAATCTAAAAATGGCCATTAGAGGAATAAGACAAGAATAGACCACAGGTGCTGGCAAGGTTCTTCCTAAGTGATAACCCCTATTGCCCCTGGAAGGGAAAGGCTATTGTCTCAGGACAGCTTTGTAAGGAAGTATGACATTCCTTGTATTTACATGTTCTTTAATCTGAAAAAAAAACCTTCCAAGAAGAGATAACAGTAGAATTACAAAACAAGGCAGTACTAAAAAAAATATGGTATAGCTTCTAATATTGATGATAATAAACACTACTTGACCTACATGGTAGATCACATAAACATATATTTTATAGCAATTACAAGTCATTAATGAGTCATGAAACTGTAACCCAGCAATCAAGTTGCAGTTGTTTAAAAAAAGAAGATAATTTTAAAGGTAATTATGACAAAAGTTCATGTATATTCTTTTAGGCTGTGGCAAGCGAAAAGAAGTTGATCTTTCCTATTTCTGCTTTGCTATATTAATAAGTAGCACAATAGTGATTTTTTTCTTTTATTAGATGTGAGCAACTAATAAGTGTTGCAGTAAATTCAGGGAACTACTGCTTTGTTCTGTGTTTTGATCTGACAGCACATTTCAACTTTTTAATATATTTTCATAAATTTTTGAGTTCATATCAACCAATTGCATCACTCAGCTGAATCACACAAGTCTCAGAATATTCTGAGACCTACAAGGATCACTGGGTCCAACTCTTAAGTGAAGGGCCCATACAGGGACCAAACACGTGACCTGGGTGTTTTTGGCACCATGCCCTGGCCAACTGAGCTAATCTCCATCACAGTCAAGGACTGTCCTCTTCTCTGACTGGAAGAGTTTTCACAGTTGATACCATGACCAGTTATGTAGAGCAGGTATCTTCAATTAGTTAAAACCAAAGGGAAATAAAATTGACAGTGAAAGAACTGAGAGATCTACAGCTGTAGGAGCGAGATTGCATTAATCTACACAATGTCTAAATACCGTGTGAGCAAGGATTATAAAAGTTAATCTTGTTAGCATAAATCTTTAATATATGAAGCAGACTGCCAGAATGCCTTTGCCATTTGATTAGTGTTTGTTACAAGTAAAGAGAATTTGTTATGTGGAGTACATAATGGGCAATAAAGTCAAGGAACAGTGCCTTATAGGTTGAATAAATTACTGAGCTATTGAATATATGGTCTATTAAGACACTAAATGAGTTTGTAGAATTCTGCTAAAGTCAATGAAAAGAGTCAATATATATAGAAGCAAGCTAATTAGTAGAACTGATGAAGGTGTCAATGAAATCAGTGGTGTGTAATATATTACAGGTACAAAGAACAGTGTGTAACAGTATTTTCTATAATTTTAAGAAGGTTCACTCTATATTAATGATGGTATGACATATTGACATTACCATATTCACACAAAAAAAAATCATCAGTGTGTTTTCTAGTGAAAAGTGATGTCAGTTCTAGTTATACAAATTGGTGCATATACAGCATGGACAAATCATAGTCATATGCCACTGTGATGGTGACACAGTTCTTAATGTTATGATACAAACCTGACATTGTACATGCATGGACAGCCATCCCCTTCACCTTCACATCTGGTGCCAGGGAAGTTCTAATGGGGCATAACTGGCTCAACTGAGCTGACATGAGAGGCAGCTGTCATGTCTTAGGAGGGGTCATAAACCACCAAAGACCTCCAGTACACCCCCTGACTCATTTCAGAGACCTTCTGCCAGAGCACTGAAAGGTCACCTCACCAGGTGAGGTACCTGGGCATTCCCACTGAGCCTCAGTGTATTTCATGGGCTTTTCCCCCCACCTCTGATGGATCAAGACTTCAATCATCACTTCCACCAAAGGCAAAAATGAAATCTCATTGTAGATCCATGGGTGATGGTTATGTATCTTAATACATATATCCGTTCTTTTTCTGTCTTCTGTGGGAGCAATTTATATTGTGTGTTGTAGTTTTATAAACTTTTATAAGCTTTTATATAGTTTTATAAGTTATATAAGTGCCAAGATGGCTGTGGGTGTCTTTGCTAGAACAAAAGGAAATCAGTGCCAAGAAGAAGGTAGAGTTCGATAAAGTAAATAATTGCCTTGTTACCTGTTAATAACCAATTATAAATGTATTTGTAATGCATGTTTACATCTGGACAGTGACCTGTAACCAATTATGTGCTTCTTGTCACGAGACCTTGTATACAGATACTATAAAAACCCTGAGCTATCCTAATAAATCGGACATATTGAAGATCTCATAGGTCGTATTCTTATGTCTCAGAGCCCCTCTGCCAACAGTCTTCCTTTCTTTTCCCTTACACATTTTCTTAAGTGATATTTTTGGGCTTTCATATTGCCATATTACTATAGATAATAATAATCAAAATGTTTACATACCTGCTTTCCATCGCAACCAAATTGTTATACAATAAACCTTCTCTATCTATCTATCTTATCTGTATGTATATTTAATTCACTGTAGTTTCACTCTAATCTGCCCCTATGGATCTACTAATAAGAACATGGATTACCCTCACCTTCTGGGGCAGGTTGTAACAAGGAGGCACTGGTATATACTTGGATATATTCAAAACCTGACTGGATCTGGTCAAATGATGACCATTTGATTCAAACCAGCTTGTGTATATAAACTGTATGAGTTTGTATTCCACTTGTAAAGAATTCAGAACTTCGTGAAGTTTTGCATGTGCACTGAATATTATGGATGTCTAACAGGCATTCAATTGAATCAATGTGTGAGGTTTTAACAATTTTAATCAAATATTGTTTGTTAGAGTTATGTTATGCTTTATACTATTCAGTGTCTTCTGCTAATTTACTTTACAATTCAGTGTGACAATATAATTTCTTTAAAGTACAATTAAGCTTTTCCACAGCAAACATTTCAGTTTAGTTAATTAATGAAAAGCTGATCTGCATACACTCCTTAACATGACTGAAAATCAAATGCTGACATTGCCCCACAGGCTTATTCACTTTATATTTGGCTTTCTGAAAGAGAAAGCATTGTCGATTATATATAAAGTCAATGTAGGCTGTCGCTATCCACCATCACAAATAAGCAATCTCAGTATTATACTATACTGTTTTCCATATCATGAAACAAGGGCTGTAGAACTAATTATATGGACCACTGGATCTTTGAATATGTTTTGTTTCTTTGAAAACAAAAAAACACTTTTTTTTAAATACATTATGCCACAAACTATCTTTGAAGTCATGTTAAAGACACTTTATTTACAATGGAGACTACAATGATACCTCCAGACATTTTTACTTGCTACCCCATAAGGAACTGTGGGCTGCAGTGATCAGTGGTCTAGTAGAGAATTAGAAAATTATCTCCAGCAACAGAATTGTCTTGAATAAAGCCCACTGAAAAACTTTCAGGAAAATATAAGTTTTGTCCTAGAAGTGTCAGATGCTGTTGAGGTTTTGGGTTCTAACACGCTTCAGGTGAGAGGCAGATGGGTTTCTGACAGAATCACCAAATGTCTGAAGACAAGGTACCCCAAAACCACTGTGGCTCTGCAGTGGAGTCAGTGCATGTGGTAATGACACACCAGGATTTATGGCTACAGGATATGTTTGCCAGTGTGACTGCAAAACTGGAGCCTTAAACTGTACAGCTGCTGTGATGCCATCACTCCAGAAAGGCATCAGCTGGGTTGGATGAGGTGCTGAATCTATAGCATGTACCCCAGCTGGGCTGCATTTGTAAACATGAGCCCAGACTAGTAAATAAAGTGGACTTGCAAAGTTTCCTGCTCAGAAGTGTCTATAGAATACAGCTAAAAGCTTTTTTCTCCTCAGAGCACTAGGCTCATTGTGAACAGGGCTCTCTGCAATGGGAGCTCAGGGCCCATCACTGCCAAGCAGACTGTGGAGACGGGACATCTGGAGCTACTGCACGTGGGTAGAAACAATGCAAAATACATTCCTAGCAGATTACTAGTCTTTCAGGTCATAGAAGAAAGACAAGACTTTTAGCAGAGGGTTGCTACTTTTAACCACTGATAGAGAAACTTGTCATATTTTACATAGTAAATTCATGGAAGTCTTCGAATTCAACTATTACTTGAATTATCAGCAAGGAGTGTGAATATTCATAATAAAAATGCATAAAATGTGCCTGTGTGTGTAGGAAATGAATATAGAATAAGAACAATATTCATTTATTGGTGAAATGCTACACTAAAAAGTGCACTTGAACCTTTCTGGCAAACTAATCATTATGGACCTTCAAAGGGCAACCTCACTCTAACAATTGTCTTAAATACTTCTATACATCTGAAGCTAAGCAAAGGGTTTTCAAATGCTTTAAAATTTTAATTATTATATTAAAGATTTACAGGAATACACTGTTTTTTAAAGAATGCTTTCTTTTTTTCTGCAAGATTATTAAGTGCTCTTGCAAAATAAAGCCACTAGCTTTCATGCAATTTTATCTGAAACAGCTGTGATTATCAATCTTATTTCAGCAGCAGTAGAATTATTTGAGAGTAAACAACTAATTAAATAAATTTAGTCTTTTTTCATGAATTGTTAGGGAATCAGAACTGCTGTTTATTAATATGTTTGTGTTGAGCATGCATTTACTGGAAGAAACAACAGACTAGATAATTTGAAGTTTCTCTACCTTTTTTTTTGATAATTTACTGTTAATTCTTAGTAACATTAAAAAAAATGCCCAGGATATATTCTGCTTCTTAGCTAATAAATATTTATTTTGTTAAAAGAATAAAAAAGGGAAAACAATATATGGTAAATCTATGATGAATGTCTTCCTTTGAACTTAAATAAGACTAATCTGTTGCCTTAATTGATTGCTAGGGTTCTGCTCACCTCCTATATACTATTTTGGAAATCAATGAGCTTATTCTTTTTCAGATGATTGTTAATACTTTTTGACCATGACCATTCCCAATTCCAGTTTGGAAATTATGTCTGGTTTTGGGGCTGGGTGGATTATTTTTTGATCTTTGTAAAATTTCTGAACCTTGGCTAAGAATGAGCAAACACCTCCAGGCAACAACATGCCAGAGTCATTTAAACGACTTTGATACTTACTAAGTATTATTTTTGTTTAATAAATGCGTGAGATAGAGACCCACACAAGGACATCCACAATGGTTTAAATAGGAAGATAATGCAAAATTAAAACTGATATCAGTCATAAATCTGAAAAGTAGCAAATGAAAGATTTTAAAGTTCTGTTCAAATTTTTAAAACCGCAACTTACTCGATTTTTCAGTAATACTTTCTGAGATTATCAATACTCATTTTTCATTAAACTTTAGTCAGTTCTCTGGGATAGGGAAGATAGTGCATCTGAAATTCAAACTCATTTTAGTACAAATAACTGTCATCAACATGACACTCTGGGAATGTGACATTGCGTGATTTTCGTAAGAGTACTTATCCATTTATAGAGCAAAAATCATCACACCTGACTGCGTGCCTATGACATATGACTAACAGAAAATACCCAAAACCCACGAACTATCTCTGAAACATATTCATCTAATTTTTTAGTGAACACCCATGAATAATGGATACAATCAAGGACAATCAAGCCTGGTTTAAGTGGATTGCATATGATTTGCTAACCAAAGGAAAGGAGGTAAGTTGATAAAAGATAGAGTGATCACCTCTGAAGAACTCAACTAGTCAAGTTGTTATCCCTTCTCTCAGGAACTTGAGATGGAAAACTGTCAAGCATGTCTTCTAGTCTCTTGGCTGTCTTGATTGCTCTTTTGCCAGAATCCCTTGTCTGCTTAATCAGAGTGAGTTTCTTTGAGGGAATGGAGTAATCTAGAGTAGAGAAAAAGGTACAAATGCAAGTTTACAGTTAATTTTGTGAAGTTCAGTAATTTTATTTCTGTTACAGCTCTCCTTGAATACCTTGACTCTAAATTTTATATCAAGAGCTTCCTTCATGATGCTCCTACTTAATTTTTAGCTATGTGCCTCACAGGTTTAAATACTTTGTATTTTTGACTCTCAGTGTCTTCCCACTATTTATAGTCATAACATGTAAACCTGGCTTTAATTTCATTATAAATGAGACTAAATTTGCAAGTAGTCTCCATTTGCACATTTTCCAAATTTCTGTGGGATTTACATAAGAAATTGGGAACTCTAAATGTAAATTAATTATCTGGCAATTTTGTTCATTGTATTTTTCTGAAATTTGTGTATTTTAAAATTTAGAATTCTGAAATTATTATAGTAAAACTTCCAGGAAAATTTAACTTTTCTGGAAGATCAGATGTCTTATTTCATTGTTTCTATTTGGTAATAACAGAGAGCATATATGAAAAACCTGATAGTTCCTTAGATATAGAGATGTAAACAAGTGTTTGCATGAGGTTCTTTTAGAGAACACTGGGTCAATCTAATAGTTTTCTCAGTTGGTGGATTGTTTGTTTTGGGAAGGAGGGGGTTTGAGATAAAGATGCTTAGCTAAGTATGAAAAAGAAGAAAAACTCCAGAGCAATTATGGATTATTCACTATTCATGTTAGCAAAAGCAAGAATGCATTCAATAGTGTTTTTGTTATTACACTCTTCCTAAAAACCTGAAATTTTTATCTCTGAAAATCTCTCTTATGAACTCATTATCTCTGAAAAAGAAATCAGCATCTATCAGTATAACCAAAAGACAAATGTAAGCATTGTTAGTCATTTATGATCCCTTCACAACAGTTGTGTTTGCAAATTTGTTTTGGCAGTTCTTGAGAATGAAGAAGATAAATAATTTAACTTTAATCAGATATATTATTGCACAGAATTGGATATAACTAAGTGAATGATAAAAACCACTGAGATTTACTGAACTGCAACCTTTTTTAAAGTTAATAAATAAGGAGAAAATCATACTGAAATCATACATTTTAACCATTAAGTTGACTGTAACTGAACTGATCTAACAAATTATTGTGCCCCTTTTACTCTGAAATATTAATCATTATTCAAATATTTTTAAAATATTGAGATATATGCTATTCACAAGATAGCATGGAGGAAATTGCGTGCTTGCTTGGCAAAGAAATAAAATTTTAAATTGTTAACTTGTCTAGCATAAACTAATTGGTGTGCATAAACAGCATAATACCCCATATCCTTGCTTATTCCTGAATCAGTCTTGCATATTCAGAAACTTATTGGGCTACTGGTATTATAAAGGAGGATCTTGGCCATGCAAATCATTTTCAGTGAGACTGACTTGCTTAATATATTCTATAGGAGTGATTCCTATATGCTGAAATCCGTTATGCTAAAACAAAGCATAAATGCTGTGTTAGATTTTCAAAGATTAAGTCTTCCAGATTTATGATGACAAAATGTTGACAACACTGTTTTCAGGTAATACTATGACACCATCCGAAGTATACTAAGTTCGAATGTGTTTCAAAAAGTGTATGCAACTTCCACGTGAAGAGCTAAGTGTGTGCAATGTGAAGGTGGTATGGAGTTCATTTGAAAATATACTTTGACATAGTAGAGAAGTGGAGACATATTATTCAGAACAGGTAAATACAATCTTTTTACATTCACATACTACAGATGTAAATTTTAATTAAAATTTATGGTTCTGAATGGTCTGCAGGTTTGTTTGCTGGTTTTTCAGACATAATTTGTACTGTCTCCTGCTTTTTACTTTTCTACTCATAGCCTAAGCTTATTTCTTTCTTTAAAATGCAATTTTATAAAATTGCAATAAAACAATTTATACTCTGGTGCCAAAACCAATTCACTGCTAGAGCGGCATATACCTTTCACCATGAATTGAACATGCAGTATCCTCCCTATATAATTTAATGGGCTCCTCTGTCTTTGGGTCCCATAGAGTTTTCCTCTGCCAGTTGCTGATTAAAGCTATTCTGGTTGAGTAAGAAAAAACACAACTAATTATAATAATGTAATAATTTTTGCTTTTAGATTTTACAGAAACTGCCTGGAATACTTTCCTGGTTTTAATGATCCTTAATAGAACAGATGGAATTCTCAAGTCTGAACAGAAGCTGCAAAAGACCCTCTGAGGTTTATAATGTGTCATTTGGTTCACACCCGGCAGAGTAAGCCAGAATAAAACTGAAAAAAGAAGGATGTTGAGGGGCTTTGATTCTGTTGCTGAGCTATTCCCTATATAACATGTGTTGGGCTGCTAATTTGCTGACTTGGAAATACCAGCAAGGAATTGTATTGGGGGTTTTAAATTTTAAGCACTGCAATATTAAAGAGGTGGCATGCTGAGACACAAAACTTAAAAAAAAAAAAAGTACAAAATCTTCATCCAGAATATAGCTTTAATGCACTCTAAGGGCAAATACTCACAGTCACTCCAAAGGCCAGCTGCCTGATTAAAATTGCTCGTCCTGATCTTTGTGAACAGCTGAAATTACTTTATATTAAAATAATAAAATCATAAAACTCATTTTAGCAAATTCTGACACTTCCAAAAATTATCACTTCTAAACCTTTGTAGGTCACAATCCATTACTGAGTATAGACCCAGATTCTCAGTCTGTGTTTGTCTTGCTAGGTACCTAGATGCTTAGGTGTTATTAATAACATAACCTCTATAAAGTATTTCCTAGTTCCTTTTTAAAGACCCATGAACCTAACTTCCCTTTCAGTGTCCAGTTCCACAAGCAGAAAAACTTTTCTATGAGTCACTAAAAAACTCTTCTTGAGGATCTAGCCTTCAGGTCGTGAAGATCTCAAAATAGGTGTTTCTCCTCCAGCTGGACAGACCCTGTAGGAAAGCTTACCACACACAAAAAAATTACATATGATAGTGGGATCTTTCATGTAATATTGGATAAGCTGACAGTCAAATCTTTGTTGGGGCTGACTTAGGGCTTCCATATTCTGATGAACTAGTCTCCTGAACATGATAATATTGGCTATTGGTGCATCTTAACCAACAAATAGAGAGCCCAAGACTGTTAGTACTTTTTCCAATGTTTGATCACCCTCAGAGTGAATAAATGTTTTCTTCTGTTCAGGCAGTACTGTATTTTCACATATGTGTTTACATTTGTCCCTGTAACTTCTTGTCCTGCAAGTAGATATCAATGAGAAGGTATTTCCTCTGATTTCCTCTTCTTCCTTGCCTCCCATAAGGTATTTATACACATTTGTAAAATCCTCCTGACCCTTTATGTCATGGGGCTGAACAGTCCCAGCTACCTGAGCCTTTCCTCATGTGAGAAATGCTCCAATCTCTTCATTGGCTTTTTGGCCTTGTGCTGGACTTGCCCTGGTAAGTGTATATACTTCCCATGCTGGGGACATATAAGATACAATCACACTAGGACTGAGTAGAAAGGAAGAATCACCTCCTTGTCCTACTGTCAGTGCTTTGCCTAATGTAGCCCAGAAGGCTGTTGGCATTTTTTGCCTCTTAAGGCCAGTTTTCTGCCAGGATCCCAAGGTCTTCCACAAAGCTACTTTCCAGATGGTCAATCCCTAGCCTGCATAGGCACATTGGCTTATTCCTCTCCAGGTGCAGGACTTTTCCTTTACCCGTGTTGAACTTCATGAGATTTGTCTCTTCTCAGTTCTCCAGACTGTCTGTGTCACTTTGAAAAGCAGCACAGCCATCTTCCTATTTTTGTATCATCTACAAACCTGTGGTGGGTGTATTCTGTCCCATAGCACAGGTCATTAATGAAGATATTAAACAGAACTGGATCCAGTATCAATCCCTTGGGTACACTGCTAGTGACTTGTCTCCAACTGCACCTTATACCAGTGATCACAACCTTCTGGGCTGCTTGTTCATCAGTTTTCAGTCTGCCTCATTGTCCACTTATGTAACCCATACTTTCTCAGTCTGTCTATGATGATTTTTAAGGGAGACAGTGCCAAATGACTGGAGGCAGTGTCAAAGCCAAACTCAAGGTAAACAACATGCACTGCTCTTCCCTCATCCACTAATCTATTTACCTCAACACAAAAGGCTTTCAGATTTGTCAAGCATGACTTTGCCTTCATAAAATCACACTTTTACCATGCTCTACAGAACAATGACTTAGATTTATGAGGATTTTTAAAGTATATCTTTTCAAAAGGAAATTACTTAAGTGTCTCTGATATTGAATGTTTGCAATTGTTTCCATCAGGGATGAAGTGGAGTGTATAGGGCACCACAATAACATCTTCTTATGTTCCATTTCAGAGGCAGGATCTTGCACCACATAAACCTTTAGTCTAGCCTTCTTTGTGTTCTTATAAACGTTAAGGACCACTGAGTGTTTTCCTAATAATATTCCTTAATCCAAGTTTGTTTAGTTAGAAATTATTAAAAAGAATATTTCTATACTAGGGACAAATCTTTAGACATTTCGCTGAAACTGAATCTTTGCATCTTGTTGTTGAATAAAGTACTTTTTCCACATATCAACCATTCAAAATTTTCTAATAATGAATTAAAATATATTCAAGGCTGAAAACCTTCTTTATTTTCTGATATGCAGCTGGTAACAATGGATATCCTCAGCCAGAGTAATCAAGGCTTATAATGGAAATGTTAATGAGCCCTGAACTATAGCAGAGAAAACTGAAGAGTCAGATATAGTTAAAGTTAAAATAGCATACCTGAGTAAGCTTTATGTTTCTTGAATACAGAAAAAAAGATTTTTAAGACATTTGCCGTATGCAAGAAGTTTCTTTTTAAAAGTTTTTTTGTGTAAGAATGATCTGAACTAACATAATGAAATTTAGAGGACTCTGTAAATCTATCTCCAAGGTGAGAGACATAAAACTTCAGTTATCTGGAGCAGCCTTTTGTCTTACAATACTGACCTGGCCATGAAGATGTGAATCCTGTTTAAAATTTTAGAAAGAAGGCATGGTTTGAAAAATGTAGGCATACCTGTTCCTGCCATACAAGCTTTGACATGCAAGACCTCTTACTGGGAATCTGTATTGCGTCCCATAGAAAGGAAGAGATGAAAAAAATAGTAGTTTTTAATAATGCTGTTTAACCATTAAATCATTTGAAAGAACAAGATGCTCATATGAATGGCTCTTCTTCCTTCTCAGACTCTTCCCATTTGGAGCCTCTGCAGGATCAGCTGGAGCAGAAAACAATTACTTATAATAATTCTCATACACTCTGTGTATGGTAACTCAAGGTTCATGACACAAGGGAATCACCTGGTGACTTAGGTAGGTGTAGGAAACCTTCTTCAGAAGTTTCTTCCCTGGATTAAAAGTAATGATTACAATAATTGTTAAAAACAGTAATTCCATGCAATATAGAAAGAACTTCAAAGCCATCATGATTTTAAAAAAATCACTTTCACTTTCAGGAGCTTAATGTCAGCAGAGAAATGTAGCTGAGGAAGTTTCTTATTTTCAACCAACTAAAGAATAATTGGTATTATTCAAAATATGATGAAAAATATTGAATTGCACATATGTTTTATATTTCTATTCAACATGAAAATGTTGGGAAAAAAAAACTATTTCCAAAGGTTAGGTAAGAAGACAAACCTGGTAAACTGATTTCCAGGAAGCTTTACATTCTCTAAGATCAAAGGCTTTCACAAAAAAAAAAAAAAAACAACAATCAGGTGTTATAAACCAAAAAAAGGAGAAGAAAAAGGAGGTACACAGGAAAAACTGTGAAGCATTTTCCACTACTGTGCAATTAATTTCTGAAATAATACAATTTATAGCACAGAACATCAAAAGAAATATGCTCTCTTAAAAAATGCTGATAACTTTTCTTGTAATATCTAGCAGCCTGAGGTGTGGAACTACTTGTACAAAATACTAGAAGTGAACACTTTAAAACATTTGTATTTCAATATGACCTTTGATCTTTTCAATAAAATTTGCTCTACTGTCCCAGATGGTTATAGATGGTGTTTTGAAAAGAATGAGGCTACATTTTTTCTCCCCAATATTAAAAGAAAGAAAATAGCTTTTTTAATTAAAATCCAGAACTGTTTCTTACACTAGGAAGATTTCCAAGTTAGATAGGTACCATATCTGTATCTTCCAGGAGGAGTCAGCAAAAACACCTGTCAGGTTGGCATCAGTAAAATAGCAGTGTATGAATGGTTTTCCTGTTTTCCTATGTGGTCAATAAAAAATTGTCCAATAGGTTGTATACAAGTAAGTAAACCTGGAAGAGTGTCATTTCAGTACTTTTCTTCTGATGAAGCAAACTTGCCTAATGAGGCATACCACTGAAGGGAGGGAGCCAAGCCACATAAACTCTTCTGTGTGATGCGTTGATGGTGTTGATAGGTACTAGGAGGTGAGGAGGAGATGGCAGTGGCTGAGGATACTGTGCAGGACAAGAACGAAACAGTGCAGGAGGTCTGCCGAGTGACAGTGCAATGAAATACAGTAGCAAAACAAGCTCTCCTTTGAAATGCAACAGGAAGGATAGAAATGTCTCTCTGACATTTGACATTGTTGCTAGAAGATGAGTTTCTGGAGATTTGTGTTCTCTGTCAAGCTTACCTCCAGGAAAAGTTCTGTAAATTCCCCAAGGCACGTTCTGTAGCTTGTTTTGTTCTCTGAGCACAATAGTTCCCTGATCACAGAAGCAATTTTGATTTTAGTGTTTTTCAGTGGTTTAGGGCAAACGACCTGGTTTACCCAGCGTCTCTGTAACATCTAGGCAAAATAAGAGTATTTTCTTACTCTTCGGGTAATAGAAGGGTAAAGTAATAAAATAATCCAAAACAATGAGAAAATATGTCTCTTGGGAAAGAATAATTCTTTTCAGTAAATACCAACATGCCCCTACTCTAGAGTAGTAAAAATGTAAGTGAATCTGGCCTTTTTTAGGGTATTTTGTAAGGTCTTCTTTTAGATTTTAAGAAAAAAAATATTTTTCAAGTCAATTTTAGAATGTAGAAGAGCAGTAACTTTGGAAAATGCGATGTTCCCATTTGTCAGATGTAGTGGCATTGTATCTTGGTTGGTTTCTCTTCATGGTAGAGTGCAGAACTGTCTGACAAAGAAAAAAAGGGTCATATGAGAAACATTAATTTTCGGAGACAGATGCTTACCTGTTCCAGTCACTTAAAATAAAAACAAATTAAAGCAATAACATATGTTTGCAAATTGGTCAGTGAATAATAATGCTTTATATCTCTCAATAAAAGGCCTCAAAAGACTTTGAACTTCATGACAGCTCTGAAGCTGGTATTTTGATATTCTTTTTGGAGATAGATAAATGGATCTCAGGGGTTTTCAAACCCATCAATTTTATGGTCTCAACTGAAAAATGCTGCAGCATTTTCTTGCTTACCTTTACTCTTAAAAGAAAACAGAGAGGAGGCAAATTCTGATCTTTTACCATTCTCCCACTTTGTTCATAAACTATTCCCAGTCTAACAGTTGGCTCTCACCTAATTTTTTTTAAAAAATAGATATATTTGGAGTTCTCCATTTGAAAAATAGTATGTTCAAATTAGGAACCTTGAACAGTTTCACTAAAACTTGTTTCAGAAATAATTTTCATTATACCCCTGTTGGGAAAAATATGTAATGCCTTTAAAGGAAAAAAATACCATTTGAAATCTAACAAAATATATATGCATACATATAATTAATAAAATTATTATGCAAAATTCTATATCTTATAATTTTGTTGGAAAAAAGAAAACTTTCTCAAAATTGTCCAGTGGGAAAGAAGAATAGTGCAGAAGGAAGAAAGAACATACAAAAAGTTTTGAATAAATAGGAACTATAACATGAATGCAAGGTAGGTAATGAAATAACCTGTTAAATTATTGACAAAATATGTAGTCTGACAAACCAGATGTTAAGCTCTAGAAAACTATGATAGCATCATAGAATGGTTTGGGGTTGAAGGGACTGTAAAAATAATCTAGTACCAACCCCACTGCCAGGGGCAGGGACACTTTCCACTAGACCACATTGCTCAGAGCTCCATCCGACCTGGCCTTCAGCACTTCCAGGGATGGGGCATCCACAGTTTTTCTGGGCAACCTGTTCCAGTGTCTCATCACCCTTGCAGTGAAAAGTTTCTTCCTAATATCTAATCTAAACCTTCCCGCTGACAGGTTGAAGCCTTTCCCCCTTGTCCTATCACTGCATGCCCTAGTATAAAGTCTCTCTACAGCTTCTTGTGTGTAGGCACCCTTTATAATAATGTTGTGGTTCTTGAAAATGTTCATGTAAGGGCTGCATATTTTGTTTTTTTTAGTTTCCATTGAACTTTATAGAATTTAGCAATTCCCTTAGAGGTGTGGCTTCCTGCTGTTCATCTTGTAGCTGGCCCTACTCTGAGATGTCTAGATATTTAGAAGGGAATTGAATATCCATCTGCTTTTTGAAATGCTGTAATTGTATCTTCAATGCTTTGTTTCCTCACAAAAGCAGGAAGCTTAGCATAGCATCCTTAAAACAAAAACAAAGAAACAAAAAAACCCAAAAAAGCCTAAAACCAAAACAAACAAACAAACAAACAAACAAAAACAGAAGAAAAAGATAAAATAATTAGGCTCATTTTTCCTATATAATTCTTCACTTAATACTTCTGAAACAGGCCTCTTATTTTTCTTTCCAAACTAAATATTATTGACTTTGATGTTTTAACTTATTGCCCCCTCTGTGTCTTTTACCAGAGCAGGTAATGTGTTTCTTACCATTACCAGTTAAGAATCACTAGGCAGAAAGAGGATTTATTAACAATCATCTCGGACCCACAAGCACTGCTGTAAATACACACAGAAAATGCTCTTTGTGGTGAGAAAGTAACAATAGAAGTTTTCAAGTCACTGCTTTGATTGCCTTTCTCCAAGGGGAAACATACAGTGTCCACGACTCATTGAACATGGATTCAATGTATTTCTATTACAAGGAACAAGAACTTCATTATTCCTAGTGCTATAAATTGATGAGATAAAAAAACCTGAGTTTTTGAAAGGATGCTTTCTAAAATGAACCTGTAGGTCATTATGAAATAAGTATCTCTGTCACTATTGCTGCCAGTCAGTGTCAGCAGACTGTTAAATATAATTGCCTTGTTGTTTTTTGTGTTGACATTTATTATTTCCCATCTGATAAGACCGACTCCTTTCCTCTAGAGATGGATGGTCCTTGTGGAGTTTACTCAATGTAATGTTAAAGCAAATGATAAGCGTTTCTGGTTTTCTGTATAAGAAACGTTCTACATTTTTTGATAGCACAATTAGTTGATTCCCTTGAATAAATTCCTTCATCCGAGAACTTTGGACTCTGAATAGATGATCTTTTTTTCCTTGAAAATTACATTAGTTTCTCTTAACAGAACACCAGCTTCGTCCTAGTGTTCTGTGGTGGGTCTGACTTTACAACACAGTTGTTCAAAGTTTCCTGTATAACTCTCATTGAAAGTCATTTATATAATACAACCTTTAACAAGGCACTACATAAAAGTGTAATGGCTCCTTTGCTCACTACAGCCTCAATTCCTGTCCTATAAATTGGTAAACTGCATGGTCTAAAAGATGTATGTAAAAAAAGACATTCAGAGTTTTATATTTTTGCCCAGTTCATCTGTCTGTATTAACAGACCAACATTTAGTGATCTATTTATAACAAAAATACTTTATGCCCATTAATTCCCTAAAAATTATCTCACACGTATAAGCAAGCACCATGGAAGAGAAACTGTTCTGGGATTCAGGTTGCTGGTCCAGTGCCTATTTGCTATGTGACTTGGTACATGCTCCTCATCTCTGACCCTCTGTTCGTCTGTGTTGTTCAGATCAGAATCTCTGCCTGACAGGGGCTGTTTCTTGCACTTTGTGTGTGTGTGTGAATTGAATGCCCAATACAATGGAGCAGTGAGGTGCTTTTTGCCTATCTACTCTACTGTAATGCAATAATTAATTATAATTAGGCAGGAGTTAATGGTCTGAGATATTTTTACAGCTCTTCTCTTGTGGGAAATGTCTTGGTAATAAACAAAATCTTTTTGTTAAAAGCAAATGATAATTTACTATGACAGGGGTATTTTCTCGAGAGTCTGAGGTATAAAAGTCACAAATACTGGTTCTAGTAAAAACCACAAATTACATTTTTTAATCTCTAGGACTTGCTTATGGATGTTGAGATTTTAGTATATAAATAATTTTCAATGGTTTTTATTTAAACTCTGGTAAAGATAGAAAAAAAAGAAAATTTCATCCACTTTTCTGGGGTTGTATAAATAATAATTCACTGTTCTTAAATTTCATTTTTCATCTGATCTCTGGTTTCAAGGACTTTAAGTACTGTTCATGTTGTAGTCTCTTCGTGCATGTTGGTGGTAATTTAACAACACTTCTTTTGTCTGTATTTGGGGAATAGGACAGTTTTGTTCTGCCCAACAAGTCTAAGCAACTTTGCAATGAAAAGCTGATATTGCATGTGCTAGATATCACTTTCCCATGAGACCAGTATTTGAACATTAGTATCTGTTCCTAGTGATTCAGGAATGGACACCCATCCTGTTTTCTCTCATTTCTATGATAGCTTTTGCTGTGTTTGAATTCCACTGCAGTAATAGCAAACATTTTTACCTCTAGCTGCCCAACCAAATTTCTGACAGATAGCTATCCCTGTTCAGGACCATTGATATTGCTATTAAACAAACCAGTGATTAAGCCTCATTCCTGATGCCCAAGACTTGATATTGGATCCTCGTTCTTTTCTGTGGTCAGCATCACCCACCAGTGATGAACCTGGTGAAGGCAGATAAGCAGGGGTGGACAGGGACAAGAGAAGACACCAGGGTCCTGGAAGCAGAAGCAACTATGGGAAAGGGGGATGTTAATGGGAGGGGTGCAGAGGAAGGACCCTGGAGCTTTTAGAGAAAATCAAGCTTGATACTCCAGTGATATGCCTGGTATACTCTCTCCAGCCTACCCATGGCATGGGGTCATGGACAGATCTGGTTTCAGATCAGGAGCAAGATGGGTACACAGAATAAGCACAGTATTTAATACTTGTACATTAGGTCTCATTGAATTTTCCTCTTACCATCTCCAAAAATGAAGATTATTAAAACATTTTAGGAAGCTTTTAAACAATCATTCTTATAGCAGTGTTAGTCACAAAATATTGAATTTTTATAGTATGTTGAATGCCATTTAAAGCTTTTCCAGGGCTTTTTGAGTATCCATTTTCTGTGATAAAAATTCAGGTTGGCAGATGAAAATTTTTTTTTCCAAAAGTGACACTTTCACCAGCAAGCAAGTAAAGAAACACTTCTCAGGTTCAGGATAGATTTTTCTGGTCCAAATGGCAAAGGGTAGCTAGTAATTACTAGCTTCATCATTACCTCCCCCACTAAAAAATGGGAGAGGCTCATTCAGGATGCAAGTAGGATCAAATCAATCATATTTAAGCACTCTGTCTCTCATTTTGGAAATGTTCTATTGTATAAACACATGAGGTAGCTATTCAGTAACTCACAGAAGCTCAGTCTGCCTCTGATAAATGTGATAGCATCTAAGACTACAACCCTACCACCTCTTTTGATTTTTAATGGAGAACAGACAAATTGCAGTGTGAGAGACTGTTGGTGACACCAGCCAGTACCTAAAGGTATGTGCATACCCTCATGCCGCCAGAGGGTGAAAGAGAGGCTTAGAGTTTCCACATCCCCAGAGGAATAACGACAGCATCGCTACCATGAGATGAATCCTTCCAACAGTCCCTGGGACAGGACAATTACCAAGATCCATGGGATATGTGCTACAAAACCCATGAAGGTATATTTCAATATACGTGCTAACACTTGAAAGGCTGCCCAAGGCTAACTGGACTGATTTATTTGTCATAACAATGGCGATGTTGTAAGTAAACTTAAATTCTGATACTGAATAAAAATAGAAACATGGACACAGCAAGAAAGTAAATTCTGAGCTCCCTCAGAGTGAAAGGTTGCTTGCAGCAGGCATTTATACTTTGTTTATAAACCTTAAAATGTTTACTATTTCACATGTTCTGTTGACAAACTAGTCTGTCAGACATGATCAGTCAGATGACAAAAACTAATCTTTTCTTCCCTTGTATATCCTCCCTCAAGCCAGAGTAGCTGAGAGATTAATTTTATGATAAGAATTGGGTAACATTTTCCTTGACAGTTATTTTACTGTTTCTTTTCACAAAGCCACTTATGACACTCCCGCCCCTGGTTTTCCTTTTTTATTCATACTTTTAATAACTGGGTTATTCTTTTTACTGAAGCAATTAGCATATAAAGGATACATTTTTCATTCAAGGGAATTTTTAAAATTTGTGATACTGGGCCTTCTGAAAACTTTTTAGAGCTGCTGTTTTTAGAGCTGCTTCACCTGAGGGGTCCAGCATAGTGCATATTGCTTTGCTGGCGCTTCTGTATTAAGGTGAGTTGTTTGTCCTGCGCCTTCTCAGACAGATGTAGTAGCATGGGCTCAAAGGATATTTCCTCTGTCCTTCTAATTTTAATGAAAACTTCATTAAAAAAGAGATCTGATGACTCCTTTAACCTAATGCTTTATTCTAATAGCATGTGATTTTCTACTGTGAGTTGAAACATCAGAGGAGCCAGAAATAAATAGTGCTCACCCATGTTTTAGCTCTTTTTTACTAGTTATTCTGCTTCCTTCTTTGGCTTTCTGAGATTCATGAGGTTCTAATTTTAAAGTAAGGGTTGTTTTTTTAGGTCAAATATTGGAATAAACAAAACTGATAAAAACATTTAGTCACTTTTAAAATGTATTGGTTTTAATTCAGGACTTCCCAAAGTTGTGTTCGCTTGTTTTGCTTTTTTTTTTCCCCTAAAAAAACCCACCACAACAACAACAAAAAAATCAATCAAAAAAACCAAAACACAACCAAACTTGCACTTTTTCACTTTAATTAATGAAATATCACTTAGCTGACAACAACTGATAAAGCTAGGATTTAAGGAAGTCACTAATACATTTTATGTGTATAATCCTGATGGTATGAATTCCTAGAATTATCAGAAGGCACAAAGGAGAAGTGGAAAAATTACCCTCAATATAGAAATTTCATTTTAAAGTACCTTTTGTAGTCTTTGCAAAAGTGTCAAACTGAGCCAGAAGCTATGATTTTAGAAAGAGGTACACACAGAGATCAAATCTTCTGCTCATTAAATTGAAAGAAAAGTAGTAATTATTGGACACAACAGGAGGGTACACCCTGAGAAACACACAGGTAGGACAAAAACTCTGCTTGTTAAACCAACAGTTTTGTAACACATCAGCAAAGAATAAAGAATGAGAATGTTAATAGTTGTTTATGTTGTGGAAGCTGCATAAGTGTATGAGAAAGGGACCAGAAAGACCATCTGGGAGACATCAAGAGTTCTGTGTTGGAGAAACTGAGGAGAAGGTGCAAGAGGAGGAAAAGGCTCCCCAGGATTTAGCTGCTCTAGAATCAAGGAGGTTAAAGTGCTATGGGATCAAAGTGCTATTGAACAGACAGAACTCCATGTTACAAACTAACCTTGGGGAATCCTGGAACAGCTAGAGAGAAATCCAAGGGCTAAGCATAATAACCACTACCACCTCCCCCCCAAAAAATAAACCAGCAAACAAACCAAATCATATTCCTTGGTTTATTTTTTCTTATTATTATTTTCTTAAGTTTGTTATCTTTTAAAATACTCAGAAACTTAACCTCTTCCTTCTCAATCAAAGCATAATTTAATTTTAAGCTTAACTAGCATTTAAATGAATCTGATGAATCTAAAATTCTCTTCAGTGTGAAAAAAAGCAAATCTAAATTAAGTGAAAAATGAAGACAAACACTTTTTAAAGTTTCAATTGAAAATTTAGAGCATCTCTGTGGGCTGGTTGTATAAGTCTTGATATTCAGGTGAATGAAATGGACCCTCAGAGGAAATATTAAAAATTCTTTAATAATTTAGTAATTTTTATATGTAAAATTTGCATCTGAATTGTCCTCTGTATTTTGTATGTGTGGAATTTAAGACTTAATTGTTTTAAAATAGAATTTAACTATAGTAAAATGATATTGCATGTAATGTGGAAGAGGAGACTACTCAGATTTAATATGTCCCCATCAAACTGAACATGATCAAAGTTTTCATTAGCATGAAACCTGTAAATAGAAAATAACAGTGAAAAACTAAAACAACAATGTACAGCAATGTATACAATAAGAAATGTTTCTAATCTGCAAATAAATTTTGCTTAAACTGGTGAATTCCACTGTAAAATTCATATTGCCTATTATTAAATTCATGTTCTTTCCCTCAAAAAACTTTACATATAGTGTTACAATGAGCAATACTGGCATAACTTAAATTAAAAATTCTTGTACTGAGTTTGTGTTTATCCACCTCCTTTGGTTAGTTATCCAAGGTGTGCCTAATTTGTACGTCTTCAGCCACAAGAATGTCCTCTTTACTCCCATTACTGGAATTCAGCCTGAGTCTTGAGGATTTCATGCCTTGCCTGGTCATTCTCTCAACTCCTCCAAAGTGTTCTTCCATAAATCCTCTAAAATGTTTTTCAAAGATCACCATGGTTTCTCATATTTTCTTTATTTATTCTGTATTTAAATCATTTATCAATTTTACCTTCTGTATTAAACTCAGGTTTCTTCTTTCTACTGGTATTAACAGTAGTAGCACACCTATAATTCTTTGCTAAGTAGACAGGCTATTTTTAATAAAAGCTATTTACAGCACATGCATAATACACTTTTAGAAATTATTTATCTGCAACTTATCTATAGCAATAGCTCCCTTGAAATGCCATGTATATTATCTATGCACATTTTCCTTCACTCTTATCTGTAATACTCACTTAGGGAACATATATCTGATCTTTAAAATAAAACACTGGAACAGTTCCATCTTTCCTAAAATATCAGTTCCTTTAAAAGTTTTATTTTAGATAATCTAGTCTGAGTGATTTTCTTTCTAATATTTTAGGATTCTTCCACTTTTTGTTCAAACACTGAAGGGAGAATATTTTTTAATTATTTCATGGAACTTTTATTGATGTTTTATGGAAACAGTATAAACAGGGTCACTGAGCTATCTGGAGTTTACAGTTATCAAATCTGTTGCAGAGGTAGACTCATTACACTCAGTGAATGTGCTATGAAAAAGCTATTGAAACTTGTTTTTTTCTAATTGCCTGTTATAAGAGCAAGTCCCTGATAAGCTCAATAAAATATAATTTTGAATTATAAATTCAGTATATTATTTCTAGTTTTCTGATAAATCAGCATAATTTTTAATGGACATGACGTGAGGAGCTCATACATGTGTTTATTATCATGTTAAGCTATTCTATGAAATTATTAATGTACTTCTCTAGTAGTGGAGAATGAAGATATTTTCTCTTCAAACTACATGTGATTGCAATAGAAAGGGCTCTTTGGAATATCAGACACCTTAGTTTCTATAATAAATGCTGTCAACATGATTTCTTTAAAATATGTGGGAGAAGAGTTGTCTTTGTGCTAGTTGCAACATTGAAAGTCTTAGTTCTGTAAAACATTTTGCATTTTTTTTTGCTTTCCAAACTGTTTTCAAAGAGCTATATATACTTTTTCAATTCAGTTACAGCTATTTCCATGGGAAAAATTCTGATCAAAAGGAATTGTTGATAAGGGGCTTGTTAATGTACAGTTCATATAGTAAGTTTCTGTTTTGTATTAGAAGCCCATGAAATTATCAATTGTATGGATAACAGTTTCTGTGTAAATTGAAGGCCTTTGCAAGATCTGGCATAGGAAATAAACTATCTTGGGTTTTTTATGTTATATTGTTGCAAAGGTATACCTGTAGGACTTTTTCTTGATTAAGGATCTTCAAGACCATTTTGCAAGTTAGTCTAGTCAATCTATTTGCACTGAAATATTTTACAAGAACAAAGAGTAACTTATTGCCTCTATTTTAGTAAAATTATCAAATTTATTACCAAACTCAGTGATTAGAAGATGGAATTCTCAGATCAAATTTTGAATTTTTCAAGAGACTGAACTTCATTGTCTTTTTCATACCATATTTTATGTTGTTTCTATCAAGTTCATGGTATTCATAACTGATCAGAAAGGTTGTAGATGACCCATCCCTTGGGAAATATTTGAGGCCAGGTTAGACTGGGCTCCAAGCAACTGATTTAGTTGACAATGTCCCTGCTTATTGCAGGAGGGTTGGACTAGATAACCCTTTCAGTGCAAACCATTCTATGTTTCTAGGATGATTCTATGATAAGTAATTAAGCCTCCATAATTTGAATACACACATTTTGCTTTAAAATTAATTAATAGCAGTTAGTGTAAAAAAAGAGAATATCTTCTGATTAGGACAGTTTGTCTTATTCAGTGGAAGTGAAGAGCAAATTAATCTCAGCAGAATGCAAATTCAATGTAGATGAGAATATTCAATATTTAGTTATTCGATGAGAATAACTAAACTTTAGGGAGGTGAAATACTTTCATAATTACACAACATGCTAGTAGAACATTTGCAGATCCTTCATCAAAGAAGCTTGTCACCTTTAGCAGAAAGATTATTGTGGGAACTCTTTTTCTCCTTCCCATTCTCCTTCTATGAGGAACAAAAAAGACAAGGAATAGAAATTAAATAGGTGGGAGAGGAAAGGATTTTTGAGAGTAGGAAAAGTGGTCACTAAATAACCTAAACTAAAAGCTTGAATGTAAATTGTTATTGTCACACTGTGCTCAGGGTGAGGAATATGCAAAATATAGTTATTTCTGTAATCATGACTGTACAAAAGCAAAAATTCTTGTGAACTTAATAGAAAGAGAAATGAAGAACACAAATAAATAGAAAAGAGAACTTAGGAAAGTGCTGTGAAGCTGATTTCTGGGTCCTGCACTTTGTCCACAATAACCCCATACAGCACTACAGGTTGCACCAGAGTGCCCTAGAGTGGCTGGAGAGCAGCCAGACAGAAAATGACCTGGGAGTTTGGATTGACAGGAGGCTGAACATGAGCCAGCAGAGTGCCCAGGTGGCCAAGAAGGCCAATGGCATCCTGGCCTGCATCAAGAACAGTGTGGCAGCAGGAGCAGGGAAGAGATCCTTCCCCTGTACTCAGCGCTGGTGAGGCCACACCTGAAGTATTGTGTTCAGTTCTGGTTCCCTCAGTTCAGGAAGGATGTTGAGGTGCTGGAGCAGGTCCAGAGAAGGGCAAATGGCTGATGAAGGTTCTGGAGCACAAGTTCTATGAGGAGAGGCTGAGGGAGCTAAGATTGTTTAGCCTGGAGAAGAGGAGGCTCTGGAGTGACCTTTTTATTCTCTGCAACAACTTGAAAGGAGGCTGTAGCCAGGTGGTGGTCAGTCTCTTCTCCCAGGCAACCAGCAATAGGACAAAAGGACACACTCTTAAACTGTGCCAAGGGAGGTTTAGGTTGAATATCAGGAAGAATTTCTTTACAAAAAGGGTGATTGGGCATTGGAATGGGTTGCCCTGGGAGGTGATGGAGTCACTGTCCCTGGAGGAGTTTAAAGAAAGAGCAGATGTGGCACTCAGTGCCATGGTCTAGTTGACGAGGGGGGGTTCAGTCATAAGTTGGACTCCATGATCTCAGAGGTCTTTTCCAACCTAGTTGACTCTGTGATTCTGTGGTAGATTGTTCTGTAAAGACATGAAGGCAAGAGAAACTGTCTCCACTTTTTTTTGAAGAAAAAAATATTTTACTTCTGGGAGGAGGGTAATATACATAAAGTGTAATGGTTCTTGCCTTGGCTGTTCCAGCAGAAAAAGCTCAATCAAGCCAATTTATACTGTCATTGAAAAGCCTTTTTGACATCTAGGGGATGCATTTTAACAACTATACACTCAATCTGTTTGATCCTATTGTGGCTTAGAGTAAATCAAATTTGATTTTTTTTTTTTAAAATACTTTTAGCTATAAAAATGCAAAACCTCTTATGTTTCAGCAGCAAAATTCAAGCTCAGAATTATCTGACAGAGTAGCAGTCCATATGTCATCTGCCATGACATTTGGTTCACATCATTAAGAGTTTTATGTTGTTCATGAAGCCAGCAGTTCTTTCATTAAAACTAAATAAAACTAATTCTGTTGGACTTGCTAATGAAAACAAATGTAAACAGTCCAAAAGTGTAGGGTTTTTTTTGTTAATAGTATAGTGGGCCCTCAGGTAAATAGTGAAAGCAGTAAGAACTTGGCAAATAAAACAAAGTAAGGAATTGCAGAACTAATGTTAACACAGTGAAGTGAAAACATGGTTCCTTTTTGTTTGTGAAATGTGAAATCATTAAAAAATATTAAGACTATGCTAAAATATTTTGTTATGGAAATTAATAATACATCAACAAAGACCTTCAGATATCTTGTTGTTCTGAGTAATTTTTTCCCTTTTTTTAGCCACAGAAGGATGAGCTCACCTACAATACTTCCCTAATTTTGAGCAAAGGAGGCAGAACTGACTCCAAAGGAAACAGTTATTTTGGCAATGACTCCTCAAGGTGTGCAGGATAAAACATCACCACTGGAGTTTTTGTGGGTTTTTTCCTGAAACTGAATCATGGAGCTTACCAGAATAGGTTTTTTTTTTTAATTTTGTTTTATTATTACTCCAACCTCCCTCTCTAATTTTACTTTAATCCAGCTCTTCTGCACAGAGCTTCATCATTATGTTCCTCATCCCCATCTTAGCACTCCAGAGTAGCAGTGCACTGTACCCATACTCCCAGAGACAGGTGCTTTGTGTACTCCCAGTATGCTAGAGTTGTTAATATTAAGGACAATGGTGCTATGCATCTCCTTGGTGTTATAAGTTTGGGCTTTTTTGCTGGAGAGCTGACAGATCTGTCGCAGTGATAAAGCTTTAAGTGGCACAGTGAGTGTACAATTGTTTTTCTGAGTGAAAATATGGAACATGCAGCATTGCCTGAGACAGCTATCAATGTTCTGTTTACTGGCTTCTGGGAGATGCAGCATCTCCATGCTTTCTGAAGATATCTTAATTCAAAACATCTGAGAGATTAACTAGGAAAGACTAGGAAAAAGCAGCAAATGAACATACAGTGAGAAATGAAAGACAGAGTATAAAAATTAAATTAGCTGTGAAAAAACAAACTTGAAAGGAAAGTAAAAGGAGAAAGGAAGGCACCAGAAACATCAAGAAGTAAGATATATGTTACAGCTCGTAGGTAGGTGTACGATATCCAGCTGAGTGACAGTAATGCAATATACAATTACATCCTTGCTTTCCTTTCAAAGGGTTTCACTGAACAAGCTTGTACTCTTGAATGTACACTGTGAATGACAGTGCTTGTTTCTTCTCTTCCTCAGCTTCTTTTTCTTTTGACACTTAAAACCACTATTTTTAGTATTTTGAGGCAAACAACTAATGCTTCCTTTAGCTGCTATTTTGCTAAGGTGCCTCAGGATGGGGCAGAGGTTACACCCCAAACACCTCCATAGCTCCTGCCCTGAGCAGGAGGGAAGGGGGCAGCTTCCCACATAAACCTTGAGCCATCACAAAAGCAACCATCAGAAAGTTACAAGTCCTTATGCCAACATTTTCCAGTTGTTACATGTGATCTGTGCAGTTTCAGTGATGGCAGCATCAGGTTCCTGTGCTTGGTGCAGCTTGTGATTTCTGGTCATTTTTAGTCTGTCTTTGTTACCATATGTCATATATGAGCTTTAGAGAGAAATAACTTGTTGCAGCAACATGTAAAGAGCTAATATTTTATATACATGGCTTTTATTCATAGATAATGAAGTAAACATCTATTCCCTTCTACCAGTGAATAATGTAGAGGAAGATTTTTTTTCCTCCATATGGAACATTGGCAGGATCTCCCTGGAAAAGTGCTGTAATTGATAATGAACTAATGAATACAGAGTGACTGCACTGCAATTCTTTGCTTTAGATCTCCATAGATGTGAATTTCTTCCTTAATTTATATCTCTCCATAAAATACCTGTATCACATGTACATACATGTGTGTGTGCACATCTGCACATAATCATAAACATAGGTAGCTACTAAACTTCAAGTTTAAAACTTTTTTTAAATTTATTTTCTAAAGCTTTAGCTCAATGCATGTGCTGGTGTCTATACATCTGTTTTATTTAGCTGTATGTGATCCCCAACAGCAACTGAAACAACTTATTTCTTTTTCTTCATTTACAAATTAAAAAAAAAAAAATTATCCAGAAAGTCAAAAAAAATATATGATTTGTAGTAAGCTTGATAGTATGTAGCTGGACAGCTGGAAATTGAGTAGCCTAGGACACAGTTGGCCCTCCTGGTTGCCAGGGCACTGCTGACTCATATTCAACTTGCAGTCCAGCCAGGACCACCAGGTCCCTTTCTGCAGTGCTGTTTTCCAGCCTCTTGCTCCCCAGCATGAAGCTGTGTCAGGTGATGTTTAGGCTACATATTAGGAAGAGGGTCTTCACACAGAAGGTGGTTGGGCACTGGAGCAGTATCTCCAGGGCAGTGGTCACAGCACCAAGCCTGAGAGAGTTCAAGAAGCATTTGAACAGTGCTTTTAGGCACATGGTGTGACACTTGGGGAATGTCCTGTGCAGGGTCAGGACTTGGACTCGATGATCCTGATAGGTCCCTTACAACTCAGGATATTCTATGATTCTATGAAACTGAGAGTGTTGAAAATGAGGACAGTTGGAGATCTCAAGAATCTTTCAGAGTAGGTTAGGGTAAAAGTGAGTTTTAAACTTTTTTCCCTAACCTGTGAGCTACATGAGCACCTACACAATATTTGGATCCCTACTGTTCAAGAGAAATTCTTTGTAAATTCCCTGGACATTTTTTGCTGCAGAATTCTATATAGTCATAAAGTGTAAGATACACGATAGTGTTTTTTAAACATTATCAGGATTATTTTTATTGTTATTCTCTAAAACATAGAAGTCTCAATACGAGGTATGATTTTCCTGACATGCCAAGATAATTACATAAAGTTTCAGTAAACACGTTACTTTATTTCATAACACTAGCATCCAGCTATCTCAGAGCAAGGAAGTCAAGGTCCTGAAATAAAATTGTTCTAAAATGTCAGTCTAATGAAAATGGCATGCTAAAAATAAACAAAAGACTGTTGTTCTGTGGGTTTCTTACTTTGTATTCAAATATTTTAAACTCCTGGGTACCAGAATTCTGACTCTAAGACATGGTAATGAGGTCTGACATAAGTAGACAGCTACAATGTAATGAGGAATAATTGGTTGTAATATGCACTCACACTGCAATTGAACAGAATAAAATGAATTCTGCATTCAACAGAATGCAGTGAAAAATTTGAAATCTGTGAAATGACATATGGATCCACAAGACACCATAAAAAACATCAAAAAACTTTGCAACAAGAAAAAACTTAATTATGTTGACATGAATGAAAATAGTTACTATATTAAACCAGTACATAATGCAACATCTATGTGATTTATGAGTGCAGCTCTTTTGAAAATATGATCAAAGAAAAAAGGTGGCTTATACTCTGCAATGAATTTCATATTCATTTTTTAATCTGACAGAAAAAAGTTTAAAAATACAGTCAATACTGTAAAGAATACTAAAATCCTTTTTTTATTCTGGACTAGAATAACAAGATGTCTCAAGGTCACTAATGGTTTACAGTTCTACTGCTGCCAGTTCTGTGCTGCATTCACAGAACGCTTGCCTGGTTCAGACCCTATTCAGTCATGTCACTGACGGTGAGATTCATCTGGCCAAATCTAGACATCTCTTTGTATATGTGGCCAGTGATCTAAAACTATAATCAAAGAGATTGACACCTCTAGGGTGCAATTCATCTCCTCCCAAAGTAGGTGCCTAAAGTAGGTCATATGAATCATGCCCTAGAGTGTCTCTTTTCTATACTAATTATGAGGGTCATAGAGGGGGAAGGTCACAGGTAGGTATCTCTGCAGTAGATATCTAAAGATAGGTTAGATGAAAAGCATCCAAAAGTCCACCTGCAGAAATAAGTGATTGTAGTAGATGGCAATTTATCACTATTTCCAGTGTGAGCGGATTTTCAATGAAGTTGGTGCAGCCTTGACAATCAGTCTGCAGAAGTCCTTTTGTGCATTAGAGGGTGTGAAAATCTGATTAGAAACACGATAGCACTTTCAACATCATCTTGATCCAAATGCTGTTGTAATGAAAAAGGTTGCACTGTCATAGTATGGGCATCTTTGAATACCAACGAGTGAATTCCTGTTGCTGACTCATGAAAGCTTTATGATAAAGAACAATAGCTCTATAGCTCAAGTTAATCATGAAGTGTGACTGTGCTGACAGCTGTAGATTGAAATTGTAATTTAGGGATGATGAGATAGTCTATATGTGCTTTGGCCACAGTATGTGACTGTGGTAAAAGGGAAGAAGGTATTTACTTTTGCCACACATTCTTATATTTCTCTGTGTGAATGATGTTAGGTAACACATGCAAGTTCATACATCATTGTAAAGCGGGAGAATGAGCTCCTAGCTCCCACATTGTTTATTTGGTTCCAAAGTTTTACACTGCAGTTCTCTCTCTGTGTATATTTTCAGGGAGCAGTGCATGTTGGTAGGTCCCCAAGTCAGGGTGCTGGAGGCAGTGGAGGCTCCCTGGGGTGGTGGGGCAGGGTCTGGCAGCCACAGCATATCCCATCTCCCAGTCAGGATCAGGGCAGCTGGGGGCACTGGGGCAGTGGCTGAAATGGGGTCATAGGGAATGAGCAGGGTAAAGGGAATCGTATTAAGGTACATTCAGGGCTGGAGGTGGCCTCAGGGTCCTGACATGTGTTACTGGTTACTTTGCATTCACTTTATTAATTTAGTGCACTAACTTTTTGTCTAAACTCAGTTTTATATTTCTTGTAATAGATGAATCAGTTTAGCAGCATGCTAAATCTTTTTTACCTATAATTATTTCAAATTAAATTTAATTTGCTTCAATAACCACAATGGAATTAATTTATCTTCTTTCCCTGCTTTCAGATTTGTCCACCTTTTTTTTTTTTTTTCTTTTTCTGGTGGAGTTTGCATACACAATGGCTGCAGTCATTCAAATATACTAAACTCATTCCAATATATTTTACTGTTTTACTACGCAAACATTTTTTTTTTTAGCTTTCAATATTTACAAGGGAGAATCCTATAATATTATTCTATCATTTCACAGGCAGCTTAAGGAAGCTCTGCAATGAGAACAGAATTTTGTGGCAGCCTTTGAAAACAGGTCTTTGTGAAAAGGACTAGGTCAAAAGGAGCACTTGCTGATTTCCATGTTATATTCGCTTAACCAATCACTTCTACATTTAAAAAGTCACAAAGTAGTTTTTTCTTAAAATATGAGAAGCATAATATTTTCTTTCATTTGCTTCACAACTAACATTTTCTTAAAATAACTTTTAGCATAATGATATCCAACTGAAAAATCACACTTCAAGTAAAAATCCTTATGTTAATCTTACATTTAATACTAATCTATCCATGTAAATATTAAAAATTTAGTATTAATGAATTATATTTCCATAATTTTTATGCTTTTCTAAATTTCATAGAAGGGTAGATTTCAAAACGAGAGAGTCAATTGTGACACCTAAGAAAAACAGAAAAATCATAGGATTAAAAAAAAAAACAACCCACATCATATGATGTCAAGGACAAAAATAGAGTCAGAAAATGAGAAATTTTAGAGGTCTAAAATTTTTTATAATGCTATGAATGTATTTTTCAGGATTTTACAGGTAATGTGGTAGCAGTCTATTATGGGTCTCAAACATAAAAGAAATTCAAAGTAGAGAAGATTACACTTTTACTCTAATTACATCTAGACCTTCCGAGTCTATTGGTTTTGTTCCCTATTTGTGTAACTTACAAGATTTAGATAGAAAAAAATTAGAAAATTATCTAATTTGTTGTATATCAAAACTGTACCATATATGGCCAAATACTTTAAATGGTCCTTCTGTTATCTGGTTATTTATATCTTCAAGTATTTGTAAAATACTCTTGGGTTTTGTGAATTTTCTCTTTTCCATCACTTCTTATCAGATCTGCTGCTTAAACATCCTAAAAACCTTGTCTGTCCTTCTCTGAACTCTTCCTAATATATACTTTTCAGAAAAACAGGTGTCACAGGACTATAATGAATTTTTGAGTGATATCTGTTGTACTTAAATGGATGGTAAGAACATCCATTGTCAAGTCAGAATACAACAGAAGATGGGGGTATAGTGAAGAAACAGAAATGAAAAGTAAAAACAATTGCCAGAAAAGCTGGAGAGTGAATATAATCAAATTAACCTAAGTGATGCTGTCAATAACTTTTATGCAATTTTTCACATTGCCAAATTTTTGGGGTTTTTTTCCTAATAAAGTATGAAAGTCAATTCTATTATAAACTAATCGGGTGAAAGAACATCTGATTCTTTCAGCACAGCATGCTGGAATTTGATCTACATTTCTGTGTGACAGTAGCTGGAGTTGTATATCCATATCTCTGTTTGCATCTGTTGTCATCACTAAGCACTACTGATCACACAGCACTTGTGTGTCTACTGCACATGCTGTTCAGCCCCGAAGCTACTTGCATTTAAGTATTTTATTTACAAACTTGTATATAAACACATGAATCTGATTTTTAGCAGAATTCCCCTAAAATGACAGTGAGAAATTATTTCGAATTAGACACTTTTTAAATTCTCAGCAAAGTTCACTTTGGACTTGGTAATTTAAGATGAAAAGATGGAGAGACCATTTCACCAAGAAAACAGAAGTGGAGTTCCTTGAACATATTGCAGAAGCAATGACACTAGAAAGATTTAGTTTGTGTGGAGCAAAAGTGTAGCATTCACTTTTAGATTGTCTCTCTAATTAATTATATGTGAGTACCACCAAGGCAGTCATAGTACTGCCCTCCCTTCATGCTTTTCCTGGCCTCTTCAGAAGGCAGAAGGCTTCAGTATTGCCTAAGCAGATTTTGTACATTTAATTACTCTTCAGGACTCACTGTGTAACTTCGCAGTTTCTAGTCAAACTCAGTTTGGTGGCTTCTTGTGCTGCTTTCCAAAACATATTATTTAGCATGAGGGTGCTGTCTCAGGGTTCGGATTCTAGAAATTCCTTCTGAGACTCGTCTGTGCCTCTCTCCTTTTCAAAGACGCTATAGAGCATAAACTGAGAAGGCAGTATTTAATATTCAGTACACACTGTCTGATTGTGTTATTTGGATACTGCTGAGATTAAATTCAGCATCTAAAGTTAAGTATCTTGTCTAACTTAGGCAGACTTAATCATATTTCCTATGCTCACTCTAGAAAAGGTACCTCTGGTGGGCAAGTAATATAACAAAAAAAAAAAAAAAATTGGTTGCTGAGAGACCAGACACACGGTTTAGATATAAGTGCAACTTTTAAATAGCTACAGTTTATTTTAGGTAAGATGAATTTCTTTCAAGTTCTCCAAGGAAATTAAGACAACAGCGAGACAGAAAAACTATCAAGACTGGTTTTATTTACAAAAGTGTCTGTTTTCAGAAAGTTAGAAAAAGTGACATTGCCTCTTTGCAAGCTCAATGATTTTATGAGAACTCTTGAGAACTCATAAAAGAACTGTTCTCTGCAAGAATATAAGATGCATAGGGGCAGTAAGCTGCAAAACAAAAAGAAATAACACAAAAGGTGGTCTCTTGTTTACAAATTATCAAAAACCATAGGAAATGGAGAAAGGTATTTAGGACTTTTGTTCAGGTATTAGTAACATACTAAAACATTAGTTTCAAATCTGTGACTTTTTCAGTCTAGGCAGATAATACTGACCTATTGTGGCAATCCATATTTTCTCTTCTGGCTCAGTATTTCAAGTTCAAGTTGCCACTTACACAGAAGTACATTGATGAGGCTTCAAAACCTGCAGGTTAGAAGGATAAAAAGTAAACATAATGGGTAAAGCCAATGAAAACTGGATCAAATTTGAACTGTATATCAATATCATGATCAAGGGTGGCATTATGCCAAATATTCAGCTTAGGGTTGTGAAGCTGAAATTCACACATTTAGGGAAAACCCTAGAGAATTTACAAATTTTCTTTACCAGTCATGTGAAAATAGTAATATTCACAATTAGATATAGAGTTAATATTTTGGCTTGGGGGAATCTGAAACAGAAAGTTTATGATGTAAAAAGCTCTCCTTATCTAAATAGCACTAAAAATAGGAATGACTCACTGGTTTCAAAGATGTTTTTTCTTTAAAAAAAAGGAAAATACATCTTCAGAATTATTTGTTCAAACAATGTTTACTCATCTGTTTACTCAGATCTACCCAGATGGAACATCTGACAAATTCTAAGAAATAGTGAGGAATCCAACAACTGCTAAGTGCAATTAAAGGTTTCTTTTAGTAGAGGTAACTTACCAGTTTATTATAATTTTTGATGATGGAAGGCTACTGTAATATTGAAATTCTGAATGTAAACATCCCAGAAGAGATTTCATTTAAGAAGAAGCCATGTATTCGTATGTTTAGTTGGTTTCTTTTTTTTTTTCCTTAGTTGTTGTTGTTGCTTTGGTTTTGTTTTGTTTTATTTTGTTTTTTCTGTCATATATGACTCTGAAGGTTTTTCCCATAGCAAAAACTGTTACTCTTTTTACTGCTCTAAGCACACCTACCTTCAGTACGAGCAGCTTCTTTTGGTGTTGAAAGTGTAGTTACTGTATGAAAAAAGTACAGTAAGATCTGTGATTGAGTTTCATAAATGCAGACCATCATACAAGAGTGGAAGATATAAATAGTGAATAAATCCATTTTTCTGTACTTTAGAAACTGACTTTGAACATCCCTTACAAGATCTAAAGTTAAGTCTGGCATACAGCGTTACACAAGTATGCAAAATTGTGCTTTGCAGTAATTTGGAACAGTCTCTTCCTAGAGTCAGAGTATGAAGTTTTGATATAATACATGAAAGCAGAGAAAATCTTTAGAGAGGCATGAAAGTTGTTGTTTTCATACAGGAGCAATGAGAATTATTCATATGAAATTAAGTGCAGGGGTGAATAGAGAACTTACTTGGTATTACTGACCTTGAGACTTATCAAGGACAACAGAAAAGTGTTTCTTGGGTGGCTTGCTATGAAGAATTTCTTTTAACTAGTGCTCAAAGTAAAGAAAATCATGTAGTTCTCATGGTTTTGACCGAAAAAACATCATAAATATATCCATTACCATGGGGATCAGCTGTTTATCCAGCTCTGTTCTGAGGTAGTTTATATTTGCAGGATGGGAGAAGGAATTAAGACCTAATACTGGAAATTACAGTTCATATCTTTGGCTGTTTCAAAAAAAAAAAAAGAAAAAAAAAGAAAAAAGAAGAAAAAGGAAAAATTCTTTTTCTTTATATGTAGAAAAAAAAAAAAAAGAAAAAGCGCAGGTGTTGGTAAAATATCTCATCAGCAAATCAATTCATTATGTAAAGTATGAGTGTTCAGGGGTACTTTTTTAGCCAATGATTGCCTTTTTCCTGCACAATTAGAGAGAGTGTGTGGTTATTTTAGTGAGAACTGTGATAGTGGCTCTAATATAATAGGAACAGGAGAAAGAGAAGAAAAAGGAAAAAGAAAAAGGAAAAGGAAAAGGAGAAGGTGAAGGAAAAGGAAAAGGTGAAGCAAAAGGAGAAAGCAAAGGAAAAAGAGAAGGTTAAGGAAAAAGAAAAAGGAAAAGGAAGAGGAAGAGGAAAAGGAAAAGACCTTTTTTAGACATGTATCCCTAAGATGCTTTGATTCTCCAAAATCCTGTCATTTTAAAAGGACTAGCACATTCTTCTTGCTGCACATGGAATTAATGAATAAAGTGGCATTTACTGTCAGTAGTGACTCTTTGGAAATATTTGAGAAAAATAAACAGATTTTTTTTCACCTGAAGGGGTTTTAATAGGAGTAACTGAAAGTCTTCTTATAGCTCTCAATTGACCAGACCACTTATTTCACTTTCAGCTTCATTCTGCATGGTTTATCCCATAGTACATTTTGGATTATCTCATTGTCCTCTTCCTCTTGTCTTTGTCATCTGAAGAAGTCTGTAACATTCTAATGATGAATTTGCTGACAACCACCATATTCCATCTCAGCTGCACTGAGACAAACTTCAAACAGTTCCATTTGAATTAACCTCAGTACATTCACATGTACTTCTGCAAAACTTTTAATAGCTTCCCTCTTCTTTTTCCCCCTCCCACACATACCTTCCATTTTCTCTTCTCTAAGCTTTTTATTTTATTTTTTATTTCAAATATAAAACTTATTCCCTTCTTCAAGAAAATTTCAGTGAATTTAGTCTTCTTTGGCTTTCTGTATGATACTGAAAAAATAGGAAACATCTGTTAATACGTCTTGAAATCTGTGTGAGGAGGGACAAAAGGAAATTGTTGACTCTGGTTTTCTTGGCTGAATACTGTGCAATAGTGCTCTGAAGGATTAGGGTGAATAGTTGGCAAGTTTAAGGACATTGTGCTGGGCAACTCTTTCTCTGGATAACATCTGTGCTTTTCAGCAGAGAAAGCCAAGGAGTCACAGAATCTAACAGCGAATCCAGGGCAGGAAGGTGGTAGCAGTAACATCTGTGTGCAGCCACAGAAGAGAAGGATGCACTTCTGGAGTTCAGTTTAGGGCAGAAGACCTCTCATGCTACTTGAATTTCCTTCTGGATTAACTCACAACTCTCTGCTGACCACACAAGAAGACTCTTCTTAGCCAAGAAGGTTGGATGGCAAAAGACAGACAGTGTGAATGCTCCTTAAGAAAGCATGTGGGCTGCTTTCTAAAACTGCGTGTCCTGTGCTACAAGAAGAGTTTTTCTATCGGTTCCATAGATATCACGACTTCTGTAGCCATTGACTCCCATTTGCATAGTGTCGCTCTTTTGTTTGAGTAAACTGGGGTGGCTCTGTTGGGTTCAGTGGATCTGTGCTAATTCATGTGAAGTGTGACTCTAGCTCATGGAGCACTGGGACTACTTTTAGCTTTTCTATGGGTACTCTGAGTGTTCAGATATCTTCTTCTGAATCATCAGCAATGTTAGAAGAAGGCTTGATCTGGTCAGAGACTTGAAGGCACTTACATTTGTGTTGTCTTCTTGATATCAACCTTTTGTCAAAATCTCTACTGCTGCTGTAGACAGCATCCCTTCCCTTGTTCTTTTTAGATGTCCTCACTGCCTTTGTGAAATTGCTGTTCATGCTGTGAAACAACTGACTTTTCCCTAAATTCTCAAATCTTAAAACAACTCATCTCACTGATGTCTTAAAAAAGCTGGAGAAAAAAAAAAAGGAAGAAAATTTCATTGATACTTTCTTATTTAAAGTTACCTCTGGGGCCTTGTTTTGAATCATCAGATAAGACAGAAAAAAGATACATGAGATTTTAAAAGCTGTCTAGGATCATTAAAACATTCAGTACTCATTAAAATTAGTTGTAGTTGTTCCTTTATTACAGTCATTCCTGAAAATCACAACCCTATGAACTTTTAAGGTTCATTACTCAGAATTGCTTTATATTGTTGTCCGAATAAACTTTTCTTCCCTGTTTCTGTCTCCAGTTGCAGCCATAAATAATAGATTGTTTTACTGCACACATTATTTGTGCATCAATTGACAGGTTTCCAGTTTTGTAAATTGCTTTTCCATAACTTGAGACATCTGATTTATTTACACCCTTTTCAGAAATACTAGGCATATTTTTCTATTCATCAGAGGACCAAAGTCTGCTAAAGAATCTGCATGCTGCATATTTGCATATCTACTGATCCCTTTACATTCTACTTTAGCTAATAATAACAGGTATTTTATTTTTTTTTATCTCATATATTTTCTTTTTGGTGTTTGCCTCCCCACCTGTTTTCTATTCCTATTAACACAGTGGTTGATTTACATTTTAAAAGTAAGTTTTATTTTGAATCTCTCTATGGGAACAGAAGAATTATTTTTTTTTATTTCTGAGTTGTATTTTCTTTGCAGGCAGATAAATCGTGAATTTAGAGAAACTGGGGGAAAAAAAAAAAAAAAGGAAGAAAATTTCATTGATACTTTCTTACTTGAAGTTATCTCTGGGGCCTTGTTTTGAATCATCAGATAAGACAGAAAAAAGATACATGAGATTTTAAAAGCTGTCTAGGATCATTAAAACATTCAGTACTCATTAAAATTAGTTGTAGTTGTTCCTTTATTACAGTCATTCCTGAAAATCACAACCCTATGAACTTTTAAGGTTCATTACTCAGAATTGCTTTATATTGTTGTCCGAATAAACTTTTCTTCCCTGTTTCTGTCTCCAGTTGCAGCCATAAATAATAGATTGTTTTACTGCACACATTATTTGTGCATCAATTGACAGGTTTCCAGTTTTGTAAATTGCTTTTCCATAACTTGAGACATCTGATTTATTTACACCCTTTTCAGAAATACTAGGCATATTTTTCTATTCATCAGAGGACCAAAGTCTGCTAAAGAATCTGCATGCTGCATATTTGCATATCTACTGATCCCTTTACATTCTACTTTAGCTAATAATAACAGGTATTTTATTTTTTTTATCTCATATATTTTCTTTTTGGTGTTTGCCTCCCCACCTGTTTTCTATTCCTATTAACACAGTGGTTGATTTACATTTTAAAAGTAAGTTTTATTTTGAATCTCTCTATGGGAACAGAAGAATTATTTTTTTTTATTTCTGAGTTGTATTTTCTTTGCAGGCAGATAAATCGTGAATTTAGAGAAACTGGGGGAAAAAAAAAAAAAAAAAGAGAAGGCGATGACTGATTTGTTTTGCAGTTTCTACATCCCCCCAAAAGGTTTTGATCTTTCTCTTCCAATAAAAGGGTTCAGTGCCTTTCAGTAAACACATTGGTACCTTATGGGAAGGCATAACCCTACACAACATTCAGACTAGCATTCTGAGTGCTCTGGGGTGCTTTGCAAAGATACCATTGGATAATCAACAACTACAATGTCTCCTATATGTTTGCTTATACTTTCTATCATTTGGGGTACAGGCTTAAAAATAATCCATTTAGGGTCAAATCTTGCAATTAATATACAGGCAAAGGCCACACAATCTGATTTTTAGAAAGCCCATTAATGATTGTGTTAGGGACAGTGCATAACAACCAGTCTCAGCTTGTTATTGTGCTGCCCTTTCCCATTGCTCTACTTCCCTCTTCCCTCAATGTTCACACATTGTTTCAGTCAGTGAGCTCTCTGGGACATCAGGAGTCTTTTCACGTAAGGGAAAGCAGGAAGTGCAGTGGGGTCAGGGTTTGTGGTACCTGCTATTTCAGTAAAAATAACAAAGAAAATGTTCCTGGTGAAAAGACATGTCATTTATTTTGTTATTATTCCCAGAGATAATTCTGTCCCAAGAATTTAGTGTTTTCCTAGAACTTTGAATACTTTTCCTCTTTTATCTTTCTTGCCTAGTTTTATGGTTCATGGTTAATTAATATCTTCTACTTTATTAAGAAAATTTAGTTTCAAGTTATAGTCCTAAGTGCCTAATACTGATTTCTTAAGTATCACAGATTGAAATGGATAAACATGAACTTGGCTTTCTTCTGTATTCAAGTTTTTTTATGAGATCTGTCAAGCAGATCTGTATTCCAATATGATTATATATATATATATATATATATATAAGTGCTTCTGCAATCTTTTTACTTAAGTGGAAAACTGACACTGTTTATAAACACTTTGCATTCTAGGACGTTTAAATAAATTGATTATGCTACTTCATCTCCTGTGCCTCCCTTTAGACTAGTAAAAGGTCTATAATTAAATGAGTACATTTACATTTAACATTAGACATGAATATCAGGCCCTTATGTTTAGACCACTGTCTCTTCAATCAGACTTGAAAAGCTATATGTTGTTGTCAAGAATGGTCCAAGGCTTTCTTCTCTGCAGTGTATTGACCTGTAAAATTCGTATATCTCTGAGTTCCATATGAACTTCACTCTCCTTGCTAGCAGTTTATTTGTGGTAAATACTGCAAACCCTCAAGCTCTGGGCCACAGTATGTTTCCTATTTCCTTTCCGTATCCTGAAAAGATTCTTCTGGTCTCACTGGTAATAAAATCTGTAGTATTTGTGCCTTTGGAGCTGCTCTATTATCTAGTCTCCTATCCCGAGAAATATCATACAGAAAGGGTATAACAAGTGTATATGTCATATTTCTACTGAACATGAGTTCATTTTCACAAGATCATGGAGCAGCTCAGAGTGAATGACAACTCAAGAGGTTTCTAGTCCAGCTTCCTGTTCAAATCAAGGTCAGCTATGAGGTCAGAGCAGGATGCTGAGGGTATGACCTTATCCATTATGGTCTTGCCGACTTCCAGGAGGGAGACTACACAACATTTCTGAACAACCTCCTTAACTACTTTACTGCCTTCACTGGGAAAAAGTTTCTTCTTATGTTCAGTCTGAAGCACTCATTTTCAACTTGTGCTCATAGTCACTCATTCTTCCGGCATATACAACAAGTTCTGTGAAGAGTTTGGTTCCATCTTCCTGATGATCTCCTTGTAGGTACTGGAGGCCTCCTATGAGAACCCCTTGAAGGGGGCAATTTCTAAGGGCTGAGTTGTTCCCCACACTGATTTGGTGGTCCCCACACTGATGTGGTGGTCAGTAATACACTTCCTCCAAGACATCATCCTCATTGGCCTCTCCTTTGATCTTACCCACAAGCTCACTCAGCTAGTGCCCTACAAGAGGTCCATGAGCCCGAGCTGCTCCTTTACATCGAAGGCAACCACTACCCCATCCTTGTTTTCCCAGTCTGCCCTTTCTGAAGAGCTTGTATCCACCCATCCTAGCACTGCAGTCAAGTGAACTGTCCCACCTCATCCCAGCTATACCTCTCCTTGCTGTACTGTCCAGAGTGGGTAGGAAGCATTAGTGTGATGCCAGCACTTACCAGGCAGAGGCAGTTCAGGCAGGAACAGTAGGATAAGTGTTATAATACATTTCCCCTACCTTGATAGTATATGTAAATTATTTTTGTGTCTTGTAACATCTAGCAAAACTGGTCTATGGACATCAACAGGTCTTTAGTGTACTTGGAACACCTTCTATATTTCTCTTATTTCTATCTAGCCCAGAAACTGTACTTAACCAAAGTTCATCAGTTCTTGTATGTTTGGGTTGAGAAGTGAAAGTTATACTGGTAAGGTAGATGTAAATTTTCAGGAAAGAGATTATGGTGTTATGAAGAGCTAATAGTGGCCACTAGATTTCATTAATTGATACTTCAGGTATTAGAAAAAAGCAAGTAAGATCTATATATGTCAATAAGATCTATATATGTCAATTCAGTAGGCCATATATTGAATTCAATTTTTTAAGTAGCTTTGTACAAGTCTTTAGTTCTTTTACAAAAATCAGGAACATTTCATTGCTTTTCAGGCAGTAGTGAAGTTACAGTCACAGTGAGCTACAAATTGATTTTCTTATTTATATCCTGAAGCTTGTATCCAGTCTTCAGAAACATGGCCAGATAGTAGTATAAAATTTTCAAATGACATTAAAAAAATTTAATTAAAGGCACACCATAAACATTATTTTAAACAAATGTTTTATAAATACAGCTTTTTCACTGATTATTTAAGGTATGTAACTGGTGATTACCTTACCACAAGAATACAGCATGGGGGTAAGAATGAATCTTTTATTAAAATAGTTTCTTGAAATACTTCAATATGAAGTAATCTAATTTCAAGTGTGTTACTTTCATGGAAACTTTATAAGCTGAAAACATTTCTAAGTGTATTTTAATCCTTAATTTTTATTTTCTTTATTTATATTAAATAAACAACAAAGGAGATAAATTTAGATGTTCCTCCTCATTTTGCTTTACAAAAATATTTTAATTATTTTTTTTAATTTATTTCAGTTTTTGCAATCTAACATGACTTTATTTGTTAGTCATTGATCTTGCACCATGTTCTGTGAAACTTTTCATGTACTGGAAATAAATTTCTGCTGAGCTATTTTCAGGAAAAAGGCTATAAGAAATTATTTCCTATAGATGCACAAGGATCATTCCAAATCCATTTTACTTGTATCATATATGTTAATCCCCTGGGCAAAAATGAAAGAGTAGATTCTTTTATCACAGAACAGTGTCTCTTCTCCTTAATATCTTCTAATATAAAGGAGCTTATAACAAAACAATTGTTTCTTGTTGAATTTTTGGTAATAGGGGGCCATAGAGTCATTTTCAATTAGAAGCTACTAGAAGCTTTTGCTATTCTATGAAAAAGCCAATAATAGCGAGCTCCAGGATGGACTTCCTACTACTAGCCAATGATATTCGCTTCTGTGATAACATATTTAAGGACACAGGAAGAGAGACCTGTGGCGCAGAAGAAATTCCAGCTTGGAGGAGAGCAGAGGAGAACATGGGATAGCAATGTAGACTCCAAGGTCAATGTAGCAGGAGGGAGGAGGAAGAGCCCCTGAGGCCTTCCTCTCCCCGTCCAGCAGGTGAAAGACTGAAAGCTGAGACCCCTGCTGCCTGTGGAAGACTGTTGGAGTGCTGAGACCCCGCTCTGCAGCTCATGAAGGAGCCCACGCCAGAGCAGAGGAGTGCATGAAGAAGATGTGACTCCATGGGAGGCCTAAGATGAAATAGAGTCTTGTTGGAGGCCTGTGGCCCATGGAGAGAGAAACCTGTGCTGGAGCAAGTTGTCCCGGGTAGGACTTGTAGCCCTGTGGGGGAATCCACACTAGTGCAACTCATTCGTGACCCAAGGGTCAGCAGATTATGGAAGAACTGTGGCCCGAGGATGGACTCACGCTGGAGAGGTCTATCAAAGACTGTCTCCTGTGGGAAGGGACTCCACAAGAAACAGGGGAAGGACTCAAAGCATTACCCCCTGTACTTGTGGTGATGACCATTGGTGAAGCAAGTTGTCCCCTTGCAGTCCATGGAGACCATCAGAGCACAGGAGAGAGATGTCTGCACCCGATGGAAAAATGACCCCCCAGGAAATTAACTGGAGAGTTCCTACCTAAGAGGTGGATTTTAACAGCAGCAGAATCAGCCACTAGCTGTGACTTTCCCCCTTTTCTCATCTTCCTGCACATCTGAGGGAAGGGGAGGTGGAAGGAAAGTGTTGTGTTTTAAGACTCTTATTCTTTTACTCCTTTAGTTCTTATTCTATTAGTAATAATTTAGTTTTTAGTTTAAGTTTGTTAGCAATAAATTTAAGTTCCATTCACTTTGAGTCCGTTTGCCTGTAAAAATTAATTAGTGAGTGAATCTCCCAGTTCTTATCTCTACTCAGGAATTCTCTGACTGGTTTTTTTTTTCCCCTCTCTCCTCTGAGAAGAGCAGAGGAAGAAGGAAGGGGGAAAACCAATTTTCAGTAAGTGTTTAAAATCCGGCCAAAATCGAAACCACAACACTTATTAACAACATGCCTTGAATTTCCTGGAATTATTGTTAAACCTATTAAGTTCTGAAAGAAAAAATTTAAATAGCATTAATTCATTTTATTGTGAACTCAGTCAGCCCAGTTTAGTATTACTTTTTAGATAGGTTTTGAATAAGGATTTGTGCAGAAATTTTTTATATTTTCCTAGATGTTTCTGGCAGAAGAAATGTAATAGAGGCATAAAACAAAATTACCTTCTGTTCTTGGAAGGGGATATTCTTACTGATACAATCTGCAAATCTCTTTTAGGTAGTTACTGAGAAATATATTTTACATTTTCTGATGCTAATATGATCTTGCAAGAGAAATGCACTATTTGACAACTTTCTAATGTACAATTTGTTATGTACTCCAGAAACATACTTAGCAGGTACTTGAATGGATTGGGCAAGGAAGATTAAGGAGTTGAAAGAAGCAATGGTTGACCAGTAGAAGCAAGAAGGGTTTTCTTACATCCAGGTACTGGACCTTGTTCATAGGAAACATAAGCTTCTGTTGAAGGAAGAAAGGAAAGTACAGAGGCTCTTGGAAAGTGAAAACTCTTGGGAAATAGGTTTTTAAGGTGTCAAAAAAAAAAAATCAGCAAAGAACTTGAGTTTATTAAATTTCTGTCACTGTAAAGCATGATTGTATGTCCCTGTCTCATACACACAATAAATAAGACTTGATTTTACTTGGCAGAAAATACTTTGCACAGCAGTTATAAACCACATGTGGTGGTCCTGTTACATCAGTCGCTGTAGGTGCAAGAAGTCACTTATATGTAAGGAAAGAACTGGAGAACTGATGGACTCTTGGAAGGTTCCCTAATGCTTGATCTGGATCCTAATTCTATTTCAGCACTGTATCAGTGATACTATTTCTGATAGATGCATTTCTGGAGATTACAGACATCATTAAGAATGGGATAGACAATCTTTCAGTGTTTCACTGTAAGCTACTTGTTTATGCATAATTCCACAGATCTCTGGAAACAGTGAAATGGGTTCATGTTAAATACTTGGAGATTGATCTAAAATGTATGACATAAAATTTTATTATCAAATGCTTGTCTTTATGCCAGATGGATTATAGAAGACACGATAGAGTTTCAGTATAGAAAAAAGATTTTTATTATGCCATCATATAATCTGGAATTAAAAATCACACAGCATTTCAATGTCTCTGATCTCATTCAACATTACATATGATACACTTTGGTGAGAATATTATCTACTAATTCCATCAAAGTGACATCAGCAGGAGATGGATTATTCAAGTAAGTGAATTTGCTTCTGAATTTGCATTCAGTTTGTGAGAAGATGAGGATTCTATCACACCAATTTAAAGTATCTCTGAGCCTTTTAGAACAAAGGAATCCATCCCGTTGTTCATTACTTCAACATGACATTAAAAAACATTCTTTTCCTTCAACCCAGTAGATGAATATTTCCTTCTGAGTCTAGACACATGTTAACAAAGAGCTGGGAGTAACTACTGCTGTAGTGCCACACAATTTCTCTCAACGGTAGTAGCATAAGAATAAAATTGGTTTTAAATCAACTTCCTCTCTCTCTAAAGAGAGATTTGCTCTTTTCTCAAAAACTGATTTTTGGTTGAGATTAGAATATTATATTAGATCCACCACCAAAACACATACCACTATTTCTTTCAAACTATAACTGGAATGTTTAAATACCAAAAGAGAAATTCTGCTGTGAATGACAGATGCACATTAAGGAAAATTCTGGGTTTGTTTGCTTGGTTGCTTGTGGGGTTTTGCTTGTTTGTTTGTTTGGTTTTTTTTACACTTCTGCTTTTTTTCCCCTCTCTATTTTAGATGTAATTATACTATGTTTCATACTTGGGTCAGTTACTGGCTTTGAGCTGTATAACTTAGAAAGATATTTTTAAGCATGAGTGCAAAGACAAATGCATGCAGTATTTTGCCAGCCTTGTTCCTATTCCTATCCAGAGAAATCTATCCAGAATAAATATGCTGAGGCTGAAGTGAAGGTAACTATTGAAATACCTCTGAGTCAAGTTTGAGATAACAAAAAGGTGGGGTAATGGCTTCCAGCTCAGCAAAAGGTGAGCTTTCACGGCACTCAGCAGGAGCTGAAACCAGGAAGGGCTGCATTTTGAGGACTCTGTTTGACTCTCTGAGTGTCCAAGACTCCTGTTGAGTTTTGAACTGTATTACTGCCATCCTGAACTTCTTGCAGCTCCTGCTGAATTCAGAATGAACAGGGAATTGTGTGGGAGCCATTCACTTTAAAGAGGAAAGAAACTGAGCCTGCCACATTCCTGCAGGGAGGAATTCTGAGTAGAGAATTCACTTCTGAAAAAGTTAAGACATGAATGCCCATCTTTTAAAAGTATGTGGGGAATAGTGGATGGCAGGGGAGGGGGCAGGAATAGCATTTCTTCTCACATCTCTTCATTAGGAACACAGGCTGCAAAAACATTTAGCAGAAATCCTGCGCAGAAGTGAATGCAGCCTTGATGTTAATGCCCAAACTGCAGAGTATTGTGAGTAGTTTTATTGTGTGGCTATCTGTTACCAGCAATGCTAATTTAGTGACTAAATCACCCTAATACAACCTATTTATAATCTTTCAGTCTCACAGTAAGTCTGTGCCTGAAAAAAGTAGATATTTGCACTTTAATTAAAAAAAAATAGTAGCCTCAATTTATCTTAGAACACTTCAGAAAGTCTTTAGGTTAAACAAAGTATGATATGCTTGATATGGGCTGAAACTGCCTAAATGTATGTTTTCTACTGGTGTAGTTAAAAAAATGATTTAAGGTTAAACCGCTAGAACACAGATGAAGTCAGACTCATTTTAAAAAGCTGGATGACTCAATAGCTGTCCCTGCCAATGGTTTTCTATAATTTGTCACAACTGAATGAGATAAGAGAGGAGACAGACGTGCTAGTGGAGAAGATCTGTCTAGAGACTCTTGTGTGCATTTCTCAAATTAAAGCACAGCTTTCCAGTACCCCAGATCATTTAACTCAGAATAGTATATCTATCCTGGCAGTTGCTAATGTGATTGCCTCTGAGACCAAACAATCCTTGCTCATCTGACATACTCTTGCTTTCGGGCATTCTGTCTTTTTCTCAGAATCTTCACTTATTACTCTGTCAGCAGTGTGGTGGAATTTAACTTGGCAAAGGTGATTATAGAAAAGATGGTTAAGCTTTGTAGGGATAGCACATCCTCAATGCATCTACACTTGGTGAATGGAGACCAACATAGTTTTGACATAATACTACAACATTTCCTGAAGAAGTCTCCCAAGGACAGAGTTCTTGTCAGCACAACTAGAAATGCCAGACCAAGACTATTGTTTTAGTTCTTATTTTTTAGTTCATTAGAATTAAAGAAAATATTTGTCACACACACATCCTCAGAGATTTTAAAGTCAAAGGGCCAAAATCAGACTCCAGTAACAACACTGGGAGAACTAATGACAATGCCATGTAAATGAATAAGAATATGGCTGGCAGGATCTGTGGAAGATAGTGTGACTTCTGCCATGGATTCCAGCAAACTTGTGTGTAGCTTGGTGCAATTGTTGCAACTTTAGTGAATTAATCACAATTCAGGAGAGGATTCAGAAGAAACTGGCACCAAAAAACTTGACCTTTCTTTCATTTGTTGGCTTATATGAGCTTTTAAAGAACTGCTACTGGTGACTCTATCCTCCTCAAATTTTAGTTGGGAACATGTTTCAGTTGCAATTGCCTAGAAAAACTCCCAAACTGAAGGAGTTTACCAACCACACTTAATTTTGTTTCAAAATACTTCTTACATTAGATGAACCCTTGAACTGACATTCCTTAAAATATGAAAACACATTTTTTTCACATCTACTTTACCACTGAGCTGAAAAATATGTATTTATGTATGTACAGAAAAAGAAAAAGATGAATCTTAATAATATGCTAGATTTCATTTTTTACACTGTCACTGAAAAATTGAAAAGGAATAAAGAGTCCCTGGAGAAGAGCAAGAATTTACAGAACATTTTAGGCTTAGTGCAAGAGGGTCAAACCCCTTCTGGTTGATATACATTAACAGCTATTACTCTCTGATCATAATAATGCAATTTATATGCAATCTAATTTGTAGTATTATTCCATTTCTGACTGGCCAAGATGCTTTAAAAAAAAAAAAAGACACTTGGTGTCGTTTATATTATGAGACGCATTTTCATTCCCAGAAAAATGATTCAACAGTCACTGTAAAAGTCTGATTTTTCTCACTCAAACAGATGACCTTTGGAAATCAAGCACAGAGCAGGTTATGCTAGAGGGTTTTATACAATTTGGCTTTCTTGCTTTACTCTGTGGACAGAAAATAGTTTTTCTGTATAGGTCTACTTAATTTGTGCTAAATAACATCTTTTTTAATGTTGAAAAATGTGATAGGAAATCCATTTAAATGCAAAAATTTTAAAAGCCTCTTTATATTTCCTGAGGGAATCTTCACTGTTCAGTTCAGCCTCTAGCTGCATAACAACTGCATTTCCTATCCACTGATTTTTTTCTTTCTTGAACCTCTAAGATTCAATATTTCAGGAATGTTTTTGTCTTACTAGCATTGAAAAAATCTTATCTTTCTCCTAGTTAACCTAGTAGAGGTTGTTACTCGGAAAAATATTTTTCTAATTGATTTTTTGAGAAAGTTATGTTATACTTTAGGTATTCAAAAAAAAGGGAGGGTGAAAATAAAGTAGTAACAGATGTTGCCACATGAGTATATATTTATTCTATCAAGAATGGACAGACTTTGTACATTGTGTTTACAAATATTTCGTTAGTGTAGGGGAAGGGGAGAAAGAAGTTATGTTTGTATTGCTTGAAAAAATACACTATTAATTTTCTATTGGTTAAGCTTTCTCCCTCTAGCATAAGCAATAACATCAGAAACACTTCATCTTTAATTTTCTTCAGATGTTTTCACTGTCTGTTGACAGACAAAAGCCTAACTGAAAAACAGTAACTAATCAGCTTTATTTATTTATTTATTTATTTATTTATTTATTTATTTATTTATTTTATAAATGGGATTTTACAGATAGTAAAAATGAAAATGGCAGCATTCAAGACTTCATAGCTTGTAAAAGGCAATCTCTAAATTGGAGAGATGTGGGTAAGGATGGTGGACTGTTTGGTGGACAAGGAATTGGCTGGGTGAAGGCAGCCAGAAAGTTGTGATCAATGGTGCTGTGTCAAGGTGGAGGTTGTTGGTTAATGATGTCTCTCGGGCTCTGTCTTGTCACAGATGCTCTTTAATGTCTTCATCAATGACATCAACAGTGAGGTCGAGTGCACTCTCAGCAAGTTTGCCAACAACACTAAGCTGAGTGGTGCTCACAGAAAGAGGGGATGCCATCCAGTGAGACCTGGACAAGTTTGAAAAGTGAGCCCACAACAAATCCAGGTGTAAGGTGCTGTACCTGGATTTGGGCAACCTGGAAGAAAAACACATTGCAGAGAGGAGTGAGACAATCCCCTCCTTCTGCTGGCTGGTGATGCTTTGCCTAACGCCTCCCAGGACACGGTTGTCCCTCCTGGCTGGCAGGGCACTGCTGACTCATATTCAACTTGCCACTGACCAGGACACCCAGGTCCCTTTCTGTGGCGCTGCTTTCCAGCATCTCATTCCTCAGTCTGTATCTACATCCAGAGTTGGTCCATTCTAGGTGCATAATCCAGCACCTTCTCTTGTTGAAATTCCTGTGGCTGATGATTGCCCAGTCCTCAAATTTGTCAAGGTCTCTCTGCAGGGTCTCCCTGCCTTTGAGGGAGTCAACAGCTCCTCCCAGTTTTGCGTCATCTGCAGACTTGCTTAGTATCCCTTCCAGTCCTGTGTCCAAGTAATTTATGAAGATGTTGAGGAGCACAAAGCCCAAGATGGAGCCCTGTGGAACCCCATCAGTGAAAGGTCACCAGTCTGGTGTTATCTCATGCTCTGTGCTTGATCTGTGGTCCAGTTGCTCACCCATCATATGATGTGTTTATCCAGCTGTGCGCTGGACATTTTGTCCAGAAGGATCCTGTGAGAGACAGATGTTGGCAAACCACAAATATTCCCTTATAGTTTTCCCTTCCTACGCAGCCCTTGAGTTCTCCAGCCTTTAGTTTGATACATTTACTCTGTCTTTAGATCTCAGTCACACAAAGACTGTGTCAGTGTGGAAATTCACACTGCATCCATGGAGAATTGTGTGGGGTTGACCTTGGTTAGATGCCAGGTACCCACTCAGCTACTCTATCACTCCCCTTCCCAGCAGGACAGGGGAGAGAGTAAGGTGGGAAAAAAACAAACAAACAAACAACTCTTGGGTTGGGATAAGGCAGTTTGTTTAAAGCAAAAGGCAAAGTGAAGCTTGTGAGAGCAGAAGTGAAAGATAGCAGGGTTTATTCTCTACTTCCCATGAGCAGCAATGGTCGGCCACTCCTGAGAAGCAGGGCTTCAGCACTTGTGATGGTTCCTCAGCAGGCAGCCATTGGAGACAGTGAATGTCCCCCTTCCTGCTCCTTGCCTTAGCTTTTATATCTGAGCTGATGTCACATGGTATGGAATATCCCCTTGGTGAGTTATCAACACTGGTGTGTTATCAGCACCCTTCTAGCTACCAATGCAAAGCACAGCACTGTGAGGGCTACTGTGGGGAAATGAACTTCAGCTCAACCAGACCCAATACAAGAATTTATGTAACATTTCTGGTTAAAAATTCAATTCTATCTTAATGCCTCAGTGCTAAGCTTACAGATCCCTGAGAAAATCAGGCAACAAAAGATTTGGTCTTCCTAGCAATTCATATGTGGAATAAATCCTTTCATGATTTGTTTTATAAAACTTCAAGAAATGTTATATTATTCCAAAACATTGTATTTTGGATTAGTAGATAATATATTTTTTTTTATTATTCTTCAAATTGAATAATATTTAAGCAGTAATACAATTTTGTGAGTATAAAAGGCTCTGGATATAGTCAAACACAGTTTGTAGGAAAGAAGGAGGGGTTTTTTTATGCTAAAGTGAGATATGTTCAAAAGCTTTTCTAATTTTTTTCTGTATGTAGCGTGATTTGATTATCTCTGTAAGTAGATGTAACATCTGGTTACTAATCATTTTTCTTGTCTAATGTTGAGACTATTATGACTGCACAACCACTCTGAGAAACTTGCTCTACTGCTGGACTGTCATCATGGAGAAAATGTCTCTCCTCATGTCCTGTCAGAAGGTCTTCTATGACAGTTTGTGCTTGCTACCAAGCATCAAATGGTCTGGCTCCATCTTCCTAACAATCTCCTTACAGGTGCTGCTGGGCTGCTATTTGTTCCCACCCAGAGCTGTCTGTTCTCCACACTGAAGATGTCTGAGTCCCTCAGCCTCTTCTCACAGGGCAAGTACTGCAGGATTTGACCATCTCAGTGATTCTGTACTGAATTTTCTCCTGTTTATGAAAGTTTTTATTCTACTATGGGACTAAAACTGGATGTTATATTACAGGCATAGTCTTGACCTACTGACCATGCTTCTGTTACCACAGCCCAGAATGCTGTTTGCCGTCCCTGCTGCCAGGGCTGACTGCTGGCTCAGGCTCAGCTACCTGCCCAACAGCCCCCCAGGCCCCCTTCAGCAGAGCTGTTCCCCAGGCAGTCAGGCACCAGTCGGTATTGTTGCCAGCAGCTCTTCCTTCACAGGTACAGCACTTGGCATTTTTCATTGCTGAACTTCATTTGGTTTCTGTTGTCCCATTCCTCCAGCCTCTCCAGGGCTGTCTGTGTGGCAGCCCTGCCCTGAGGACAGGGCTCTCTGTGTTCCCCAGACTGTGTCCTCTGCCAGTCTGATCAGAGTGTGCTCCAGTGCCATTGCCAGTGCCATTGCTGGGTCACTGATGACATTAAATAGGACAAGTCCCAGGATGGACCCCGGAACAATTCCAATGGTTAGCCACCTCTGAGAGTATGACCCATGTACCACTCTGAGATAAACAAGAAACTTTGTATTTTACTTTTATAAAAAGTGGAACAAAATTGAAGACAAAGTCTCTCAAGATCATTCAAAAACAGAGCCAGACCAGTCTCTGCAGTACTTTATCTAAACTAACTGAGAAAGGCCTTTCTGCTTTCTTCTTTGTTATCTAGTTGTTCTTGGTAAGCAGTTTGTAACAATACATGTGAAGTAAAAAACCCAACACAACCCTAAACCAACCAACCAAAGTAAAAGAACCCTAACCAACCAAAAAACTCAAAGAAATCTAGGAATACATTTCACCTAAAAAAGCCAAACCAAACCAAACCAATAAAAAACAACCTAATTCTGGTACAGTCTGAACTATGAAAAATAAAATTCTACAAGAAAGTACTATTGTCCTCAAGTTTATTTGTCTGTTACTCAAGTTTTGTGTTGAAAGGGAAAATATCTGTTGAACAGGATAAGAGTTAGCACAAAATTATTGGCCCTCACACGACTATATTACTATAGAGTGTAACTCATAAGTGTAGTAACTTGCCAAAGCCCCACATCTTAGTGATTTATCATCGTTGATGGTTAAATAGCCCTCTGTCTGTGGATCAATTTGAACCTCACATTACATTTTTTAAAAGTCTCATATTCCTCTGGCAAAGCTAGGCATTTCTTTGTCAGAATATACTTCTACTCTAATTACAAGTTTCTATCCAAGTCGTTTGCTCTTTCCCACTCAGTTTAATGAATGGAAGTGCTTTTTCAAAAAAACCACCACAGCTTGCCTTTATTCTGTTTTTTGAAAAAGTGTGAAGATTTTTAACTCAATACCTTGAAAAAAACTAACCAGCAACTTTCAAAAATATCCATTATTTTAGCAATTTGAATAAAATATATCCAACTACATGTAAAACAGAATAATATATAGTGAAAGAGATGAATGATTGAGGCTTAGATTAATCAAGGGTAGGCAAATTGAAAAAAAGCTGTTGATAAGGGAAAAATATGGGAAATGTAATGACAAAATGAAAGACTATTTGGCATCTGCTTTTCTAGAGAACAGTTCACCTCTGTCAGTCTGCCCACGCTAAAAATAATAAAGGTGCAATACAGAGTGAATGCTTTCACAAAAGGCAGCAGGCCAACAATTATGCTTGATTATGAAAGTGAATATTTAAAAACTGCTTTAAAATACTAAAGACAGGCGGTTTTAGGGTAGAGATGAAAAAAAAAATCTGCTAATGCTGTAAGACTAAATATCTATGATAAGATGCATCTTAACTAAATAGATGAATTTCCAGAACAACACTGAGGTATCTATTTGTCATCTAAATGTCAGTTTTCTGCACTCCCTTAAGTGCACCAAAGAAAATATTTATTTGGTTTTACTTTTCAAGATTGATGGTTCAAATATACATAATTTCATACCTTGATAGACATAATTTCTAAATAGAAATCATTCAAAGATCTTTTTCTATCAAGAGTCTTCCTGCACCTCCAGTGTAATTTAAATTCCTGTTTATTTTTGTGATCTAAAACTGAGAAGATATGTAGTGGTAGGGTCGCAGGCAGGTGCCTAAGCCCCTGATCAGCCTCTGGTCTAAGGTTAAACCAACTAAAAAGGACATAAGGTACAACGAGGAATGACATGAGAAATTGCCAGACAGGACAGACAAACTTGCAACAAACCGACAGAAGTTACAGATAGTGCTGTGAGGGATTCCTGAATATCAAAGGTGATTACAGGGGAGTTCTACGAGAAGCAGTTTTTTCTTGGTGCTACCTCCTTAGCTTGAATTCACACCTTCTGCTTCCTTTGATTACAGAATATAAAGATTTATCCTTGTTTTAATTTTCTAAACTGGTTTTACTAATAATGGAAAGAGATATCATTCTCTCCATTTTACTTTTATGCTGTCTGTCTATTTTGACAACTGTCCAGTTTTATTTTCTTACAGTGTTTGAAATCTCATTTAAATCCCTCACTCTTGGAATCACACAATGATGCAATAATCTTATCTCCCTTTTAAAAATATTAGGATAATGCAGATTTCCCATTCCCTTGTGACTGTGAGAGGAATCTCGAAGACCTTAAGATATCCTGAAGTGTTGTATGAAAAAAAGGTGCATTTTGCTTAAAATGAGCTTAACACCTGATATTTCAAGGGTTTTCAAATGCTCAGTGTTGCTAATACTCTAAACATCATCAATCATACAGACTAAAAATATAGAGCATATTTAGAAGATATTATGAGCTGTTAATCCCTGGGATCAATAATATTTGATTGGTATTTCAGTTATAGACATTAGCTGGAGAAGCAGCTGTAAGTCATCAAACAGCTCAGGTAATGCCTGTAGGTTAGTCTTACAACTTTTTCTGCGTGTGTGTGCATGTCTTCAAAGCAGATGCTGTGATGGCAGCAATCAATGAATATAAATGTTCCCCAGCTGAACTGTCAGGATGAGGATGTCCCGGTTTCAGGTGTGTGATCTGTTCCTTCACAAAAGGTATGAGAGCTTATGTAATTGACAGGAAGTGTGGCATTTTGACAAGATGTGAGATATGCCTACCTTCTGTATCTGAGCTATAGATGTGTGCCTTGTAAATAATCCGTGTGATAAACTCTTGTTTCCAGTCAGAGCTACCTTAGATCCATCTAGCAGTGTTGAAAAACAAAAGAAAACAACAAAAAACAGATAAAACATTGTACTTTTGAATTCTGTTCTCATAAAAATCTAGAAAGAAGGATAGAAAAAGATACAACAGCTATCCTTAGAGAATTAAGAAAGGACACAGATTTCCTTAGGCAAAATGTCTATTTTAAAAAGTACGCAATAGTGTAGAGTGACTTTTTCTTCCCCTAAGAACAGCCAATTTTTACAGTAGTTTTCCATTCCTAATGCTGACATTATTGCCTAATTCTTTAGAGCACTTCATGGCATCACAGAAGATGACTAGGGCCAGGGTCACTGTGTGACCAAGATATTACATAAATTTTAACAAAGTATTTAATTCTACATTAGCTAAATAGGACATCAAAATTCAAACCCTTAATTAACTGGCCTAATAATCAAAGAATCATAACATGGTTTGAGTTGGAAGGGACCTTAAAAATCATCTAACTCCAAACCCCTGCCTTGGGAAGCGAACCTTGCACTAGACCAGGTTGCTCAAACCCCAACCAACCTGGCTTTGAACCCTTCCAGGGATGGGACATCCACAACTTCTCTGGGCAATCTGTTCCACTGCCTCACCACACTCACAGTAAAGAATTTCTTCATAATATCTAATCTAAACCTGCTGTCTTTCAGTTTAAAGCCATTCCCCTTTGTCTCATCACTATGTGTCCTTATAAAAGGTTCCTCTCTGGCTTTCTGGTAGGCCCCTTTTAGGTACTAGGTGCTCTAAGGTCTAAATGATCAAATACAATATACAGTCTGGTATAGAACACAGCTGGTATCCAATATAGTTAATTACAGACTGATTCCCAGCTGCCACTGAAAGTGGCATCCTTACTGAAAGTACATATGAAGGCATTTTTTTTTCATTTTTATAAGAATACTGATAAAACAATACATGACACTATTATTGCAGTCTGAAGTAAATAGATTTTTCCCAAAGCTTGCCAAATTTACTTTTGCATTGTTTACCATTTTCATTTCAGTTCACATGATGAGCTATCTGCCTAGTACAGCAAACTAAGTGTAAAAGGATTCTAAGAATGTGGCTTGACAACAGAAATATTTTTCTTAATGTTTTACTGTAATTATCAGAAGGCAGAAGCTCTCCCTTTTCAACTCATTCCTATACTGCTATTTGTTTTCATTAAATCTGACAAACCCTCTGAAATAAACAGTCTCAGGTCAAGACTCCTTCCCTGCTTCTGCCATCGTGTTGAACAGGCCTGTCATCCAGTTCATGGTACCCAGCACCTTGCAGGCCTAGTCCCTGGAATGACAGTGACTTCAATAGCTAGAAGGAGGAGCACAGTCTCTTTTGGCTTACTTGAAGAAGTAATGCTATGTCATTAACTTTTCCATTCTGTGTGCCACTGGAAAATGCTTTTGCTGATGACTATTTAGCTGTTAGCTAAAAGAGCTTCTTTTTACAAAATATGCTGAACTTTTATTATTCAATACTACTAATATTTTGTTTGTTCTCCTTTGGCCCTAGGTATAGACAGATTATTAAAATGTCTAAATATAGCATGTGTAATATCATGCATTCCCTTGATACCTATTACAGAATGGAACTTAACAAAAAATACCTACTACTGTTCACAGTAGCCCTTCCCTCCACAAATACTGAATTACAATTTTTCACTTTCCACTGAGAACCTGAATTTCATTTATATCTTTAGCGATCACCAAGTTTCTTCAGTTACTTATAGAGAGATGGGAATATGCTGTTATTGATGACAAAAATTTAATTAATTTCATGGTTAAGAGCTCACTTCATAGCGCAGAGTGTCTAGTTGTGCTACTACCTTTTTCCAGGATCACTTCATAATACCCTGCATTCCTGCCGGTCAGTGATCCTCTGGCCATGAGCAGTAACACTGCAGTGGTAACAGGCCTTAGGCAATGTTTTGATCAAACTTTATACCCACTCAGTGACACTGTGGTCAGTTTTATATTTTTAGTGTTCTTCAGCTTGAGAAAACTCAGAATTTCACAGATATCTGCAAGCCAAAGTCAGAGTTACTGCTCTTCCAGAGTGAAGCTAGGACTGGCTTTTGTATTAGTTTGAAACTAAGCAATGTTTTTACCTTTGGAAAAATCAGCCATTCAACATAGAGTTTTTCAAATGTAAAAGGGAATTTTTATTATCGCTCACCTCAGGAAGTGGATGTGGGTATATTGAGTAAAGAAGTCATCTTTTTTTTCATGAATTTGGCCCATGGAAATAGTCTCTTCTCAAAACTTAATTACACAATAACTTAGTTTAGCTTACTCATTCAACTCGGCTTATTAGGTTTCCCCTTACAATTCCTCATTCAGAACTTTGTTTTATAACCATAGCCTTGAGAAAAAGTCATTGCTTTCTTATCAGAAATATAATACTGTATACTACTGCTGTGCTCTTTCATGCTCTTTCTGGAACACTTCCCAAAACCACCGGGAACTGAACATCTGTTACAAGAGACACAAGGATCTAACCAGCACAGGAAGTTGGGATTTGGGGGAACAATGAGAATAAGAGACTCTGGAATGACAGACGGGTTGTAATTTTGTTCTCACCCAGTAACTTCTATTCACATTTATTTTGTGTCATGCATACCAAGAGTGTTGCAAGGAGTTAAAGATCACAGTTGTCCCTCTCAAAAACTGTTAAGGCCACAGAAGGACTTTGCCATGAAATAAGCACAGAATGGAGCGACAGGATGGTGCTAAACCCAGGCCTGGTGAAGGCAAGATCTGGCTAGCACATCATAGGTAAAACATTCAGACAAAAATTCCCATTGTGTCAAATTGTGTAAAAAAGCAGATTCTCATACACATATCACCAGTCAAACAAAGATCACCCCAAGTGGCACCACCATGTCGTGGAAGGATAGTCAAGGATAGTTTTCATGAAATATCCCAGAGGTCCAGGATTATATTTTTTTTTGACTGTGCTCCTAAAGAGAAACGAATGGTTAATAAATAGGTGGAGAATGAGACAGCAGTAGTGATACAGGGCTAGAATTTTAATATTTGGGAAAATAGTTCCCCCTCCAGAGTAGAAGTTACTCATGCAACCAGAGGGTGTCTAAAAGAGGTCTAACAGAGGTCATCAAAGAATGTCAACATCTGAAATAAGACAGCAATGTGAACTCACTTGATAATGCAATATTCTATGCCTTCAAACTGGAAGATGAAAAACCATTGTATCCACTGATTATCTACCATACAAAACATCAACATTTTTCAGTTTTTTGTGAAATATATATTTTATTCCTAAATGCAACATAGTTTATTTTAAATTTTCTTATATTAATTTTTTTTATTTTGAGTATATGTAATTATGAAAATCCCTATAGAATATGTAAAAGATTTTTGTTTTACATGGAAGTAAGAATAAATAAAATAAATGCTTCTATTGTGAATTAGTTTTCTTGATTTGATTCAATCTTACTAGGGCAGTATTTAAACAGTAATTTTTTTGTGCTAAAGAAATGACATTTAACCTTGTTAATTATCAGGGTGAAGAAGTTTTATTATGCAGTTCAATTTTATTGAAGTGTTATTTGAGGTGCTAATTACATTGACTGTGGACAGTGAGTTGAACAAACCTCCTTTAATTGTAACCAGGAAAGCTATTAAGCTATTTTTCTATTCAAATTATAACTTTGCATTCTGGAATTTAAAGCTTGCTATTATAGATTTCTTTGTATAGAAGAGTTGGTGCTACAGGACAGAAACACAGCAAGTGGTCTAAGATGTGATTGTGATTCTATCTAATGGTTGGGTGTTTTGGTTTTTTTTTTTTTTTTTCTTAAAACTAACAATTGTGTTAATAATATGCTCTATTATGTGTGGGGGAGCCCAGCTGGTTCTGGGCTCTCTGTAAGTTGAAATACCAAAGATGGAACTTCTACACCTGGTAGAGGGTCAGCCACAGACAGTAAGGACTGTAATACAGAAGGGGTTTCCTGTCAGGAATGCTGACCTATTGTGTTCGGACATGTGTGGCTATGTCCAATCATGAGTTGTTATGTTAGTGGTAAACCAATGCTGTGTGTACACGTGTCACCCAGAACTGCATAAAGGTAGCTACACTGTTGTAATAAAGAGCTGGTTTCATGAAACCGTGTTGCTATCCCACCTTGACCTGTGACAATTATGTTTTCTGTATATTCCTTTTAAAAGACCTATAGATACCCCTCTCCAGATTATAGGAAAATTACTGAAGTTCAAGTGTTTCTTTAGATGAGATTTAATATGAAATTCAATTATATAATGAAATTCCCAGAAGAAGTCACATTATATTCCCCCTTAAAGACAATTGATAATTACAGAGTGTAAGAACCTCCAGAACCAAACTATATCTACTAACAGGTGCTTTGTAAATTTACTGTTACAGCAACAGTACATTTTTGCAATGGGCTGAGTCTGCTTTATCTCCAAAACTTCAGATGGTGTAAGAGAGCTTGTCATATTTTATACAAAATTAGCACAGTAAAACTATGTTACTCTATGCCATGAAACGACACCTTTTCAAGACTCTGTGTGTTCCTGAGCTGTTATACAGTTTGCTTTATTTGGTTCTCAGAACTTCAAAGTACTGAATGCAACATAATTTTATACAAGCCTGGGGCTAGAAATGCTGTGCAATGAACAAATGCAGGAGTCATTCTATACATCTTATCCTCTATTAACATAGATCCAGAAAAGAAAGCTCATGAGCCTGTTTTATTACAAATGAAGCTCATACACCAGGTTTTGTCCTCATTTTTCAGAAAGCCTAAGGAAATACTGCTCTTTGGCAGTACTTCTGTTTTACTTAGCATATTACAGCTTTGTTGTCCCAGGAAGTCAGTGGTGCTTTAGGCAGAAGTAGATTTCTACCCACACAGTTTACATGAGTATCCGTTTCAGCACTTCAGTATTACTTCCATGAATATACTGTCTCCTAGAGAGAGAAAGCACCACTGAAAAGGCTAGGAGAAGATAAGATCAGAAAAAGGATTTTAAGGTAGCTTTGAAAATGTTTACCAGAAAGAAAGGAAGAAAGAGAGGAGAAAGAAAGGGAAAATTAAAATGAGTTTTAGAAAAAAACCCACTGATTTCACAGGTGCATAGCAATCCTTCAGAGCCCACATGTGACCTCTTCTTTTTGATGTGAATGTCAAATTCATATTAGACAGGAAGACAAGAAATATTCTTCTAGGGCTACTTACCCAAAGTGAAGACTGTGATCTTATTTGGTTATTGTATGACCAATTTTCTCTGACAATGTTAAAAAAATATAACCCAGCCCCCAAAATCCAGTCCGGAAAAATCTGGGGTTTTTTTCTATCTTAATTGTTTATTTAATCTATTTATCTCAAGTTGTGAATTCTCAAGTGTTTTACATTTCTGGGGGGGCCAAAAAAAAGGTATATTTCCATAAAATAATATTGAGCATTTTAAAATATTTTTCAAGTATTACTGTAGAATACACCTCACAATCCAGTTCTAAATACCTTAAAAAATTTCTGTGCTTGGAAATGGCATAATAAATCTCAGAAAAGGTAGAAGTTGTTTCTGGCTAAATCCTGAGATCTTACAAATAGTTTGATTAAACACTGCTTGCTCATTTAGCATTCTATAAAGCAGTATAAGAGTAGATACCAAATTGTGTAAAGTTTTCACATGTTTATGACAAAATTTGCCACTGAAAAAAAAAAAAAGGTATGTTGACTTTGGGCTAGGCTTTGATTCCATGTGGGAATGTAGCTCTTCAGGGGAAGAACTGGCTGTATGATCCATCTACCTTCCTTTGATTTCCAGAAAGGGATCAGATTAATATTTATAATACCACTTGTGGCCCCAAACCTGAGTCAAATTTATTTCTCTCTACAAATGAGCCTTCTTTGCTGTAGCCAAGATGCAACTATGATCCAGTCATACTCCTTTCTCTGAGGTGCCTGCTGCTCCTCATGTGATTATGCTCTGGTCTTAATTGCATGTTTTGCATGGTAATGATCTATGAGGGGTGAGTCACAATTTATTTCTGATTCCCTAGAAATCTTCCAGGTTCTTCTAAAAGTGGTTTTGTACTCTGGCTCTAGAACTGTGACTTTAAGTCCAAGTAAAGACTTGATGGTATCTTCCTATCTGTCTGTGAAACATAAGATACAGTGCATTCTGCCATTGCCACTGACATAATTTCTTTTCTTTCCTATTGAGAGGGCAGAAATAAAGTTCTTTAGTGACCTGGACACTTTTGTCTCCATCTTCTGTGAATGGAAGGCCAACTGTATGTCCCCAATTCCCAAGTTCCATTCTTCTTACTTCATTGTAGCAAGCATTTTCTATCCCTCTGTTCTCCTTATCTTATTTGTAACCACCTACTCCTCCTGTTTGGATCTAATTTAGCTGTGAAACTTCTACAGCAAAGATATAATTTGATTGGTTGTTTTTCAATTCTAAATTAAGAGATGGTAAATATTCTTCACTTCCACTACATCCATAGTGTACACATCCTTTGCTTTATCACACAGTGTTCTACCTGTATAGGTATTTTGATGTGCACCACTTGGATAATTATCAGTCCCCCAGGAAGAAAACATGAGAACAATTTTCTGATGTAATTTATTATGCAAATACCTTTGTGTGAAACCTTCAGCAGTCATTCTGCACAAATGTAAATACAAAACTTCATTAAATAGCTCTTCTATAATAGTGTTGATCTTTGACAGGTTTTTGACAAAGGGTGTAAAGAAATAGAGACATGAATAGTGGCAGCAAGGCAGTGGGATGTCATAATTTCAAGGTATGTTGATTTACCTAATATTTAAGAATTTTAAGAATTCTGTATACCCACAGGCTTTATAGGCCTTTGTTGAATTTTAAGCTTACATTTTACAAGGATGCTTCTGGTTTTACAGCCTCATGACTCATAGTAGAATTTTCAAGATTTCCCACATATCTGTGCTATTTTTTAGAAAAAACATTGTTTTCCCCTGTGAATGCAGTCTATCACATAGAACCTCTTGTTTCCTTAAAACTTCCAGGGACTATGATCCAGCTATTCGATGCAATATTAGTCAAGAACAGAATGCTCTTGTTAATGCTAACAAGGCAAATTTGAAAATATAACCTCCCAGTGTTTCTTAGTGGTAAAGTTTGTGATTTTCTCAGACATGGTTTGTCTTTGAAATCCTTCAAATTAATTTTTGAAGCCTGAAAACTGGAAATACAAAACCACAAAAATTTCCGGAAACATCTCCAAACCAAACCAATCCCAATATCGAAAGTCCAAAGTAAAAATTATTGTACAGAAACCACTTGAAACATTAGACTAAAACACAAGAAAAAGCATTTTCTGGATTCCAAAGATTCTTTTTGGAGTTTTATTTCTTCCTACTCAGTAGGACTGAAATGAAATCACAATTTCAATGTAGTCTTCTGAATAAATTTCAGCAAAATTCATCCACCTCCACAAAGCAGTGAAGATTTATGTCAGCATTATATAGGTTTGATGCTAAAATGAACTTTAAATCTCAGTCACATGCCTTAGAAGATTTAACACTTATAAATCTTTTAGAATGACACAAAATGACATCATGATGATACAACTACAGCATCAAAGTCTAAGGATTTCTTCCTTAAAAGAACCCTCTGAGGCAAGATTTACAATTTTAAAAATTTAATTCAAATAGTTTCCATATTAACTGGATTAGAAACTCATAAAACTACTAATATACTTACGACTATTGTAAACTTTGACATATTTGCAAACTATTGTATATTTACATATGTATTGTCTTCCATATACTTTTTAAGTTACTATCGTGAAGTATGTTTTAAATGTTTTAATATAAAATGTATATATAAATATATATACGCACGGCAGGTTTCTTTATAAGATTCAAATGAAATCCAAAGTGACTTTGCTGTGAACAAGCATTTTGTTACCTGATTAGGTCTTGACAATGTTTACAATGACTGAAATCCATTTATATTTTAAAATGTTTTGGCTGCATTGGGTAACCCTGACTAAATTGGATGTCATTTTTGTTCTACTTTAATTTGCCTGAATTTTCTGTGTTTGCTAATTGTTGTATTTTAGAATGTTTGTTTTCCTGTTCTTTGCTTGGGTTTATGCTGTACTAATATAACATACATCAGTTTCAGATGTTCTGCTCTTAAAGACTAGTAGCTTTAACAGTTTTACCTAATTTACTTATCCTACTTAAGAGTCAAGTGTTCAGGTACTAGAACACTGATGAGAGATGAGAGATGGAGTCTGTCAGATATACTACTGCACTTTTTCATGTATCTATGAAGTTTTCTTCTTTAACCTTTTCTGTTAAAGGTAAAGTAATAACCTATAAATACATGACATATCAGATATGGTAAGATGAATCTTAGTATGTAATTTATATTAATAAATAAGAAATTTTTTCCATATCACATTCAATTGACAGTTTTTCTAATAAATAACAGCTTCAATACTAAAACCTATTAAATAAAAATCAACACTCCAAATAAGAGCACAGTTCAGTCTTTTCCTTTGATCGCTATTCTGTCTATACCAAAGTTTATTAACATTTAGTTGCATTTTAGACATTTTATATGCTTTGTGCATGTGACCACAGTATGTTTCAACTAGATGTAATTCAGACTAACCACTGTTTTAAATCTTTCAAATTTGAACAGAACAGCTGTGACTTAATATCACTGTGTTGAAGAAAAGGTTTTCATAATTTGTTTTATAGATCCTTATCTGCGATGTATTCTGATGATATCTCTGAGGAGAGTCTGATTTATAAAAATCAAAACATAATACTGAATCTCAGCACAGTTTAAAGCTCTTCACTGAGACAGAGCACAGCCTTGTTTGATGCATAATTCTGAATGTCATATGACTGCAGAGGGCATAGGATATTGATGACTGTATGCCATGAAATACAGTATCAGAGAAAAGGCGGTCACAACTTGGTATTTTATCAGATCAAGTGTATTGCCTTATCACCTTTATTCTGACAAGGCATGAATAATCTCTGGAATAAAGCAGCATCTTAAAGTGAGATGCATGACAGCTCTTTTTAAAAGAACTAAATATGCACATACTGTTCCTGACAAAAACTTATCCTTTCAAAGCTTTTATTATGTTTTTTTTACTAACATCAGGACTTACCCTTAGACATTCTATATTGTTTGTATGTGATACTGAGAATAACAGAAAAGATTGGCATTGTGGCAATATGAATAACAATCATTACTGGGAAGCATTTTAATAGCATGATAAAAAGTTTGATATAAAACTTCAGAATAGCATTCAGTATATGTGCATCACAATAATAAGTCTTAAGGAGATTTTCAAAAAGGAGCTGAGGGTTTTTTAGTGTATTCAGATTTTAAGCAATGAACCATGTGAAACATACAAAGTTGTTTACGATTTAGATGAGTACTCAAAAGCATCCATAAATGGATTCTGACTAGCATCTATGAATAATCTCTGCTGCTGTTGTGGTGGAATGAATCAAAGTAATGGGCATGATAAATTCTCCCTATTTTCATAATTTCATTGTCATTTATTCCTCCCCACTACAGTCTTGCTTTACCTTAAATATTTGTAGCAAAACTGAAACATGACGTTCAGTCTCAGATGTTCCTCCTGATTCTAAAAGTTGTCTTCTAAAAGAATCTCCATAAGAAAGCGATTTTTTATTAAATGCATTTTTTCTTAATGACATCTTTACTAAAAGCAATGTTTGAGAGTGCATAGGAGTATTGTCCTCAGATGACATTGGGATTTTATCTTTTTCAGCAGATATATTCATCTGATAATGAATGAGATGGCCCTTACCTCATTTCCACCAATTAGCCAAAGTAGAGAGCCTGGCATACTCAGTCCACTGAGCGCACAAAACTACACTGCAAGTTATACATTTTGTCCCAGCATCAGGTATTGATGAAAAACTCTTCGTGGCTCTTCAGTTGCTCGCTTCTTACTCTCTGATAAAAAGCTAAAATATTCCCTTGACATATAAGAAATGCTTCCGGCTCTCAAACCAACTGTCGTTGTTTTGCCCAACCGGCCAGCCCCTGGGGCTGAGGATGGTTTTGTCCAGGTGGATTTCCGGACAAAAAGGCCAATCAAAACTCTTAGTGACACCTTTACTAATTACATATTTAAGAAAATGGAAGAGAAGGTGGGTGGAGCAGTTGAAATTAGGAGCGACAGCCATGTAGGAGAAGCAGCGGTGGGCCCTGAGGTGGGCCCTGGGCCAGGGGCAGGTGCGGCACTGAAGCCCCTCTTTTCTCTTGTAAAAGAGTGAAGAAAGAAAAAACTTAGAGGACTGACTACTTGGAGAGAAACCGCTGCGAAACAATTCCGGCAGAGAGATAAGGGACCTTCAAGGTCAAAGCTGCAGCAGCAGGAGAGAGAAGTTAGAAAGGGGGCTGTTTCTCCACCCTTTCACTCTCTCCCTTCAGCAGGGGAAAGACTGAAAAATAAATTCCTGCCACCTATGGAAGTTTGTTGGGGTGAGGAGACCCCTGTGCTGCTCGTGGAAGAGCCTACACTGGAGTAAGTTGATGTATGAAGAAGCTGAGACCTTATGGGAGACCTGAGGTGAAGCACAGTCCAGCAGAAGATTTGTGACCCTGAGGAAAACCTACACTGGAGCGAGACGGCCTGGGTAGGATGTTGGGATCCATGTGTGGGATCCATGCTAGATCTGTCGGAGAGGTCTATCAATGACTGTTCTCCCATGGGAAGGGACCTCCACAGGAAAACAGGGGTGGACTCATAAGCCATTATCCCCTGTAACCCTGTGGTGAAGATCCATGGTAGGCAAGTGTCGCCTTGCAAGCCCCATGGAAGAGAAAACCTTCAGGGCCTGGGTAACCCCCAGCCTCTGGTCTTAGCCCAGGAGGGGGTAGGCCCAGCCCTGGAGGCCAACACAGAGCAAGAGAGAAAGAGTTCCAGCTGGCGACGAGAGTGCTGCAGAGCTATTGAAGAAACCTGGAGCTCAGAGAAATGGAGAAAGAAACTGCTTTTCCTCCTTGGACTGATATAAAAGGGAGAGAAGTATTTTGTGTAAATATATAGTACTTTTACTTAAGTAGAATTGTTAGAGATATAGTTCCTTAGTAGTTTTTATTTTACTAGTAATAAATGTTCATATTATTTTTCCCCAAATCCAGGCTCTTTTGTCTGCATAAACCTTCTCTCAATTTATAGTAATTGTGTGGGGGGCGTGAAAGCAAACTGACCTAGAGTAAAACTACGACACCAACCAATCAGAACTGCTATAGATCAATTTGTCAGCTTAATCCCATTTTCATTCCATTTAGCATACTTCAGAGTTCACACTTTGCTTATATTTCGCTCCATTTTTTGGTAGAATTCCCATTTATGGAGTATTGGCTTTGAATATCATATTTGCTAATGCAGGCTACACTAAGCAGACAGTGACAGCCTGTAGTGACAGGACAAGGGGGAATGGCTTCAAATTGAAAGAGAGTAAGTTAAGATTAGATATTAGGAAGAAATTCTTCACTGCGATGGTGGTTTGGAATGGAAACAGATTGCCCAGAAAATTTGTGAATGCCCCATCCTGGAAGTTTCTAAAGCCAGGCTGAATGGAGCTCTGAGCAATCTGGTCTAGTGAAAGCTCTTCTTGTCCATGGCAGGGGGCTTGGAACTAAATGATCTTTAAGGTCCCTTCCAACCCAGGCCATTCTGTGACTCTGTGATCTTACATAGACTGTAGTGGATGACAAAAAAAATCTAGAAAAAAACCACCTCAGTTTAGGGCAGAGGGACTTAATTCTTATTCTTCTTTTTCTTCTCCTTCTTCTTCTCCTTTTTCTTCTTCACTTCTAATAAAGTTAATATGGAACATATTTTGATTAATTTTGTTTTAAAGAACAGTTTCTCATGTACAAGTAGTTTGGATAGAAAAAAGTAGTTGCCCACATAGGATTAAAACTCTGTGTAATTTCAAAAATTACCTATTACAAATCAAAACAGAAAAGTCCATTAGAGTTCCAGACCGTAAACATTCCACAGGAACACAGAATGGTCGAGGATGGAGGGTACCTCTGATAGTCATCTTGTGCAACCTCCTGCTCAAGGCAGCTGTCCAGGACTGTGTGCAGTAACTTTTCAAATATCTCCAAGAATGGAAACTCCACAATCTCTTTGGGCATCTAGATCAACCTCACAAGACAGAAGGTATCCCTTTCAAACAGACAGGACCTCCAATGTCCTGTTTAAGAAGAATATATACCTTTTTCCTCCAAAATGCTGATTTCCCCTAAGAAAAAAAGAACGCTTCTTCCAGAAGAACACGTTGCTAACAGCCAGTTATTTAATGTTTGTCCCCTGATAAATTACTTTTCTAACTCGTGTATATATATCATTGCTTTGTTTTAATCTTTAGACATGGATGGAACTGAACTGAAATATGTTCTGTTACTGGAAAGACAAGTGGGTCAACAGTTTTCTCAGAGAGAACTTTGGGTTTACTTGCCTCTCTCAGACTGCCCAGCCTGAACAGTACTTGGAGCAATCAAATCATTACTGTGTGTAAATAAGCATAATAAATAAGCACTGACATCAGTTATTTGTGCTAGCTGAAGATTTTGTTTAATATATAATTATAATTAATATATTATTATTATATTATTATATTATTATAATAATATAATTAATATATAATCCCAAAATTACTTTGAATTCATTTAGGTGAGAAGGTACAATGTATAAAATGTAAGTTACTAGAAGGCAGTGCACTGTTCCAAGACTGTGAAAGAATAGGAACAGGGATGGGATCCTGAAAAGTGTGGAAATAAGGACATGAGGCTGTACATATTCTCAAAGGATGAAACCATTTTCATTAGTAACTCAATCAATACAAAACATGCATTCTGCCCACCTGTTTTGAGTTTAATTTAATACTACCAGACTGAAAACCAAGAGACTTTTATAATTCAGTGAGTGTAAAATAATTGAACAGAAATGCTCTGTCATATCCGATTTTTTAATTAAGACAATTCCTTCAAAAGGTCCCCACTGTGTTTTCAATTATTTTTAACAAGAGAGCTTTTTTTTATTCAGAATTAGATTATTAAACACATTATGAATTACAGTAGTACCATTAAAATACTTTAAAAGCTGTAGGAAGTGTCCCAGATGGTTATAAAATTGATCATTTTTTCCCAGCAGTATGGAAATAGAAGACAGTTTTATAGAAAACTGAAAGTATATTATCAAAATCTGTAACAAAAAAAAATTAAAATAAATACCAATATTATTAGAAAACAAAGCAGCAGTTCTGCCATCATTTAAACAGATATTCGAGCAGATAAGTGATTCTACCAAAGAATTTGCAAAACTCATATGATGAAAATGTAGCTCAGATGTAATTGTTTGCAAAGCTGGGACCTGTATTTTTTGCTTTTCAGCTTTATCATGCTACTTCAATAATGCTGAAATAATTTTTATCTGTCCTGGTAACTTTAAATATAAATCCAGCCATGTTAGTAACGGGCTGTGACACATTCAGATAAATGTTTGTGTTAGTTAAGGACAAATGCCAAAGTGACTGACCTAGTAAAATATAGAATACCATTTGAAAATTGAGGAAAGAAATTTTGGAGCAAAACCCTTAATTAGAAATAAGTAAAAAATGCATATTGACTAAGAGATCTTAAGGCAATAACGTTACAGTGCCATCACAAGAGCATCTCGATGTGGGGTTTCGGGTTACAGGATGGCTGCTGGTAAAGCATCCTGGGAATTGTAGTTCTTAAATACTCTGTCACACGTGCAGTTAAATGATTGTATAGGATTGGCTGAAAAGGTCACAGGTCATGACATGTTACCATTTGAAACTACTATTTAAGCTTTTGTCTCTTTCAAGAAAGCATTCTTTTTGCTGCACACCACATTGGTGTCTCTCTGGTCTCTAGGACCCTTTATTTATTATATTAATGCTACTACATCTCAATGTGCACTAAGACTACAATATGTAAGAGATTTTTTCTCTAAATTGAGAATGGCTCAGTTTAGAAAGCTGTTTTGAAATAAAAATTCCCTGGGATTTCAATGAGAGTTTGCCTAAAAAACCAATATGAAGTAGGAATAAGTAAATGGTATAAAAAAAATCTCCTTTCTACATATTCCTAACCATGTCTTATGTCCTATCTGCTACTGAGAGACCTTTTAAACAGCCCCTTTGAGCTGCTGTAGCTGGGACAAATGGGTAGGCAAAAGTGGTATCATGAGATATGCAGTAACCAATCAAGACTGTGATTGGTAGTACAGTAGATTACGACAGCAGTAGAGTGATGGTGAGGACGGTACAGCTCTCAGAGTTCTCCAGACCCAACACAAACTCCAAATGAAGCCTGCTGTGGGACTACACAGTGTGCATTAAGGACACCTCTACAATGCCTCTCAGACTCCCTTAGTGCACATCAAGGGATCCACTGCTCTTAGTGGATTTTTTGCTTCATTTCATGTAGTTCTGAATTCTTCCATTAGGCTGAAAGAATGCTACACACAACTCTAGAGAATTTCCTGTCAGAAGAGAATTTCACAGCAACTGTGGGATTTCAGTAGTGATTGAATTAAAAAGGGATGGAGGGAGAAACTATACAGGCAGGCCCTTTGGGGTAACAGTTGGAAGGATGCTCTGGATGGTGGAGGGAGCTTCCCTATCCCTCTTCAGACTGCTTTGGCTTTAATGTTTTCAAACCTCTTTGTTCCTCAAAAACCCAATTTCTGTCCTCTACTAAGTGCAAATGATGGGGTCTATTTTAATCTCTGCTCAGAGTGACCAATAGGAAGAGAAATTCTGTTTCCTACTTTCCATATCTGTTTACACACTTTCAAAAGTCTGTGTGGTGAGTTTCCTGGATCCCTTGTTACTTCCATCATCATTCACTGCTATAAGGTACATAAGTTCAATACTTTTTCCATACTTAATACACTACTTTGAACTATCTGGTCTGGTACAGACACGAAGCCTCTAATTTCCCTGTTCCACTCCACAGGAAAATTTACTGTTCCTTACTCTCTGGGATTTGACCCTCAATTTATTTGCGTGAATAATGAAGCAAAGAATTCTTTCAGGCTGTCAGCTACAGTATCTGTCACTAGCTTCCCACTCATCCTTTAATGGCTCAAGTAATTCCTTCCAGAGCTCTTGGCTTTTTATATATTTAAGTAGCCTGTCATGATTTATATTTAATTCCCTTGCAACACTGTTTATTATTTTAATTCACAATTTTGTCATTCTGCCTTTATCTTGCATATCTGACCACAAAGAGAGAATCATCAACGTAACACCTAGAGATGCAAAACCTTAAAAAGTGGAAAAAAGAAGAAATGTAATGAAACAAAAAAATAAGGTTGATCAGAATTCCTGTTCTTTATCGAGATCCTTAGGAATTTCATGTTGACAGTAATGAATGAAGAACCATTTTGGATAAAGTCCTCTCAAGCCCTCATATCTTTCAGCCTCTTTTAGATTAATCGTTGGCAAAACTTCTATAGATTTCGCAAAACCTTGCAAAATTCGTTCTTCTAAGCTTGATTTCTGTACAGAAACTTTCAGCAGAGTTTTTATTTGCTTTGTTTTAACAGAATCTACAGAGCGCATAAGTCTCTAGGGACAGTACTCTTCATAGTAAGGACTGACTTCATATTAGTCCTGCCATGCTTCACAGTCAGTCAGCACTTCCTCAGCAAGGAATAGCCCTCCAGGAACTTCTCACATTTCATCTCAATGAACAGTCAATCTCCTTGTATGAGTTCCATCTGCCCAGGTTTTCCCTGCTGAAACCAGCAGTTTTCCCTCTGTTGCTTAGTCATACATTTTTGTAAAAAGAAAACACAAAGTAATTTACAAAAAACCAAAACAAAACAAAAAAAAAAAGACCAAAAATATTGTCCATTAGAACAGAACCTGTGTAGTTTCATTGTGATTCAGTCTTCCAGTCTCTATGCATACTTGTGATATTTCTTTCTTTAGACAGGACTATTAAAATTAAGGCTGAGGCCATAGTAGTCTTTAGGTTCCTCCTTCTTTTTCTCAATTATTATCAGGTACTTCATGTTACTTTTTGACAGATCTACTGTTGCTTTTTATAAGCTGATACATATATTGAACTAGAAAGTTGTAGAAAATTATATATAATCATATAATCATAGAATGGCCTGAGTTGGAAGAGAAAAAGATCACCTAGTTCCAAGCCCCCTGCAGTGGGCAATCTAAACCTACCCTCTTTCGGTCTGAAGCCATTTCCCCTTGTCCTGTCACTACATGCCCTTATAAAAATCTCTCTCCATCTTTCTTGTATTCTCCCTTCAGATGCTGGAAGACCACAATTAGATCACCACAAGAGCACAGGAAAGACATTGACCAGTTAGATCACATCCAGAGGAAGGTCATGACCGTGAGAGGGTTGGAACACTGTCCTGTGAGAACAGGCTGGGGGAAATGGAGATGTGCATTCTGAAGAAGAGAAGGTTCTAGGGAGACCTTATGGTGGTCTTTCAGCACTTAAAGGGGCCCACAAGAAAGCGAAATAGGAGTTTTTAGCATGTAGTGATAGGACAAGGAGGAATGGTTTTAAACTAAAAGACCATAGATTCAGCCTGGATATAAGGAATTTTTTTACAATGAAAACTAAGTGAAACCCTAAAAAAGGTTGTCCAGAGAGGTGGTAGATGCCTCATGCCTGGGAACATTCAGGGTCGGGTTGGACAGGGCTTTAAGAAAGCTATTGAGTTGAAGATGTTCCTGCTCGTTGCAAGGGTTTTGATTAGATGACCTTTAAAAGCCCCTTCCTAGCCAAACCATTTTATGATTCTATTTTTATTTAATTTCTCTTAAAACACATCACTGGTGACAGAGACAATATCCAATATGTCACAGATTATGGTGAAGTCTTATACTCACTGTAAACAACCTGCATAGCTGCAAATGAATGGATACATTTTTTTTAATGTATAAAAGTTTTTTGGCTGAAAGCTGAAAAATAATACTAGAATAATACTTTATTGACTGCAAACTAGTTTTGGAAGCCAGACTGGACTATGAGAGTTGAAAACACTCACGGTAATGTAGTTCTATGTGCTCTTTTACTATTCACATTAGTTCCACTGAAGTCATCACCTCAGCAAAGGAAAAATGCACATAAATGAATTTTTTTTGCCATTTATCAGTATGGAAATCATGTACATTACCCAGCTCTTGCGGCCACTCAAAGACAGGTGGAAACTGTCTGTTAGTTTCTAATCAGAGTTAGAGTAATTTTGTGATATCCATGCAGACAGAAAATATAAATAGAATATAATTATGTCTGGCAGGTTTTTTTAAAGATATTAAAGAACCTAAGTTAGGAGATAAGTTACTTGCCTCAGTTCTCTGCAGGTTCAAGGAAGAGAAAGAGTTGAATTACCCCCAGCAATACAGGGAGTATTTACATTTACCGTAACTTAGCCAACTTAGCCAACTTAGATCAATCAATGCTTTACAAAACTATTTGGACACCAGACATGTCAGATGAATAATCTGCTGCTGTTAGTACTAATATAGTACAGTGTGACAATCTCTCTTGCCCTGAAATCCTCTTTCAAACTAACTAATATTTTATTCCCAAGTGTGTGTCCAACAGTAGATTATGTTCTAGCATTTATATTAGTAATCTTTTCATTAACTGCATAGGAGTCTGCATATGATACCACCTTTGGATTTCAGATCATTATGAATTTGTATTCCTGATGCTGTATACTGAGCCTTTCTTCTTAAAAAAATAAAATATATACACTTTTGACACATAATGGTCAGCAGCACATAAAAATCTTGTCTTAGCTTCTATTTTAAATAGTTCCTCTAGCATGAAGGTACACTAATAAGATGAAACCAAGTGAGAAATATTTTTTTTTATTTTTATTTTTAAGGGTTTTCAACATAAAAAAAACTTGTCCAGAGAGATCTGGTTTTAATTTTAACTTTTATGTAAAAATTATTTTAATCATGACACCATACCAAATTAGTCTTTAACTTCCATTATAGCAATATTACAGTGCTTGATTTAATGAGCAGTCTCACACAGAGAGGGATTTGAAAATTGAGTGGCATCCATTGCAAGAAATCTACAGATGTAATAGAATCAGTCTGTGTTGCTATTCCATAAATATGCTCTTTTTTCCTCCAGCAGAAATATTACACTGGGGAGAACCACATAATACAATGAAATAATGAGGAGATATTAAATATTTTTTTCATTTTATGATGATTATGTTTTATGAGGGCATGAATTCTTCTTTTCTGAGAATTAAAGGACATTATGAAGTTCTGTAAAATAGAAACCAATTCAAAGTTGCATATATGTTTGTATTGGGTCTGGTTGAGCTGGAGTTCATTTTCCCCATAAGAGCCCTCACGATGCTGTGCTTTGCACTGGTAACCAGAAGGGTGTTGATAATACACTGCTGTTTTTGCTACTGCTGAGCACAGCATCAGTGCTGTAACATTCCTTTTGGGAGGGGACCCAAGTAGGCCAGCTGACCCAAACTAACCAAAGGGATATTCCATACCACATGATGTCAGTTCAGGTATAAGGGCTAAGGAAAGGAACAAGAAGAGGGGCATTTGTTGCTTCCAATGGCTGCCTGCTGAGGAACCATTATGCGTGCTGAAACCCTGCTTCTTGGAAGTGTCCAACCATCGCTGCTCATGGGAAGTAGAGAATAAACCTCATTATTTTTTACTGGCAAGCTTTTGCCTTGCTTTTGCCTTAAGGAATGGCCTTATCCCAACCCATGAATTCTATTCCATCTTACTCTCTCTCCCCTTTACGTCTGGGAAGGGAAGTGATAGAGCAGCTGGGTGGGCAGCTGGCGTCCAGGCAAGGTCAACCCACCACAATGTTGGAGGGTTGTTTTATTTTCAAGCTGGCTTTTATCTTCAATTTAGTGTACAGAAAGAAAGGAAGAAATACATTATTTTGCAAACCCTTAGTTTCTAAATGTTCAATTTGCAGGGCAGGTTTGCTAGCATATCATAAGCAACACAGAAATTGAAATTATCATCTTAGCTCTAATTCAACTTTTGTGATTATTCATATGGACTTTTAAGAACTATTTAATTCAAGTCACCGTGTCCTAAAAGGTTTTCAGGGGCTGATATTAATAAGAGTAAAGAATGAAAAGTAAGAAAGATGAGAAATACAGTCTTCTTTATAATACCAATTCGTTACAAAAAGAAAGGAAACTGCTACACTAAATTTCAGTATTTAAGAGAATCACTCTGGCCTTTGTTTACTGTCAGTATAGAGAAATGAGCACTCAGAAGTAGTTTTGTCCCTTACTAGGATAGATATCTGTCGTGGATTTGTTTTGGGACAATTTCTTCTCCCCTCTCACACAATTGCTATAAGCTGAGAAAAGGTTTATGCAGACAAAAGAGATCTGATGTGGGGAGAATAATATTAGGATTTATTACTAGCAAGATAAAAACTAAAGAGCTATATATACAACAATTCTAACTAGGCAAAATTGCTATGTATTTACAGAAATACCCCTCCCCCCTTGTTCAGTAGGAGGAGAAGCAGTCTCTTTTCCATTTCCGGAGCTACAGGTCTTCTAAATAATTTTGCAGCACTTAGGAAGTTTCTTTTCTATTATCTTTAGGATGACAGCTCCAATTCGTCGCAGCTGGAACTGTTTCTCTTTCTCTTTCTCTTCTATGTCAACCTCAGGGCTGGGCTTAACCCCTCCTGGGCTAAGACCGGAGGCTGGGGGGTTACCTGGGCCCTGTGGGGTCTTCCATGGACTGCAAGGGGACACTTGCCTACGATGTCTTCACCACAGGATCACAAGGGATAATGGCTTTTGAGTCCACCCCTGTTTCCTGCAGGGTCCCTCCTCACCAGAGACAGTCCTTGATGGACCTCCCTAGCGTGACTCCACCTACAGTCAACAGTTCTTCCATTCTCTGCTGTCCCTTAGGATCACAATTTCAGCAGCACCAGCATGGATCCCTCACTGGGATCATAAGATCCTACCTGGGCCGACTTGTTCCAGCATGGGTCTCTCTCTCCATGGGCCACAGGTCTCCAGCAGGACTCTGTTTCATCTTAGGCCTCCCACAGAGTCACATCTTCTTCATCCACTCCTCTGCTTTGGCGTGTGCTCCTTCATGAGCTGCAGAGGGGGTTCTCTGCTCCCCAGAAATCTTCTACAGATGGCAGGGGTTTTTTAGTATTCAGTCTTTTCCCTGCTGAAGGGAGAGAAAAAGGGAGAAAAGGAGCCCCCCACTTCGGGCTTCTCTTCTCTCTCCTCTGTCTGCCAGCTTTGACCTTGGAGGCTGCGCTATCTCTTCCTGGAATTCCTTTTGCAGCACATCTTGTCCAGGTTCTTCTCTGAAGTTTTTTTCCCTCTACTCTGTTACAGGAGAGAAGAGGGGCCTGGCCCCCCTCGCCTGGGCCAGACTTGGCCCGGGGGGGCGCAAACACTCGGGCCCAACAGGGCCGGCTGCTACGCTGGCTTTTCCATTTTTCTTCTGCGCCACAAACCTTCTCTTCCGTTTTCTTAAATATGTAATTGGCAGAGGCTTTACTAAAACTTTTGATTGTCTTTGCCCCAGAAATCCACCTGGAAAAACTATTTTCAGTCCCAGGGAGGCTGGTAGGCAAACACATGACAATATCTTATGCAGTTGAAAGAATTAAATTTATTTTAGGTAGTTAAAGTTAAATGGGATCAATTATACTAATTTTAAAAAAATTAATATTTTAATTAAATTTCATTTTTTGTGAGCACCACATAGGCTAATTAAAAGTCTTATCTCACCTGATAACTAAAAGAAACACAACTATTTAAGAATATCTTCTCTTTGCACATATTTATTTTTACCACCAGCTTCTATCAATTGCAGACTTAACTTTAGAATTCTAGATTTATTGTAATAACATGTGAAATCTTTTATATAATGTATATACATTATATATATAAAATATAAATTAATTCTGAGTTACCTATTACAGTATTTCAGATAAGCTGTCTTCAACTATATGATCTGTGAGTAGTACTTACCGGATTTTAGTGCTGTGAACACTCCATCTCCAAGTGCTGATAATTTTAGTTGTTTTGCACTAGTCAAGAAACAAAGTCTTAAAAGCTAAGTTGGTGCCTAGTGAAGTTCACTGATCCCAGGATCAAATTTCAAATTTCAGTCAGGCTGGAAGATCTGAACAAGCATCAGTTACAAACTTGGAAGTCACTTATTAGTATTCTTGTCCATTCTTTAACAGTTATTGCCCAAGGACAGGATAGAAGGTTATGTGCCTATCCTTTGTCTCATGCAGTGACTCCACTTGTTCTATGGAAACTCCAGACATGCTACTACCCAATATAAAAAATCAGTTTTCAGATCTGATTTGAGCATAAGAGACTGAGTAAAATCTATGATATTGTACACCTTTTTCAAGAAAAACATGCAATGTTAATGAAAGGACTAATGAGAACTAACTAATAAGTCTATTTTTTTTAGCTCATCATTAAGAAATTGTGTCAAATCACTGATTTTTATTTAATTTTTGATCTCTTCATTAGTACTTTTCTACTAAGATGAAGAATCCTTCCTTAAAGTATTGTTCAGAAAACACTGGTGTCCAGCTTACAAATAAACTTGTTAATAAAAAATTGAAAAAAAAATGGAAAAGCAATGTTGTATCTTCTAAGAAAAAAATCTGAAATGTGTGACAGTTTAACCTCTTAAACTGAATTTGTTTAATTGTAATCTATTTAAATAAGAACTTTTTATCAGTTCTGGAAAAACTAACAAAAGTTTGTAAAGGACCACTATAGGATAAAAAATACAAAAAATGAACAGAAGACTAGACATAGAGAGAAACTGGTTATGTGGCCTCAAAACATATGAGGCCAAAGGCAGCATAGAGACCCAATCTGTATCTGCCAGGAGAAAGAAAACAAATAAACAGAGAAGACTTAAGGTCAGATATTTTTACTGATTAGTAGTCAGAAATACCCATTTACGTCAATGCATATTTCTGCCTACAACAGAACAGCCACTGCTGCAATAGCTGAAGCACAACTCTCCCTGTGATGCTTCTCGACCAAGTGACTTGCTCCTTGAAGTTACAGATCGTTGACGTATGAGATCACTAATCATTCCTATCCTATGGCACATGGAACTGATGGAAGATATAACCAATGTCATCCTTACAACTTCAAGAACAGTATTTATCAGGTCTCTAACCTCCAAACGTGCAGCAAGGTCCTGAAAATTTTTAAAGTGGAATACAAAATCCTTCCTGCAACTTTTTAAATAAGAAGACTTTACCTCCCTTGTTTTGGAAATGGAACTTGACATTTTGACAGCTATTTGCCTGGATGTCAGAGATATCTGCCCTGGTGTAAATGTAAATAATATGTACTCCATTTGTAAGCCTCTGAACAATCTGATTACATAAGCAGAGTAGTTATAGGTTGAATGTCAGCTCAAGGTCTAATACTCTGATGATTTTTACACTTAATATAATTACACAATTATAAGAAAATGCTTGAACAAGGAAATAGCATTATATGATAAAAATGGTTGATTAACAGGAGAGAGGATATGATAAGTAGGTGGACAGATGGAAATGGGGAGAGCAGAATCACAGAAAAGGCTGGTGTGAAATTAAGGAGTAGATTTTTGAATGTTCTAATAGGTATTTATCTTAAGCATTTATTCAAATGCCTTGAATACTCTTACAAAGCTTCATTAAGAAGTCAAAACATGTTTGTAATATAATATTTATGCTTACAGTGTTTGTGAAGTGATTATCTTAAGTGACATACTTTCTCATTTCTGCTACATTTTTTGTTTTAGTTTTCTACTGCTGTGGTAAATGACTTCTGCAGCAAAGTTATAACTAGTATCTCAAAATAATTTTATATTATACCAATAAGAGCCCACTTCAGGTATTTTCCATCTAATTTGGGCATCTTGCTCTATAGTGAATATATATACAATGGTAATATACAAATAATAATGTAAGTAAGTATTTTTAAATTTACTAATGTAGAAGGCTTAATTTTATATATGGTAAAGAATATTCAGGTAACTTGGACAGGAACTCAATTCCTTGATTAGTGGGGATCAAGTATTTCTACTACAAATTCCTTTTAAGAAATGAGCAGAGAATGGAGCAAAGAATTAACTCTTGGAAGGGGAGGAAGAGTAGAGGGAAGAGTCTATGAGAAGTATGGGGGGAGACAGTAACAACTATCAAGGTGATGGATTTGAGATGAATCAAGTAATTGGATAAAGCAAGAAAAACAAATGAAAGTAGAATATTACATTAAAAAATTCCATTCTGTTCAAGATGGAAAAAAAAACAAGGAAGGAAAAAAATAGTGAAGGTAGAGTAAAAACTCAGGGCCTTATCTCCTGCTGAGTAGGAAAACCCATTTATATTAATGAGGACTTCTGCTTAAAAATTGATGACATTGTGTTGCCCACAGTAAGAATTGTTAAAGTACCATCAATAGCAAGGAACAAAAAGAGATTAGGTCATCACTCAGGAGGTTACTTCAGATTTGTTCTCTCAACCTTTTTCAATGATGAGTTGCAGAACCCCCTCAACCATAAAGAATTGGAGTTATCATAAACCTCTGTAGATGGCTTTCACATTCAAAATTTGTGCTCTTGACAACCTGCATCACTTATGGACTTTACAGACATATGATCTATGAGTTTTTTCTTCTCCATCCATCACTTTTGCAAAATCTCAGAATGATTCAAACTGGATGGGGCCCCAGGAAATCATTAAGTTAAACAAACTGTTGATTCTTTGTTATTTTTATATTTAAACATAGGCTATAATTTCAAAATACTATGAAAGTCACCCCAAAATAGCCAATACTCAGTTAAGTCAAATTCCCTGGGTGCCATTGATAGTACATATAAAGACATTAAAAAAAAATAATCCACCCTAATATCATTGGTACGTGACTTGAGACTTAGGTCTCAATATAAAACTGATTCTAGTACTTTACTGACTATACTAGAAAATTTGTGTTGATTCTGGAGAGTCTAAATATTTAAATTTTTACCTAGTTATGTAAATAGCCAGGTACACTCATACCTGAAGTAGGTTTATAGGAAGCAATAGCCTGATATGGTTTTTTTCTGTTTATCTTTTGTTTCCTGTCCTTGGGGGTAAGAATGTATTCCTCCTTCTTACATATCTTCTACTACCACAGTAGGCATTGTAGGAAGTGGCACTGAGTGCCATGATCTAATAATCACAGTGGGGTTGGATCAAGGGTTGGACTTGATGATCTCAGAGGTCTCTTCCAACTCAGTTAATTCTATGATTCTATGACTTCTGTACTTCAGAAACAAAGCATGTTAGAGACAGTTAAACAGTTATTTGGATAAATTGGAAGAAAGTTTAAAAATCCATATGACATGGCAAATGGTATTTGTAATGCAAATGCAAATTCCAAATACCATTGCAAAGCAGAGAACTCTCCTATGGCATCTATAGAAAAGGAAATAAATTCCTTTATAAGAAGAAAATTAAGTTTATCATAATATTCCAGTAATAATTTCTCACTTTTTGCACTGGATTTCTAGAAACTTTGTTTTATAAATTAAAATTGACATTTTCTAACTACTCCAGTAAGTTAGAGAAAGAAAATAAAAAAAAGAAATGAAAATCACAGCTGGTCTCTTATATCTTCTTCTATCAATACTTCAATGAATACGCAGTAATATCCAGTAATCTCACCATATCTAGCATACTTTCTTCTCAAAGGTACAGAGATAATTTTCTTAATTTTCACAATAAGATGAAAGCCTCATGGATCACCATAAGGACAGAGACATTGCGCACAAATTACCATCACAGGGAAACCAGACGCAACTCTAGGAAGACTAATTTATTGTCAGTTAAAAAGAGAGAAGGACAGTGAGGAGCAAAGGCAAAACGAAAAGCAGCTTCCCTCCACCCTCTCTTCTTCTCAGGCTCACCTTTGCTTCTGCTTTACCTAGGTGGCACAGGGAGATGGGGAATGGGGTCAGTTTATAAAACTTCACCTCTGCCATGGGCAATCAGGAGCTGCAGCTTCCTTCAGGGCACTTTCACCTGCTCCCATGTGAGATCCTCCTCGGGCTGCAGGTGGATCTCTTCTCCACCGTGGATCTCCATAGCCTGCAGCACCACAGCTGACTCACCACGGTCAGCACCAAGGCCTGTGGTGGAATCTCAGCTCCAGTGTCTGAAGCACCTCCTTCCCCTCCTTCTTCACTGACCTTGGTGTCTGCAGCATTGTTTCTTTCACCTTTTCCTGACTTCTTTCCCCAAGCTGCTATGTTAACCTTTTAAAATACCTTTTCTCAGAGGTGACACCAGCATTGTTGATGGGCTCAAGCTTTTGTCAGTGGTGGGTCTGTTTTGGAGCCCACTGAAGTGGCTGTGCCAGGCATGGGGCAGCACCACATCTCTTCTCAAAGGAGGCACCTCTGCAGCTCCCTGCAGCCTCCTGCTGCCCTCTCACTTTGTCATGAAGACCCTATACAGGGAGCAATATTAGTGGCAAGTGCAAATGGCCAAGATAGGTATGAATAGAAATATTTTTAAAAATGATGCCTCAAGATGTCCCTGGAATCCAACAAAGAAACCAAGCAAAGTGACAAATTTAGTCACTGACTCATATTTACTGACAGGTTTAGTTATGAAGAATATTGTTTAATGCTACCTTATTTTAATAAGCCTAAAATAAGTGAAAAATATATCTGTTTTGATTTTCACTTCCTATACTGCACATTTTTACTTCTTCCTGTGACAATGGCACGAAGTAACCATTTAAATAATTGCAAAATTACATATTTTCAATCTTGTACTTTAATTTCCTCATTAGACAGCCAGGTGTCTTGTAATTTATTTAGAACTGATTGTGCTAGAAACTTTCCTTAGAGATTTTGCAACTGTATGGAAAAAATTTGATTTAAGATGCAAGCCTAGCTTATTAGAGTTACACTCTGCTAGAAATTTGCAAGACTGATTGCAAGCTCCTTGAGTGGCCTTCATCAATTTATCAACCATTGACAGTCCAGCAGAGGGAATCCAAAAATTTCTTAAAACAGCAGGTATGCTTCCTTGTGCTGGATAAAACAGATTGGTTGACATGAAGTAAAAAAGTGACTTTACTTATTGAAATTTCTTATAAGAAAAACACATGCATATAATAAATTCCCTCTTTCGTAAAATCCCCTGTTATTTCATCAATTTAGGTGTAGCTTGAAGCATTGGCTATGAATAACAAAACTCTTCTGAAATTTGTTTTTATCATGGGAGAAAAACACATATCCTGTAAATGCAAACATATATCTGAATGTTTTTCTTTTCCTTCACCAAAGTAATTTCATAGAAAGTGTGTAAGAATTTATGACTTTAATTATTCAGTATTACTGTGAAGCCAGTTTCAAAAGAGGAAAAAAAGTCTGAGTGGGTGACATGTATGTATTGAATATCCTTAGAAAGACAGCAATAAACTATCAGAAGATTAAATTTTTATTTAAATTTGTTTTATCAGAGCATTTTAAAGTTCTCATAAAGTTCTTGATGATAAAGTTTACTGTTAGAACTGAGACTCTCATTTAAAACTAACTAATCAACAGTCAACATTTCAAAGTACAATTGAACAATATTCTTTTTAAATATTCTTAGAGTATTGTAAAATCTTACTTTGAATAAATAAAATGTAGAATAGACTTCAATATATGGACATATAGTATAAGCAGAAATTGAGAAGTCAGTTGACTGGTCCAGGTTAAGACAAGGGATTATTCCCTACTATTCAACACCTACTAAGCTGCATTTGGGATTCCATGTACAGTTTCAGTCTACCAATGATAAAGTGGATCAATTACAGCAAAAGACAACTAAGGTGATTAGGAACCTGGAACATAATGTGCATGAAAAGTGACTGAGGGATCTGGGTTTATTTAACCTGGAGAAGATTAGGGTAAAAGAGGAGTTAATTACTGTCTTTCATGACCCTAAAAGGGATGTAATAGAAAAGACCAAGGTGTATTCCGAGGGGGCAATAGTTATAAGGAATTCAGTCCTCACTATCAAGGAGTAAAATTCACCCCTCTTCATGTTTCATTTATAGCTAAAATGTTGATAATTGCAACAGTTCTTTGTTACTGATAGCCACCTGTTCTTAATCAGAGACATCTATCATTAGTTAGGAAGAGACAGATTTTTATCTGATGGCATCACATGAACATGAGTATGTTGATACCATTCTGGTTTGGAGGTCATAGATTGATATCAAAGAGCATTCGTATTTCCCTGTGAAAAGAAAAATGGGAAAGTAAAGTGTTATGTTTTAATTGATTTCCTAATCTGGAGAAAGAAAAAGGAAAAAGAGTAAATCATAATATTTTTTTCCTTTTTTTTTTTTTTACAGGAAAAGAGATTGTATTTATGCTGAAAAAATGAAATTCACATTATGAACTTACTTCTCAGAAACAGAATCTGAAAGACTTGCAAATTCATGCTTGAAACTTGCTTTAACTTGGATTTGCACAGAATTAAGGCAATGAAATGCAGATGAGGACAGGCAGCAACCAGAAACAGATACACTCTCATTTTCATGTAGTAGTAATAAAATCACAAAGAAGATAATGCCATGGTTTTACTGGTTCCTAGAAACTAAGTGGGAATATTTCCCCTTCCCCCTGCCCACTGCGTGCAGAGCTATTAAGTGAGCACTTAAGAGATACAAAAGAACTGACTCTCTGCTTAATTGCCCAGAATTTAGCCTCCTAGGAAACGAGGGAGATGAGGGTACCCACTTTACTTTTTTCTCTCATCTCCTGGGAACAGGGGGAGGAGTTTTTTGGGCTGGCTGTGGCTGGAACAGAGGTCGGTCAGAGTGGGAGCTCAGTGGTTCCTGTGGTTCTTGACCTGCTTGCCTGGATTTTTCATCAGAGAGGAGTTGTTTCCCTGGAGGTTTTTTTTTTCCCTTCCCTGTTCCTGTTTGTTTTTTTCCTGCCGGTGGTCCTTGTGCACATCAGGGGGAGAGAGAGGACTGTGCAGAACAGTTCGACCAGCCAAATGGAGTGAGTTTTAGGTCTTTTTTCCATTGAGAGGGTTTTCCTTTTATTGTTGTTCCCCTTCCCCCTCTCCCCCCACCCTTTCCCAGTATGTGGGAAGGGAAGGAAACCCAGTTTTTTTGGTTTCTCCAACACACCCTGGAGGGTGTTGTCCCACCACCACCCCCCCAAGTGGTGGTGATCATTGATCCCACAGTGCCCCCTGCTGGCCAACATGGAGAACTGCAGGCTCTGCATCTCCAGTGATCCAACAGCGCCACCTGGTAACTGTGGTTAGAATTACATGAAAGGACAAAACCTGAACTGTTTACCTTGTTTTTTTCCTCTTTGCTTGTTTATTGGTTTGCTTTGACGAAGATTGTCTGTGGGTATAGGAGTATTGTTTGGTTATTTTACTTATTTCTTTTTGTTGTTTCTACCAATACACACATACCTTTTAATAAAGGGCTGTTATTTTTTTCCTCTTTCATAATTTTTTTTCCTTCAATTGGAGCCTCCTAATTTCAGATTTATAATTGTTTGGAGGGAGGAGTTTGGGTCTTTTCTCGTGGCTCATCCTCACCAAAACATCTATGTCTCATTTAAACTGGGACAACAATGCAAAAGAACAAAAAGAGCAGTAATAGCAGTTGAATGCATTCTTTTTTGTTACCAAACTAATGTGATTAATGGAACAACTGAAACAATAACTGTGGTATAAGTGGGCAAATAGATCCTGGATGAGCACCAGAATGGTTAAGACTTCAGTTTTTCTGTTGTTTTTCCCATGGTGTTCTCAGTGACTTACAGAAGTGTATCCAACGGACCAGACAGAGATATTAATCTTAACAGGGAGCTGCGCATACAACTTGAGGAAAACCAGGTCAGCAGTCTGGAGACCCCCACAACCAAACCTAAGTAATCCTATCTCACCAATATGTGTAAGTCCTACGGGTGTATAAAATGCTCCTTTGAAACAGACAGAATCCTGGAGGTTTGTATGTCTATTCACTGTGCAGAAGTGACTTGGTGATTATAAGGACATGCAGATCTTGTCAATATTTTATTATCAGAGAACCAGTTCATGACTAAACTTCCACTTGTTTCTGCACAGAATGGCTGGTAGTGTTATTCTGAGAATTTTTGAACTAAAGTATTCATTTAAATACAAAATATACTACCTAACCTTCCCTTAGGGTGAAACTCGCCCTCTGCAGAGGACTTACACAAGGCTACGCATCACTGAAGTCATGGTAATGCTCTGTTTTTTAGTTGGTGTGAGAGCTAAGTGGTGTATAGACCTTTGTACTGTTTTAATACAGAATGAGAATTACATTTATATCCAAATGATTCTCTGAAAAATGTTCAGCAGTTTGTAAATATCAGCAAGATTCTTCAAATTTAAGGACCCAAAAGAAGAAATATTTTAACCAAAATAATTAAAATTTCTACAGATATTGTATACTTTTTTTTTCTTTATTTTCTCTTTAACATCTCTCAGTTTGTTAAATAATAAAGATCCTCTCTCTCAGTTTCCCCAACAACATTTTCATCAGTCTTCCACATTTTTACCCTGTATTGTAAGGTCCCTCTCCTTCATGTCTCCACCATTTCTTTTGTCTTCCAGAGATTAACTACTTGTCTTTGCTTTCCTGGTCCTTCATAATTTATTCCTGGATACTATAAGGGACGATTTCAAACCCTTGTTCAATATTTGGTGTTAGGCTCTCCCAAGCTCTTGCTATACTTTCAACCAGCTTCTCTGACCTCTATGAATCGTTCTATATCTGAAAAGTTACTTTATTATTCTTTTTTAAGTCCTTCTCTGATCTGCTTTTGGTAACTATACTGCTGAGATTATGGCCTCTCATGTCTTATATATATATAGATACAGAGATTTAGATATATATACATATATAATATATATAAAATGTTTATGGGTAGTGCAAATAGGTTCAAGTTCTATCCTGATTCAAAGCTAACTGTATATGAGGCAACCTTGAGGATATTTATCAAGTAAGTACAGGATGTTCCTTAACCTAACAAGTTTTACTGAGGGGCAAGGTATGTTGCTTATATAGGTCATGACATATACTTGGTTGCACATGTTCCTGAGTGGATCTAAGAAATGGATAGACCTTTTATTCCCCCCTTTCTTATCACCTCCTGTAAACTGTTACTTTCTTTTTCAGTTTCTCTATACTCTGTTTTGTCCTTTGGTTGTAACTATCTTTACCCTTGGATTGTAAGTGAGTGGAACAGCAACCATGGGAATTTATTTGGTTGTGGGGGTTTGCCTGCTTTTTTTTTTTTTTTTTTTTTTTTTTTTACTATAAACAAAATGATTCAACTCCATTGCTCTGGTTCATAGGCGTTCTAACTGTACAAATTCAGAATAAATCACATCATACTGGTTATTATTAATGAACTAAAAAGATTTGTTATCCAAACAGCATTTTAATGGATGTTTAAGTAAGCATTTGTGCTTCTGTGCTGCTTCCTGCTTCCAGTCAGCACTGAGTCCCCTCAACTAGAAATAAAACCCTTGCAGAAAAGTGTCACTAAATTACATGGCCGTGGTTGAACCAAGATGTCCTGAGAACCAGTGCGAAGTCTCAACTGCCCATTTGGGGCACCTTTCCAGGCAATACACAAAACAAGAATGTGCTCCTCCTGTAATGTGGGCAGGGTGACAACCTGTGACCAATGTGCCCAGGCATATTAGCACAGGTCCAACAGCTGTTAAACTTCATGCAGCGTTCAGAGCAGGTTTTAGTACCAGTATGAGGTAACAGTAGAAGGTATTTGACAGAGTCAGTTTATGGCCTATATCTGCCAACTTGATTATTTACAGCTGGAACATTTTCTGGTACTTCAGATCCAAAACTACAAAATGTGTGGACAGCTCCTAAGGAGCTCTTTGTACTGACAGGGTGTAGCTGCTAAATATGTACATAGCACAAAAAACCAAGCAGATTTTAGCACCAGCTCTAGACTAAACCAAAAGCAAAAACACATTTATGAGTTCTTTTGATTAGGTTTCCTGTGGTACTTGAAGATATTGCTTGTACACACTTTTGGCTATCACACAACTGTAACTGTGAAATAGTGGTACAACACTGAGAAAATGCTAATTTGCTGCTTTAACGTTCTGGCTAAGTCAAGTAGTTCAAGTGTTAACAAAAAATGTCTGGACACAGAGCTTTGTAAAAAGAACCTGTATCAGGAGGCAAAACAGATCTTATTACCAACACACTTAGAAACAATTGTATTTGTTAGACTGACTATAATAATAATAATAATATAATAATAATAATGACCAGTCTTCACGAGTGAAGATACGGGGAAGGTCTTTACACCTTCCAGCCTGCGCATTGGATTTTTTAGGTGAGACACAGTTATTATCACAGAATCACAGAATTTTCCGAGTTAGAAGAGACCCAAAAGGATTGTCAAGTCCAGCTCTTCATTGAAGGACCCACATAGGGATCAAACCCACAACCCTGGTGCTATTAGCACGATGCTCTGACCAACTGATCTAATATTAGGATAAATAGATCAGTGAGGAATATGTGCCAAATGTTTGGAAAAAAAGAAGCATGTGATGATATGGGATGTGATGGTTATGTAAAAGTTTACCCCAGGAGTACCGCAGACAGAGAGTGAGTAATGTCCTCTGCTGTTATCTGTATAGGTGTAAACTTATACCAATATTTATATCTACACAAAAGCAGCAGAATAGTCCCTGAGAGCAAGAGAGGAATCTCTGGGCATTTTTTGTCTTCTTTAATGTGGTGTATTTTCTGAGAAGAAAGATAATTTTAAAAGTAGTATTTGCTAAACTAGCAATGATGACCTCAGACCAATTTCTCAAATATCATCATGCCTAGGCTTCGCGAACAAAGATTTGAGAAGGGCTCTACCCACGCTTGCTACAAGCGCGCTGATGGCTGAAAAAGCCAATGTGAGAGAGACAAGTCCGGTTGCAGAAAGTACAGCAGAAAGACTCCCCAGGTGATATCGACAAGACACGATTCTTTCTGCGTTGTCTTTTCTCCTCGAGAGTGATCCTGTGTGTGTTCTCAAAAGCAGCAGCAGCGTTATAGATGGTGTGTCTCCAGGCCTCCCAATTGGAGGCCAGAGTAGACCAATGGTGGTGATCAATATGGCCAAGGCTGAGGGATTGTTTCAGGCAGTCCTTGGATCTCCTCTTCGGGGCTCCTCTCTTGCGGTAGGCAGTGGCAAGTTCCCCATAGAGCACGATCTTAGAGAGGCGGTAGTCCTGCATCCTGGAGACGTGCCCTGCCCAGCGCAGCTGTGTTCTCAGCAGCATGGCCTCAATGCTCGTGACTGCTGCCTGTTCAAGGACAGACGTGTTGGTCACATGGTCAGTCCAGTGGATGTTTAGAATTGTACAGAGGCAGCGCTCATGGAAGCGTTCTAAGAGACACAAGTGGTGGTGGTAAATGACCCATGATTCAGATCCATATAAAAGAGTAGACAGTACAATGGCTCTGTAAACACTGATCTTAGTACTTTTCTTCAGGTGTTTGTTTTGCCACATTCTTTTATGGAGTTTACCAAATGCTCTGTATGCCTTTGCTAACCTGTTGTCTATTTCTGCATCAGTCTTACTGTCTGAGGAGATGATGCTTCCTAGGTAATTAAACTGCTGGACTGATTTGAGCTCTGTTTCACCAGTGGTGATATGGGGATGATGGGAGACTTCCTGAGGTGCAGGCTGATATAAAACTTCTGTTTTCTTCAAGCTGACTACCAGTCCAAAAAGCTCAGCAGCCTCTGCAAAGCAGGATGTTAAACGCTGAAGAGTTACTTCTGTGTGAGCGACGAGGGCGGCGTCATCAGCATAAAGCAGCTCACGGACAAGATGATTTAAGGTCTTAGTGTGGGCCTTCAGTCGCCTTGGGTTGAATAGGCTTCCATCAGTACGATAGCGAATGTAGACACCGCTTTCATCATCAAGGTCTGCTGTGGCCCTTTGGAGCATCATGCTGAAGAAGACTGTAAATAAAGTTGGTGCAAGAACACAGCCTTGCTTCACACCATTGGCTATTGGAAAGGGCTCAGAAAGTGCATCGCCATATCTGACTTGACCGCACTGGTCCTCATGAAGCGAGATGATCATTTTGAGGAACTTGGGAGGACATCCTAAACGTTCCAAAAACTGTCACAGACCTTTCCTGTTCACAGTATCGAAAGCCTTGGTGAGATCAATAAAGGTAACATAGAGTCCTTTGTTCTGTTTCCTGCACTTCTCTTGCAGTTGTCTGAGAACAAATACCATGTCTGTGGTATCTCTTTTGGCTCGGAAACCACATTGGCTTTCAGGTAGAAGATCTTCTGCTATGGCAGGTATTAATCTGTTCAAAAGAATTCTTGCAAGGGTTTTACCAGCAATGGAGAGCAGAGTAATACCTCGGTAGTTTGAGCAGTCTGATTTATCTCCTTTCCTCTTGTACAAGGTGACGATGACTGCGTCACGAAGGTCTGAAGGCAGTTCACCTCGTTCCCAACAGTGCACCACAAATTCTTGAAACTTAACATGGAGTGCTTGGTCACCATGCTTCCAGATTTCAGGTGGGATTCCATCAACCCCAGCTGCCTTGCCAATTTTCACCTGCTGTATTGCTTTAAGAGTTTCTCCCAAGGTGGGGGCAGTGTCCAGTTCAGTTTTCATGGGTTGTTGTGAAATGTACTGCATTGCAGAGTCTTGAACTACACGGTTAGTACTGAAGAGAGTCTGAAAGTGTTCAGACCATTGATTCAAAATGGAAACTTTATCTGTGAGAAGCATTTGGCCATCTGCACTGAGTGAAGGGTTTTGAATCTGGTGTGTAGGACCATAGGCTGTTTTCAGAGCCTCATAGAATCCCCTGTAGTCACCTGTATCTGCACATAGTTGGATTTTTTCCTCTAGATTGGTCCACCACTTGTTCTGGATGCCATGAAGTCTCTGTGGTAGCTTGCTGCATGCGAGTCGAAAGGCTGCTTTTCTTATATGACAAGATGACTGAGTAAGGTGGGCTTGGTGAGCAGTTCTCTTCTTACTCAACAATTCCTGGATCTCATGATTGTTTTCATCAAACCAGTCCTTGTTTTTCTTGAAGGAGAACCCTAAGGATTCTTCAGAGGACTGCAGAATGCTATTTTTAATAAGTTGCCAAAGCACCTCGGGAGAGGGATCTGTGGAATGGACTTTGAACCTGGATTGAAGATTTGCCTGGAAACTGTCCCTCACTGTAGCTGTTTGAAGACTGTTAACTTGAAGTCTCCTTCTAGGAATACCACCCTTTTTAGGTTTGAACTTAAGGTGGAGGTTAAGTTTACAGTGCACAAGGCAATGATCTGTTTGGCATTCTGCACTAGGCATCACGCGGGTGTGACGAACATCGCGGATCTCTCTCTGTCGGACCAAGATATAATCAATGAGGTGCCAGTGCTTAGACCTAGGATGCATCCAGGTTGTCTTCAGACTATCTTTCTGCTGAAAGATAGTGTTGGTGATGGTAAGCTGCTGCTCAGCACAGAGCTCTAGCAGAAGGCGACCATTATCATTGCAGTTCCCAACACCATGCTTGCCTAGTACTCCTTTCCAGGCTTCAGAGTTCTTTCCTACTCTGTCATTGAAATCACCAAGGATAATGATCTTATCATCTGCAGGAACCTTTTGGATAAGGTGGCGTACAATTTATCTTTTTCAGCAGGGTCAGCTTGGAGGGTTGGGGCATATATACTAAAGAGAACAGCATGTTGCTTGTTGTGTAGTGGGAGGCGTAGAGAGATAATATGAGGGAGAGAAGGGCTTGTCCAAACTATTTCAGTATGCCCTTATGAGGTTGCGAGCTGTACTGGTGGTGGCATATACCTCTGGTAGGGCCTCCCATACCAGACAGGTCGAAACTGAAGGGTCAAATGTGTCCTTGGGCAGAATGAGCTCACCAGCCTTCCTGATGGTCATCCTAGGAGAAGGACAACTCTAATTTCAAATCCGGGCAGATGGAGACTCACTTAGCCCTGTAAGACCATCCATCCAAGAGAAGGATACTCTAATTAAACCTACTTCCTGAAGACCTCACTGTCACCATCCAAGCTTGCTAGGCCCTGGCAGATGAACCTCGAGAGTAAAGGGTGGGACCAGTTCTGCGCAAGCTGAGCCTCACCTAAAAAATCCACTGCGCAGGATTGAGGGTTATACCCACACTTGTAAAGTCCTGCAGAGACAGGTGAGGGATGAAACGGCAGGTGATAAGGTACACTGGAAGCTGCAGTCCTAACCCTGCATGTAGGCGGTTCAGGACATTGGTCTGACCCTGGAGATGACAGACTCACTCGGCAGCATCCTGAATGACCAAGCAACCTTTTTCAAGGAGAGCACTGCTTGCTCCACGTGGAGAGGGACCTAGAAAAGGTGACCTAACCAAAGCTCATCTCCATCCTTCACCCAGTTGGTTAACTGCGGCCAACGGGCATCTTCTGTTGCAGTCAAATAAAGATAAAGAGTAAAAGGCACACACCTGCCTCCAAAGCTGTACTCAAATTAACACTCGCATGCTGGAACATCAAAACCATGTTTGATACTGCAAACAGTGGATGTCCTGAGGGTTGCTCTGCTCTAATTGCCCATGAACTTCAACATCGACATCGCTGCTCTCAGTGAAGTTCGTCTTCATGAGGAAGGCAACCTTAGTGGTGGTGGTTACACGCTCTACTGGTCAGGTAAACCCAGTTCTGAAAGGCATCTCTCAGGAGTTGGCTTCTTGATTAAAAACCCTGTTGCCTCTAAACTCAAAAATCTGATGACTGGTCATTCTGATCAAATGTCATGAGCTGAATAAAACCACTGAATCTATTCTGAATATCTTGGGAAAGGAGTCTAAGCTAGGTATCGAGAACCACTGTTCACAAAATGTTCTACAGATGGAAAAACAGAAACATGAGTACAAAGAGAATATTTTCTATGTTCAGTTATCACTAACACTTAATTGAATAAACACTTTCATTTGTGTTAAGGAAAAGGAAAAAGAAAAGGAGAAAAATAGGAGAGAATACATTCTAAATTATCTAATCCCTGTGTTTTCATCCAAATCCCGATTCTGTATGTTGGTGTTCATTTAACCGGAAACAGAGCTAATGGTCTACTGAAATTCACTGGGAGCTCTGTGCCTCATTCTAAGTGAATTAAAATCTGTGTCCTACTGCTCAGTTACATTTTCAGGGGTCAAGATGTTCTATACTACATACAGAGGGTGCAGAAGCTACATTATAGAAGGCAAATCAATGAGTTAAGTTCTTCTGGGCACTCAATATATGTGCATTCTTACTATTTAAAACAAAAAATATATTTGCAATAGTCATTTTGAATAAATATGGACATTAAGAAAAAATCCAGCAAGCAATTCCAGATCATATCACAGAAGCATAGAATGGCTCAGGTTGAAAGGGACCTTAAAGATCATCTAATTCCAACCACTCTGCCATGGGCACGGACACCTTCCACTAGACCAGGTTGCTCAAAGCCACATCCAACCTGACCTTGAACACTTCCTTGGACACATCCAGAGATGGGGCATCCACAACTTCTCTGGGCAACCTATTCCAGTGCCTCATCACCCTCACATTGAAAAATCTCTTCCTAATATATAATCTCTCAGTTTAAAGCCATCCCACCTTGTCCTATCACTACATGCCCTTGTAACAAGTCCCTCTCCAGCAATCTTGTAAGCCTCTTTTAACAACCGAAGGTGCTATAAGATATCCACACTGCACAATCCTAGGTGTCTCAGTCTTTCTTCACAGGAGAGGTACTCCAGTCCTGCTCTGTTCATCTGTGGGGCTCTCCTGTGGACTCACTCCAGCAGGTCCATGTCCTTCACGCTTTGGGGGTCCCAGAGCGGGATGCAGTACTCCGGGTGGGGTCTCATGAGAGCAGAGTTGCATAATCAGCTCCCCAGACCTACTGGCCGTGCTACTTTTGATGCAGCCTTATTGACTGCAAGTGCACATCGCCAGGTCATGTTGAGCTTCTCGTTCAGTAACACCCCCAAATTGTTGGAAGTTATCAGCAACATATTTAAGGACACTCCAGGATTGTCCATGCCCTACTGTGTTGTCCCTCCAACAGATGTTGGGGTAGTTGAAGACCCCCACCAGGACCAGGATTTGTGAATGTGAGTCTTGTCCTATCTGTCTGTAGAGGGCCTCATCCACTCAGTCTTCGTGGTCAGGTGCCCTGTAGCACATCCTCACTATAATGTCACCTGTCCATGACCTCCCTTTAATCCTGACCAATAATCTTTTAGTTGGCTTCTTGTCCATCCCCAGATCTCCATGAACTCCCTCTGGTCATTGGCATAGAGGGCAACACTGCCTCCTCATTTCTCCTGTGTCTCCTTCCTAAAAAGTTTCAATAAAAAGTTTGTTTTTTTAAAACTTCTAAATAAAACAATTTTCAATGCTAATTTATACAAATATAATCAATTAAACACAAAAGAACTGTAAAATTATAAGGACTGTGTATCACAGTAATTCTAATGGAATTGATTTTATTTGAATACACAACCTTGAATCTGACACAGGTTTTTGAGCTTTGAAATAACAAAGGGAAGAAGAGGAAGGTAACACTGGGATGATTATCAGGATGAAGTGAGTCTCTGAAATAAATTATCGTCTTTTTGGAAGGAAAAGGGATAAACAAAAGCTTGCTTTATACTGCATTTATTTTACGCTAAGCAATAGCAAAAACACCATCTAGATGACAAGGTGATAGAGTGTGATTTTCTTTCTGTTAGAGACAGCAGCCAATTTCAGTCTCTTTCAGGCAGATTATAGACTCACAGAATTATGTAGACTGAAAAGGGCCTCTGGATGTCATCCAATCCAACCTCATGCTTCAAGCAGGCTCAATAGGTCAGGTTGCTCCAGGCACTGAGCAGCTCCAGTGATGGAAATTCCACAGTGCCTCTGGCCAACCTGCTCCAAAATTTTGCTATTCACATGGTGAAGTCTTTCCTTATATCTAAGAAGAATTTTCCTTGCTCCAAGTTGTGGGTTTTACCTTTCCTACTGTTATCAGGGGCCTTCACAAAAAGTCCAACTGCATTTCCAGTGTCCTTGCATTAGGTAGCTGAAGACAACAATTAACAAAACAAACTCTCTTGCCTCTTATGATCTTGTACGTGTGCCAACCACTCAGAACAGGAGCACCTTCATCCTTGCCTCAAGATTGCAGCATGAAGCACATTCTTTAAGTTGTTTTTATGTCTGGGTAAATCTGAATAGAATTTTGGATGTATGCCCTGTTCTAACAAGGACTGCATGGGTAGCCACTATGCAAAGGGCTCCTATTATACATTTGCAGAGAATTCACAGTAAGTGCAAAACCAACAGATTAGATCTGTAGGTCAGCTTGTACATGTCATCATGGGCAGTTGCCTAGGATTTCTGGAGCCATGCAGCACTTCAAAACTATTACTACTGTAAATGGGCTGTTTGGCATTGAGAAATCCTGGACCATATAAAACAGGATCAGTGAGAGAGCTATATCCACTTAGTTCCACTTCACTACATCTTCATCTGCCACCTATCATTGCCGTGGGTGATTAGAGCTGAAAAGAGTAATATCACATGATTTAGAGTTGCTTTTATTTCTATGCAGAAGTTTCATCTGAATTACATTCTTCTGGGTGACTGTACTTTTTGACAGAATTTGTCTATATTTGCTTTATATTCAGACATTTGAATTTTTGGAGTGTTACTTTAATATCATAAGAACAGGTTTACTGTATATATAACACATTTAGTCAGAGAATGGATGCTATGGACCATCACATGTAATACTGGAAAAATACATTTTATAGGCAATATATGGGTACATAGTTTCCAAGTTTGTTTTTCACTTGTAATTCAAGCACCTGTTTAATACCTACACATTATAATTTTATTTACATTATAAATTTTCAAATCACAATTAAACGCACAGATAAACCTCAACATTGATCATTCAAGCATAGACAGTTCATATATCAAAGGAAGAGATCATTCAGAGTCAGTAGGACCATTCCGTATAAACATTATTGATAGAAATCACATTAGAGAATAATGTAAGTAAGCATATGCTATCCTGAAGAATAGAAAGAGACAATGAATATGCATTTTTGATAATGTTAGAAAAGTTGTGATAATGAGTAACTTACATAAAGCCTTTGAATTACATATATTCAAAGCAACATTCAAGAATCAATAATATATGATTCACTTTTCTATTATATTTACATATATGTACATACATTTACACAGTTATTGCTGTATTGTCTGTATCCTGTTCTGATATTTGTCGTTTGGTTCTTGTGATAAACTTACTTAGTATCTCGTGTGAGGAACTCAAGGTTAGTGTTTTGTCTGTGCTCTTCTACACGCTCTAGAGGTGAAGTTATGTCACCAATAGGAATCTTGGTCTTACACAGAACAGGAATCACATCTATCCAAGAGGAACTTTTAAGGTGCATTTCTTTCTACTTTCCTGGGCATATCTACATGGGCAGCAGTAGTAGTGGCAGGACCAACCAGCATGTTTGTACTCACATGGTTACCCTGAGGTACCTGGAGCAATGCCTTTAGGCTTTGTTATGATTTGTATTTTGTATTTTAAGTTTTCTGTTCCTCTTTCTCTTGTCTATTGAAACCCAATAGATTTTATTAGAGTTGTGGGCTAAGGGAAAACCTCTGCTTACTTCTGCATTCTAGCTTGTAACTTTGTTAGAGGCAGCATCATTTTCCCCTTTGTTTTTATGGCAGCTACCCTTTCTGTAGCCTCTTTTTCTCCTGTCACTCAGATGGTTTGTCAAACAAAAATGCAAAGTCTATTTTAAAGTACTCTTGACGATGGAAATGGGGAGAGAGACTTGTACATTCTCTCCAAATAACTTTCTGTAAATCATCGTCATCATGGCTAGGCTTCACGAACGAAGATTTGAGAAGGGTTCTACCCACGCTTGCTACAAGCGCGCTGATGGCTAAGAAGGCCAATGCAAGATAGACAAGTTCAGTTGCAGAAGGCACAAGAGAAAGACTCCCCAGGTGATATCGACAAGGGTCACGGCAGACCTCGATGATGAAAACGGTGTCTACAGTCGGTATCGTACCGATGGGAGCCTATTCAACCTAAGGTGACTGAAGGCTCACACTAAGACCTTAAATCATCTTGTCCGTGAGCTGCTTTACACTGATGATGCCGCCCTTGTCACCCACACAGAAGTAGCTCTGCAGCGTCTAACATCCTGCTTTGCAGAGGCTGCTGAGCTGTTTGGACTGGAAGTCAGATTTCTGTAAATACAGCTCATTAAATGGAGGGCAAAGGCAGATGGGAGCTATTGCATGTTGACAGCTCCTTGAGTGCTCTGCTGAGGCTTTCCAGACATATATCTCACTTTGTGCCACCAAATGGAAATCCTGATCCACATTGCCAATGCTACAGAAACCCAGAAAGTATAAATTAACAAAGATAGGTAGCCCTTTGGGAAAATGTCAGTATTACTCAGCATATTTTTTATACTTTTTCTTTTTCCTTTTTTCTTTTTTCTTTTTCACTATGCCTCTCCTAATAAACCCTAGCATGTTTTTCTGGCCACCACTGAGTACCAAACTAACATTTCAATAAAGTTAGCAATTTCAATTACAAGGTTTCATTCCTGAGTTTGCTCTTTTTTTCCCCTATTCACACTGTTTTGCATTTAATCTACACTAAATTATTCTACCAGTTACTCAATATTCAAAGGTCATTTTCTCAGTTATTCCCAATCAGCCCTTAACTTAATTTTCCTTAAGAGCTTAGTATTCTTAGGAAATAGACTCCTTCTCCATATTATCTGTGAATCCACTCAGTAATGCATGCTATGTTTTTCTTTATCAGTTATAAAGGGACAGCTTAAAATTACATTTTAATCAAATTATATATCTTCATAAGATGTTTTTTTACTTTTTGAAATTCCAAGAAACAGTCTATTTCAGGCCTAAAAAATGTCCAGTTTTTATTCACATTCAGTTTAATGTTTCAGTTTAATATTTGTGACTACAAGAAACTATCATCTAAAAGCAGGGTAGAAAGGCTGTCAGTACTTCATTTTTAACAGTGTGTTTAATTTCTGTTCCAGATAGATTTTTTCAAAATAAAGGAGCTAGTTGTATAATTTTATTTATTTCAGGATGGTCTCTTCTTCTTTTACCCTGAGAGGTGTAGAGGTGTCTTTTTTTTTTTTTTTTTTTAATTTTATCTTATTTTTTTAAAACTCTGGGTAGGATTGTGTCATGATTCACCATGTTAAGCCATGTTAAGTCAAACTGGGTAGGCTTTTGGAACACTTTTTCAGTGGCTGTGGTCCATGTAGATTATTTCAGAGTATTCAGTGAGAAGCTCTATGCCCTTCCAGTTAACAAAATGAGGTGCTTAGAGGTTACCTAAGAGGCTGAGGAGGAAGGAGGGCTTTCTGCTAGCAAGTATAAAGACAAAGGCCTTCTATCATAGCTTTCTATCACAGAAGAACAGGGAAGCTCTTGGGGAGCTTATAACATGTACTTCTGAAGTAAAACCAAAACCCAAAAGTTTCTTTGTTTAGAAATTAAAACTGTCTTTCCAAACAGTCTTATGATTAAAGGAACTCCATTTCTCTAAAGACCAAACTCACACTGTGTATCTGCCTGCCAACTTACTTTCTGGTTCATCCCACAAATACTCAGATAGTCAACTGTAATCAAAACATTGCCAAAGCCATCACAAATGCAAAAAGTCTCAGAGGAAACCTTTCATACTACATGACTGAATTTCTGTTCAGAATTTGCCACAGTGGTCTGCACCATGGAAAGAGATCCTATTGTTCCAGCTATGGTTAAATAAAAATTCATTTAATAACTTCTTAATTTGTTATAAAAGCAGAGGAAAAACACTTGTGTTTGTGAGATTTGGATATATCCATTAACACACTTCCTGTAAGAATTGTACCTTTCAGCCTAACAGTTACATCCTGTGTGGGCAAACACAAAGTGATTAGCCAGTCAAAATTTAGGTTTTTCAATTGTTCATATAACACTATCAAAACAGCATTTAAAAATATCTACATTTGTTTGCTAATGAAAAGATTGCAACTTATTCAAAAGATTGGCCTAAATTACTGTTTTAGTTTCCTTTCTCTTGCCAATTTAATTGTTGATAAGGAGAAGGTAAAAGATTGCCAGAACATGGTGAACTTGTCCATGATGGGCTGCTGAAGAAACTGAAAGCTCTTGAGAGATTTCAAGCTCTGCTCCTGGTAGAGAGGAGCTGAACATTTCAGCTGCTGTCACCAGACTGTCAGCATTGAGCATGACCTTCCTTAAACCAGTATGTACTTTTGTCTTTGTTTTCATTAGAGCAAATTTTCCTTTTTCAGGGTTGATCTGTTGGAAAAACTAGATTTTTTATTATTTGTATGATGCTTTTCATCAGTTAAATTTAAGAATTTTTAAAAAGACAAACTGGACATCTCTGAGAGGTTTTAGAAATACAGTGTGGACTTGTGAACACTGAGTTGCTCAGAGATTACACAGAAAACTTTATGGACCCTACTTCTGTGTCCAAAACATCTACTCAGTAAAAGGCACAGGAGGAATTATTCCTACAAAAGAACTCCATTAGCTATTTTAGTATCCTAAAAGGTATGTGGAATGGCAGATGTTAGTGGTGAATTACATATGTTGAAGCTTCTTCCTCTATCCCAAAATGAAGAGGAGAAAGAGGGCTTGCAGATTTTCTACCTTTGATAGAAGGAAAACTGAAAGTTACATATAGAAAATAATATTTCTTATTTTTCTTATTACATATAAGCTTTTTCACTTTCAGCTGAAACATATTAAACTGGCTTACTTAAGAATCTGGAGAAGGAAATAGCAAATCAGTGTTTTAATTATTGTAGAACTGAACAAATAAGAAAGCACCAGTTACTTCTCCACATAAGGAAACTATGGTAGAATAAGTGACAAATGTTTCTACATTCCCATCTAAGAAGATTTCACTGTAGAGTAGGTTGAACTGAGTGGAAGTCTCTGAGTTCACTTTTAAATATTTTAAGAGAATGTTGTATAAAAACTCAAATCTAGGGGATTTATCACAATATCCGACAGAGGCAGAGAGGCAGACTGTTAGCCCTCCGAAAGCAAATACAATATCTTGATGAGTGCATTCAATATGTAGACATTTTCAGGGAAATGCAAGTTCAAAGTCATACTGAATTTTATGGCTTCGATTTATTAGACCTATGTCTCTGGTTTGCATTCTAGAATGCTCATTTGTTGGTGTTAAAGAGCCCTGCTCATATTCCACTGATTTCACTATCAAGGATGTATGATGCGCAACTCACATTAGAGTATAGATTCATTGTTTTTCTTTCTAGTTCTCAAAGACATCTCCCAAACTTCACAGTGTAAATATATTTAGAATTCTAACTTGAACAAGTGTGCTGGTTTTGGTTGAGATAGAGTTAATTTTCTTCATAGTAGCTGGTATGGGCCTGTATTTTGGATTTGTGCTGAACACAGTGTTGATCATTCATGGATGTTCTCATTATTGTGGAGCAGTGCTCACACAGCCTCAAGGCTTTTTCTGCTCCTTATAGAACTCCATCCCTCTAGCAAGGAGCTGTGAATGAACTGGGAGGGAACACAACTGGGACAGCTGACCACAACTGAACAAAGGGATATCCCATACCATATGACACCATGCTCAACAATAAAAGCCAGAGGGAGAAGAAAGACAGGGTGGACGTTCAGAGTGATGTAGTTTGTCTTCACAAGTCACTGTTACACATGATGGAGCCTGGCTTTTCTGGGGATGGCTGAACACCTGACTGCCCATGAGAAGAGGTGAATGAATTCCTTGTTTTGCTTTGCTTGAATGTATGGCTCTTGCTTTAGCTATTGAACAGTCTGCAACTCAACCTATGAGCTTACTTACTCTTCTGATTCTCTTCCCCATCCTCACTCAGGAGAGAGTAAGTGAGCAACTATGTGGGGCTGAGCTGCTGGCTGAGGTTAGACCATGACAGTGAGAAAAAAAATGCATCATTAAAATGTTTTATTCTTTTAGTATGAAATTAACTATATCTGAAATTCTATTATAGTTACTTTCAAAGCATATTACTGTAAATATATTATGTATAATAACTAGTGAAATTACTGTTAGTGTTTTCCCAATTCTGATTTTCATCTTCTACATGACATGACATAACACAAAGAAACGAAATATGAAGAAACGTAAACCCTTTATTATTTATTTACCCTGCAATTATTTCCACTAATATTATGAGCATCCCAGTAGCGGTATTGTTGAATTCCTTTTCTTCAGAAAACTGTAAAAAGAATAAACACTATTACTTCATAGGTTGACTTTCCCCTTCTTGTATTTTCCCCATTGGGAACTGGCACCCTAAACTGAAAGTATCTACATGCCTTCACTTTGTATAAAAGGATGTTATTTTACAAAAAACGTAAATGTAGAAGTTCCCACAGAGATGCTTTTATCTTCCAGCCAAGAAGCATCATGCATAGCTGTGTGAAAGTCAGGTGAGCTATGGTTGCTACCAACCACATTTAAATTAAAAGAAACTTTAAAAACTTGAACAATTCAACTCATGATGTCAAAAGAGCACTCAAGGACTTACACTGTCCAGTTTGCAGACTCAAGCTATGAAATTTTCCAGGAATTGTCACTAATATTCTGAAAGAAAGATTAATTATTTTGAAATATGCAAAGTTCTCAAGTGTTTAAGTTTAAAAAATTGTTCCATCTGTTTGTTTGCTTGTTGTTGCTGTTGTTTTGTGAATGAGAAGGATCAAGGTGATAGATGTTATCTCCTGTACTGTCAAGCTCTTGTAACCTTTTCCTCTCAAAAGAATGTATATTTTCCAAGATATTTGAGGGTGCTTAATGGATAAAACCAATGGATTAAACAAGGATAAAACCAAGAATCAGATTATTCAAAATTATTTAAAGCATTCTTTGTTTAAAAAGTAATTGTACTTGGCATTTAATTTTTAAAGAGTTAAAATTCTTCTGAAATGGTCTGGTCATAAATAGGTTACAACAGATACCTAAAATAAGAGTCAGTAATCAAAATATTTTAAAACTGGTGTCTAGATTACATTTCTGAATAAGTAAAATAACAGTTGACCATTAGACGAAGCTGTTCAGATTTTAAGATCTTTAAGTTGTTTGGGATTTTTTTATATGTGTATTTACCTCTTTTATCATAATTGGTTCTTAAGCCATTGAGTACTACAATATATAAATAGCGACAACTAGGATTCATACAAGATTTCCTGTTTTGTTTCACTGTGTAATTATTATTTTTCAACATCTTCAAAAAGGATAAAATATTTGTCTTCATAATAAAGTAATTGAGAGTTTCCTCACATTTTTAGAATTAGCTGACATGTAAACATGGGAATTGTGTGACAGAATATTTCTGTGTGAAAATTATCAGTGCAGAAAGAGGCTGGCAATAAAAATACAATATTTACAAATAACCTGTCATGCAATACACATAGGAAATGGCAGGAAAGTATAAATTAAAGGAGGGTAGAGAGGCAATATGTGAAGCTGTCAGGTAATCATATAAATCTCAGTAGATGTTTATGCATAAACATTTTTTAAAAACTGATGAAAATGTGCCATTCGCAGTTTCATGGAAGACGTATTTTAGAAATGGTAGTATTTCAACACTGTAGAATAACATCTGTGTAATCCTATAGTGTATACTTACTACCTAAGGAGGATAATAAATGCTAGGACATAAAAAACAAAATAAACAATTGCAGTATAGGCGTAGCATCCCATTGAAGTCAGCAGTAAACCTATGGCTTTAATACTTTCTTAATACGTTGATTATACTTCCCCAGATTGAAGACAGATGCTCAAACAATAGCATTTCTGTGACGCTTCTTTATGAGAAGGATAATGTTAAACATTCAACTAGATGGTGGCCTGCATTCTCAAAATATTTTATGATTGTAAGACATATATTACTAAAAATGAAGTGTTATGAAGATAGTTTTGTGTGCAAAATTTAACAAACACTTATAATGAGCAAATACAGGAAAGCATGCTTCTTTTTCCTTCAAGCTTGTTAGGAAATCTAGAAAGACATAATTGGTATATATCTGTTTTCTCTTCAGGTTTATACTGGTCATAATGAACTAAACATGTGATGGTTTTAAAATCTTCATGGTTTGTCTGAAGCTGGGGAAAGATTTTTCCTATAGCTGTAGAATGGGCAGAAAAGAACACAGATATTAAATAAGTAGAGAGAGAAATTTAAAGAAAATCTGCAGCCCTCTGGAAGTAAATTTGACTGGCCACCTTGAATGTTTTAAGAGGCAGGTAAAGAAAGAGAGAGCTTGGAGGAAGGAATTGTTTAGGTACATTTAGCTTTCCATACGATCTATCACAGCAGGATGTGTTTGGCATTCCTAATCAGAGCATCAGACACAACAGTTTCAATATTTTTAGAGACTGCAAATTAATTTAGAGTTAACTTAAGATTCTTCTATACAAAAGACATGCTGAAGCATTTGAATTTCTGAATTTTAAGAGCAGGGTACAGTCTCCCTGTAAGCAAAGACACGGAGTTCAGTGGGTCTCTCCTGCATGCTCTAATTCAGGCAGTCAGTTGTTTTTCCTGTAAGAAATAAAAGGTAAAAATGTAAAATCACAACATCCTATAAAAGGACAAATCTAGGTACTTATTTCAAAAAGCATCATGTCTCCTGTGTCTCTCTCAATCCCACTCTCTTTAGAGTTCATTTTAAATATTATAAGATAAACGTGACAATGATGCATCTTTATCTCATTACATCTTGGACTGAAACATAATCAACAAAAAAACTTTTCACTTCATCTCTATTTTTTTTTTCTTAGACAATAATTTCAGACATCGTTGTAGTGGTAGCAGACAGGACACAAGGAACAATGAGAAGAAAAACAGTCATATGCGTTTGTAGAGACCTAAGTATGTTGTGCGTTTGGTTTTGTTTGTTTGTTTTTGGTTTGGTTTGGTTTGGTTTTTTTAATAGGGAAATATTTGAGAAATCTTTATGAAGGGGTACTCTGAATGAAAAATGTGTGGGGACAGTGGGAGAAAGGAAAATTAAAAAAAAAAAGGATAAAACAAAAAGGAGCCTGATATTTGCTCTTGATTACATTCCTTCTTTAGCAAGATTGTTCTAATGGCCTGCTAAATGGTTGCCACACCTAAATACTGTCATTGAACAAAATTTGCACTTTTTTTCCCTCTGAAGACAAAGTAATCTGAGGATAGAAAATGATGAAACTTGCAGAGATATAGGCAATGGCAAATACTAGTGTTGTGGTATAACCAGAACCAGATATCTTACAAAATGTCAGTGCAGTTAAGTCACCATTTGTTTTGATTTGACTGCAGAATAAGAACATAATGCAAAGTCTACTTATGAGCTATAAACTTGGTAAAAAACAATTGACACTAATGAGTTAGAGTGGATCCATCTTTTAAAATTTATACATCTAAAAGTTAGGCAATGAAGACTATCATCAGAATAAAATGGACACCTTCAGAGGGTGATTCATCTCATCTTAACAAGTGTCTGGATAACGCGGTATGATTTGGGTTTCAGAACACGAAAAGATCCAAGGGTGCCTAGTTGAAATTCAGACGTTTCACTTTTGAATACCTAGGGATAGCTGAGGTTATTTCTATCTATTATACATTCAGTAGGAAAAACCTGTCATACAGCAAAATAGTATACAGTCAGATAAGTAAATCTCTTAACTTTTCAGAAGAAAAAGAGATTAACTTAAGTACCAGAAATTCTTATAATAGCATGTTAGGACAATACAATTTTCATTTTGACCTTGCACACATAATATGTGTCTTTGGCGCACAAGGAAATATTTTTTTTAATTTGTTATCTTATTAAAATGACACTGTATGTGTTTTAAGATTTAAACTACTATGGTTTTGGCTTCACTGACATTCTAGGGTACTTTACACTGGGTCTCAGATAAACCATTAGTTGTCTTGGGAAGAATCCTCCTCTTACTTCCACAAAAAAAAGTAAAATATTTGCATTAAATGTTTGTTAAGTGTCAGCTCATGTATGTATTTAAACTCATAATCACTAATTTTTGTAACCTTTAGTGGCAATTTTTATAAAGTTTGTCTGTTTGTGCAGTACATGAGAATTTTCCCCTCAGTCGTAAGAGAGCTTTTGATCACACCAAACTTTTACACGAGAAGTAGATACTTGTATTGAGCTGCAAAGTCCAAACCCAAACATTGTACTTCAGATATGAAGCCATTGTGGTTTTGTACAATAGTGATGAACAACACATTCTTATTTCTATGACTCCTGACCCAATCATTTTCAGATGAACCTACCACTAAGTGTACCACAATGCTGTCTCACATGTGGTCTAAGAAATGAACTGAGACCATCAATTTAGGATATGAAAAATGGCTAAAAATTGTTCAGTGTGGGCCTAGAGTGCTTTAGACAGTTAAAATTTGTTAAGTATCCATGAGGCGAGTTGAAAGTTCCACGTATCTGATAATATTTCCATTGACACATTCAGGTGACTGCTGTTATTCTGGCAGACAAATATATTTCATAAATTATGTTTCAGTCACAAAGACTTCACAGCAGTGAAAAAGCCCAGCATCGTTAGGGAGTTTGTAACATTGTTAGCAACGGTAAGAATTTAGAAAGGAAGACTGAACACATCTAACAGAACAAAAAATGGCTCATACATATAAATAAAAACATGGTCAGCTAAGATAATAATTGGACCATGTTTTAAGTGACTTATGAGTATTTTCCACATCAAAGCCACATGGTGTGATTGACAAAAAAAGATTAAAGGATTAAAAGAAAATATCTCAAATCTATGGAATAACTGTAGGATTTAAAGGAATTCTGAAAGGGTAAAACATTTCACAAAGGATAAAGCATCAAACCTAAGAAAGTTGAAGACAAGAAATAGAGAAAAATCTGTTATAAAAATATATTCCACGGGAGGAAACATCAAAACACTGTCTCTTTGCACTTTGTCAGGAAGTGCTTGATTGAGTTATACACAGTGGGTACACAGGAATTTGTTTTCTAGAGAATAATGCTTTGAGCAGTATGTATTAGAAAAACCCTTTCAACCTTAAACATCACAACATCCCCTTTGTAATTGACATCCATGCTCATTGAGAGCATGTGAGGGAAAGAGAGAAACAACCTCCAACTTCTTTTTAATTTCAGGTACTTTTGTAACCTTTGAGTATTCTGCAAATTCTCTGAATTAGGATTTGCTGTAGTTTTATGTTAATCTGTCAAATAAAATGTTTTGTGTACTACATATTTTAATCATGATATCAGATCAAAATAATTATTTATTCTTATTTAGGTTTCAAGTCTTTCTCCAGGATCTTCAGCTATAGATTCTTCATAAGAAGGTTCTGTATACAGCTGTAGTTTGATCACCTAAAACCAGCACTGATATAAAAATTCTTAAACCTTTATTATTACAGTGAATACACCAGTCAAGGGACTGAGGCAATCCAGAGCTGGGAGTCCATTCCAAATTTAAGTTTATTTAACAAAAAAGGTTTGTGTTTATTCCGATGCATTTTGACCCACACCCTTTCCACACTGCCCACAATCTAGCAATTCATCATCACTGGATGATAAATGGATTGATAGCTGCCCTGAAGGGAAGGACTTTAGGATCCCGTTGGGTGAAAAATTAGATATGAGCCAGCATTGTGCATTTTTAACCTGGAAGGGCAATCGTATCCTGAGCTGCAGAAAAAAAAAAAAAAAGTAAAACAGGTCAAGGGAGGTGATTCTGCCCCTGTACTCTGTTCTTGTGAGACATTGTGAAATGCTGCATCTAACTCTGGGGTCTGCAGTGCAGGAAAGACATGGACCTGTTGGAAATGGACTGGGAAAATAATCAAAGAGCTGGAACATCTTTCCTGTGTAGAAAGGCTGAGGGAGGTGGGATGGTTCAGCCTTGAGAAGAGAAGGCTTTAGGGAGACCTTATGTGGTCTTTCAATATATACAGGAGACTTATAAGAAAGACAGAGAAGGTCTTTTTGTCAAGGCCTGTAGCAACAGAGCAGAGGCACAGGTTTTACACTGGAAGGTGGTAGATTTAGATTAGATATAAGGATGCAATTCTTTACTGTGAGGGTGGTGAGCCAATGCAAAGGGTTGCCCAGAGAAGATGTGGTTGCCCAATCCCTGGAAGTGTTGAAGGTTGGATGGGGCTTTGAGCATCCTGATCTAGTAAAAGATGTTCCTGGGTTGGACTAGATGATCTTTGAAGGTCCCTCCCAGTCCAAACCATTCTATTGTGCTATGTGATAAACCTCAGCCAACACTTTTTTATTAATTTATTTTTATTACTATTTCTTTATTTTAACTACAAAATCTCTCTCAGTTCTTGTCTAACTTGACTGCAACTCATTGTCTAGTAGTGAATCTCCATGTACTTCATCACAACAGGAAAGGGACAGGCATTGCTTCCAGACTTTTGATGGCCATCTCATTGTAAGGCTGAAAAGCCATCCAGAAACAGCATCCACATCAACCAGCTTAGTATAATCTTTGTCTATAACTATGAAAATTACAGGGAATAGCTGCCTATTTTTCTTCTCTTCCTTTTGTCATCTGTTATCAAAATAGACACAGAATGTGCAAGAAGCTTTCTGTGAAACCACATGAGAATTCCCAAAGGGACTATTGAAGTATCTAAGTTGTGTCACACAAATGTTAAAATAAAACACAAAACTCTTCCCAAGAGTGAATTTTCCATAATGAATATTGCATTAGACACAATACAAAGAAGAGGCAAGTAAAACAGAAGGGTGGGGTTTTTGTTGTTTGGTTTTTTGTGTGTGTTTTTTGGTTTTTGTGTGGTTTTTTTGTTTTGTTTTGTTTTTGTTTGTTTTGGGTTTTTTGTTTGTTTTGTTTTTTGTTTTGGTGGGTTTTTGAGGTTTTTTTTTGGTATTTATTCAGAAAGAAAAAACCTCAAAACTCAACACAAACAAACATATTTTATAACCTGACTGGATATTATCCCATGACTTTCAGCTATTTTGCAATGAGTTCTATGATAAAAACATTTTAATCATGTATTTACTCTATGAAAAACTTCATTTTACTTTTCTTCTTCCACATTCCATCAGTTTCGTGTATGGAGCCACAACTGCAACCCTCTACCACTTCAAGTTTTTACAGTACTTGATTTTAAAAGGAATAGTATAAAAATTGCTGTTGTCTTGTGAGCTGAACTTCATAGAAGGTCTTCTGCTACTATTTCAGCTACTGGGTTAAAGTCTCAAAAAAGATAGGCAAAGATAAGCACTGCTTGACCATGACAAACATGACATGTTTCTGTGCATGTCTAGAAGCAAAATGGTAATATGTCCATTAATTTTGAAGAAGTGGGAGGCCTTAGAGCTTATAGGAGCCTCCAGAGATATGACAGACATATGAGTGGAAGTAGCAGAACTGCAACTTTGGATATGTGGATTAATCTTCTGTTTATGTTTCCTAACCTCTTTGTGTTCCTTAGGCTTGAAATATGTGGTGTGTTCATTTAACAAAATGAAGATCAAACCTTTGTGTCAGTCTGAAAGTGCTACTCAAAACAAGCATTAATCATCTACAGAATGCTGCTGTGGAGAACATTTTCATATGACTTTCTTCCTCTAATTAGGCCACTAGTCTGAGACATCTCCGTAAGAGGAACATTGTTAGGTAGTCCCCCTCTATAGTTAGTGGAGAGAGATAGAAAACACAATTAGGTAATTCACATGAATAAAATCAATGGTTTGGAATAGGGCCTTCTCTCCCTTCAATAATAAAGGCATATATTTTTCATTAAAATCAACTGTATAATGGACTAGCTTCCCTATCAGTGAAAAAGAGCACCTTCATAATTGCTTTATTACCTCAAGAATAAAAGGTGCAATGAGAAAAATCATTACTTTACAATATATACCAGCAAAAAATCTTGTGCTGAGAATTCAGTACATTTACGTGTAGAGACTGACAGATGATTGTGAAATCAGCTAGATGAAAAGAGCTTTTACTTCAAATCCTAATCCTGCTATCTAAATTTAAAAGAATTCTCACATATCATTACTACATTAAAGACTTTGGGTCAGATGTATTTGAAATATCAACAGAAGACTATACTCAAAATATGAAATATATTTAGCCTTCTGTTAAAGAAAAAGGGTTTCTAGGACACATTTTCAGAGATTTAGCTTGTATTCCTATCCAAAAATTGATGGGCATATTCAACCTAGCATAAAAGACTGATAATGAACTAATACTAAATAAAACCATAGGTTAATACAAGAACATAATTTTGACAAGAAATATACTTTCAATGTTAATTACACTAATTCGAATGAGAACGTCATTGGAGTTACACTATCACCAAATAGGGATCTTGTATGGTACATGGGATCTCTTTAAATTTACAGTGTGGTATCTCTAATATTTTCCTTCTTTTTTGTCTACTTTCCACACTTCTATGTTTTTGGATTAGCTACAGGACAGAGAATATTATTTTTATACCTCCTTTGTCTGGTATTTTGCTACAAATTTTTATGAAGATTAAAAATCTCTGTTCAATTGACTGCATACCTACAAGATATACTTGAAAACTTGATTAATTTCCTTTCCACAGGTCTTGCACCCAAACATCGTATTTGAACATTGGCTATGATAAAAAATAATTTCAGCAAGTGAATTAACCCAGATTGTCATCAGTTACTAAAAAATAAAATCAGGTATGACTCTATGTGCATGTAACAAAAATATGGAAGCCATGGAGAAGATGTATTTTATAGAATTTATGTAGATTTTCATACAGCATTTAATGCTTTATCTCACAAAATTTAGCTTTATTCAGAAGGATAGTGTCACTGTTACTGCATTGATTAATGAAAGAATATTACGAAAATCTACTCTGTGTCAGATTAGAGAGGTAGTGTTTGGTGTGTAGGAAGGGTTAGAGTATCTGTAATTTCATTTAAGTCTTTACTTGCTTTTATGAAACAAAGTAAATTATGTGTTGAGAAAACATCATTTGTAGATTCACAGGGCCAGATTCTTATGCATGGACACATAGCACAGCTTCATTGCAAGCCTTGTCTCTATGCCCACTAACACAAATTTAGAAGCTTACTTTTGCATTTTTCTGGTAACAACCTCCTGTCCGATTCAGACTATACAATATAACTAATGATTTACTGCACAGTTTGGCAGCTTTTAGCTGAGCTAATGATTCTCTCCAGAGAAACAACCAGGTAGTGCCGAAATGGAAGGACAGGAAAAGCAGAAAAATCGAACAACAGAAAGAACAGAAAAGTGAACAGAGGGATGGAAAATATAATGCAACAATAAGATGAGAATGTCTAGAAATAAAGATTAGTCCAACATATTCAAATCAATAGTTTCTTGTTAAATCTTACCTGCAATTCTGAGTTACTTGACTTACTGCAGTTCTTGACTTGCAACTTCTCAAGTCAATGGTTTTTCTTTGTGTTTTTTCTTCTGCAGGATTTGCTGAAACAAATGTACTAGCTTTCCTTCTTCTTAGGTAACATCAAAATTGCCACAACAGAATCACATTTCTACCAAACAGTATTCCTTTTAAGATATCTAGGAATTAATAGTCTCCTCCAGTGGTAGAATGCTCTAGGTCAGATTTGACTCAAGGTATTTGGAAAGTGCATCTAGCAACCCAGGATAAGCAGACTGTTAGCAAGCAAATAGGTCTGGGTTAGATTTTTTGCTTCCCAAAGCCAACGAGTTGTTAGGAAAGCAAGAGAAAGTAGAGATTTTCCTCTGTGAAAACCTAAAAAGCCACAAAAACACAAAAACAAACAACCCACAAGAACTGAATGCGCTTGAAAAAGGCTGATCTTAGGATTTGACTTGAAGAAAAGAGAAATGAAAGGTAGAAGCAAGTTGGAAAATTCCTTTTAAATATGTGAGATAATCTGTGTCTGGTTAGGAGTAACAGAAGAGGTTGGAAGAAGACGACTCTGAGATAGGAGTAGTGAAGAAATCTGATATATGGTATATGTTGCTGTTGAATGGACCTGCAATGAGCCAATTAAAATTGTTACTTTCCTAGATTAACTTGTACAATCCAAACTTGCATAAAAGTCTTAGTAAAGAGTGGGTAAAAGAGGCATCTTGGAACACAGGAAGCAAACAGTAAGTTTTATTCTGTGCATGCAGAAGAATTTATAGAATCTAACTCGGGAAAACACTTCATTTTAGCTGACTTTACCTATATTACAGTTTTCATTAAATGAGAAAGTAAACAAGCTCTTGAAAGGCATAAGTAACTAGGGATTCTGTTTGTGTAGCAGAAATAGGTGCAGGATAGGTTCCTTTAATATCAGTACAGACAGCTGCTGGAAGCAATACTGACATTGATGACATACAGAGAGTAAGATGTGAGTTTTTGGAAATTACATCTTCTTGCTGACAATAGAAGACGTTAAGACTACTGGTTAAGTTGCGATCAATAACTGAATGTTACATGAGATGAATCTCATCATTAAGATGATGCTTATGAAGTTAACACAAAAAATTTTAAGACTCTTTCCAGTTTAGGCTCTGAAAACTATGTATATGGTTACTGCTATGTATCTGTTAATGCTGAAACAATATAAATGTGATGCCTAACCTTATGAGTAAGGTATTCCAGCGTGCTAGGCATGCTACATAATTATATAGATAAGTTACCAAAAAATAGGAAACTGTTCTGGTAAAATAAATGGAAACAAAGCTGCCTGTTTTCCCAGAACCAAATGTCTTTTATTCCCTGCTTTCCTGACAAACAAAAGGAATCAGCAGTAGCAGTAGTAAGCCCGATGTTCTGCAGGGCTAGGATGCTGACATGATTTTAGCATTAAGACACATTAAAGTTTGGAAGCTTTGTTCCTGTTATACAGCAACAATGTTCTGTACATCTGAACTTAATAAGAAAGAGGAAAAGAAATAATTAATTTGTCTATCTTTTTTCTAATGATCCACTTTTAGACTTGAAGGGAAGGTGTGGAAATCTCACCTTTCAGTCATGACACTATGGCAGAAACTCCAGATACATAGTAACTCAAGATATTGAGTGCTCTGCCTAGGTACCACTTAATATGAAGCTCTTGCAAGTAAGGCAGAAAAAGATTGGGTTACCTTAGGTTTAGGAAAGAAAATATAAAGAAAATAGCACCCGTGAGGATGCTGGGATTCATTATTTTGAGCTTAGCATCAGTGCCGCACCTCCCTTAGAGGAAATTATCTGAGATATGCTCATTTAGCAAGATTAAACTGCTGTGCCAGCTCAGTGGGCATTCATGGCCTGGACAGATGAAAAAACTTGAGCAATACTTGATGAAGATAAGAATTCTTGCAGAGCCAACTATACAAATAAACAGTCAGTTGCAACATTTTGTCCTGTGCTAATCAACCATCAAATCTCTCCATTGTTTTTCAGCAATAAATAGATTGGGAATTTGAAGGATTCATAAATACTGATTTTAATTGAAAACTCCCGAAAGAAGTAAATTAATTATATCTATTAAAATAAATAAAATTATGCTAAATTATTTCTTCAAGATAAGGAAATTTTCACAGTTGAAATGTGCTTTATCCACAAAGTTGCTATTTTTCCTATTTTCTGTAGTAAAACTGGGTATGCAGTTTTAAGAGTTTCTCCTGAAATATGATTTAGAAAAAATAAAAGAAAAAAACCAACAAATTTTCTCATTCTTTTTATATCTGATTTTGAATGAACTTTCTTCATGAAGCAATATAAAATATAAAACCATGCACCTACCATATTCTCTAATGATTTAATTTAAATTATTTTATTTCAACATTTCAAAAAAACTATTAGATTAGAAACTAGGGGTGTTTTTTGTTTGTTTTCTTGTTTGTTTTTTTTTTCTTTAGCTAAATTGAAATACATTAATCCTGGTAGATTTGCTGAAAACAACAACGAAAGTCCCAACCCTACGACTTTCTGTTCTGTAACGCACAAAGCTCCAAATTAAAACAATGGACATAACACCTATATTCATTTAATTTTAGACTTAAACCTACATCTTTCCCTTAAAAATTAGCTATTTTTATCAAATTTTATCAAATTCTTACATGTATATTACTAGCAGATATCAAAGCTCCACTGAATTATTGATGAAATATTTTGAGGAACAGAGATTATTAAATCCACTGCATGATTTGTGTTTAAATCAGTTACAAAATAAAACTGTGCTTTATACCTACACATTTCCAATTTACGGGATTGAACAATCCATTTTATGGGATTGAACAAATATAATTTACTTGGAGTTATCGTAACGATGACATCAAATCGGTTAAGTCTTACCCTAACTCATAAACACTCTTGTCCCAGAAATGGTCTTCTAGTACCTGACCACCATCAAAATTACTTGAAGTAAAAATGACCTTAAGGATTTATTTTTATCTGAGAATACAGTGAGTATTAAGGTAAACCAGATGATACTAAAAGGGAATGACTGTCTTTATTACTGCTGAACTCAATGTAAAAAGACAAGAGTTGGTGATATGAACCTTTCTGGCCAGGAAAAGTGTTACCAGCACTTTGAGGACAGCTTTATTGTCCCCTTCTGTCTAGAGGCTGAGATATCAGGAAGAATAATGGTGATGCTACTGTTGAAACCACTGATTAAATGGGAAAAATGCCCGTGTTAGCAGTTTTATAATTATGGAGGATTTGAATACAAGTGGGTTTTTTTAGTTTGTTTTGGAGGGTTTGGTGTTTTTTTAATGCTGAGAATCATGATACAGAAACCTTTCAACAGAGATCTTTACTTTTCTAGAACTGTCAAGTTGGACTTGCTTATTCTTCTCACTGCAAAGTTATTTTTAAGGCTGCTTTAAATCGTACTGGTATTGCTAAATGCAATGAAAGTTTCTTTAAGTATCTAAATATAATGACTAAGTGTGTAAAAACCTCAATTATCACAAAGAACTTCTGTGTTGACCTCCTGACTGGGATTTCTGCCCTGAGGATAACCTTTATTACAGAAGAAAAATATAATTTAAATAAAATTCTCTATGCCTTGTTATAATCCAGTAAAGAAATGCAAGGTATGTGTTCACAAACAAATGTGCACATGTGTGCCTGTACTCCCCTATCTAGCTATCTATGCAATGGATGAAGTGTGTGGATTCAACTATGATGTCAGAGAGGAAGTTTCACAAGCTTGAAAAAAATTGTGGGCACAACTAAACAAAAGAAAAGTGCAAACAATAACATGAATGTTGGTTCTGGAACACTGCTTTTTTTCTTTTTTGAGATTCCTGCAAGCAGAAATCCTTTGTCAATATGGAATGATTTTGGGACAGAGCTATGTACCTACTGAAAATATGGAAAAACAGGCTATACAGTGAAATATTCTAGGAACTTCATTCATTAAATTCCTCAGAGTTGTATATGCCATACATATTGATAATAAATGGAAGAAAGAAAGTTCTAACAAGGACCAATTGCTGGAAAAAGAAGTCAGAAAAATCAAGATGAGTAATAAGGAAGAATTGCTTTTCATAGCAATTAGGATAATTAATCATTGAAAAATCAACAATGAACGCTAGTGGGATCACCTTCAGTAATAGGGACAATTTTTAACCTCTGTTTTGAAATGTTTCTGAAAGTTATGTTGTGCTTGAAATGGGAAATAATCTGTGATAGAATGACATATTGGTCTGCTACAATAATCCAAGAAATTAACTGTAACGTAATTTACGAAGAAATCAGTCTAGATAGATCACAACTGCCCTTGCTGTCTTCATTATCTCTGAAGCCATCAAATTTATTAATTTATTAAGTTACAAATGTTTGTTACTTTTTATTTAAAAAAAAAAATTTGAGGCTCAAGGCACACACATCTCAGTGTCTTTAACAGCCACTTTCAAAAGAACAAATTGCAGAAGGATTTCTAGTATACTGGACACTGTTCACTCTCTTTTTAGAACATATATAATGGCAACTTCTACAAGGTAACCACTCCTTTCATTACATATCCTGCAGGATAGGATGCTCAATTTGACATGTGAGTAGACTGATACTGAATGGAAAATCCAATGTTCCTAGATTAATTCAGTGGTTTTTTATTAAAGGGGTAACTAAACTGCCACGTAAAAAGAAACTTGGCAAAACTCCTCAGTGCAGAGACAAAATTCTTAGATGCAACTTTTAAGAGGATCAATTTTGCAGCACTGTACAGGTAACATCAAAGGAGATTTATCATGAGAGCACTAGATCAGTTTTAATTACTTTTTTATTTTTTCTTGTTCACACAGACAAAAAGAACTTGACTCAGCATTTTGTCCTTTTTGTCTTAGAAACTTACAGTATAGCCTGGAGTAGCAATATAATGAGGCATGTAACTGTTAAGGGAATAATGTCTCATCTCCTACCTGTAAGTCTCAGAGGGTAAAAACTATTTCTCATGACTGCTACCTATCATGTACGATTCTAGAAGAAATTCCTATATGCCCATGCCAAAACTGTAAACTAAAACTAAACTAAAAACTCACTTTGTTTTGCTACTCCATTTGATGTTCCTATTCATTCTATCAGAATTTTTTTTTTTTTTCATTAAACATCATACACAACCTCACGATTTTTTTCCTTCCCATCATTTTAGGATAAATCATTAAAAAAAACCAATAATGGAAATAGAATAGGTGATCACGAACATCAGATTTTTATGGACCTTTGCCATTAAGACTTGACACAAGTGGTGTAGAGATCAGTCAACTGTGGTGTTGGGTCACCATAACTACTACCAGAGATTCTACATTTAAAATGATCACCAAAAGAAAAAAAATCCAAACCAAAAAATATTCAAAGAAAAGAGAGTTCAAAAGGGAGATCAAAAGGCTTCAATTAATTTATATTACCAGGATGAAAAAGTGACTTGATTAAAGAATGAAAGTTATTTCACAAAGTAGAAATATTAAATAATTTAGGGGCGATAATTTATTGATGAAATCTGTAATTGGAATACGAAGATGGACAAATTCAAACCAAAAAAAATAGGATACTCATTTTAGTGTTAATTAACCACTGGAACAAAGTATCAAGGGGAATAGAGGATTCTTTACAGATGCTGATGCTGCAACTGGAAGTTTCAGGATTTTTGAAGGATACTTGGAGTTAATTGTTTTTGAAGTCAGAAGATGCCCATAGAGTCATCTAGTTTGACCATGTGCATAGTATGGAGTGCCTTGCATTAATCTGTACTTGAAACGGGCCATAGTATTACTTGTAAAAAGAATTTGAATTAGAAAATATTAAATTTCATAATCTGAAAGAAAACAAATAATAGGACCTTAAGTGGCTGCAGTTCTCCTTTTGACTGGCATAAGAGACAACGTATGTCATTTTATCAGTCTCTAGTAATTACCCTAAGATAAATTTCCTCTAGACAAGTTATTGACAAAGATGGTAAAAATCATTGAAAGTTTTCCATACGGAGGAAGGTTTAGACAACACAGCCCTTCATCAAAGGATTTTCATTCTGAGTAAGGTATAGGATGGACAGGCATCATAATGAGGAACTGTCTTAAAAAATACTATACTGACAAATCTGTCTTTGGTGGGAGGTTTTTCTCCTCCTCCTGCCACTAATCAGAGGAACAACCATTAGACAAGTATGGTTATGTTTAAAATCTGCTAATTGCCTCAGAATAAGCTCTAGTCTGAATAACTGCAGGTTAGGATTGTTAGTTGGAGGGAATGTTCACAGAGTGATTGAAGGAAAAAATAGCTGAGAAGCCTGTCTTGAGAATCAAATTTCTCTTTTTCTACTTCAAATACAGCTAATGTTTTGAAGCTACTTTAAAATGAGGTTTTGTTCCATTTTAAGTTGTATATATTGGGTTCTTGGTATACGTAACCTCTCTCATTCTCAGATTTTTTTAACAACTGTGAAAGTGCTCTTAAAAGATTTGATAATGATAATTTAAAGTTTTCAGTTCAAAACCTTTTCAGTGATTTCATCCATGATTAGTTCCAACTCTGGGAAAGTATCACATTCACCACAGCAAAAGCATGCCCTGTTTTTCTTTCCTACTATCAGACCAAAGGGATCATCCTTTGCTTTTTCTAAGACAGTACTAACTTTATTGCTCTGATCTGATTTTTCTTATCTATAAGAAATGGTTGATCAAAAGTCTTTCTCTGTTGGTTGTAACTTTTTCTACACTTGAAAACTGACTGCAATGATATTTAGATTTTTTAGGTCTGTCTGTGTATCTATAGCATGTGAACTAAAGCTTATGCCATTTAGGATAAAGCCACAAAACATAAGCAGTTATTTGCCCCCTATCCCATTACAGATAGCTTGAGAAACCAACATTTCTGTTCTCTAATGCAATTTGGTAGTTTGTAGCAGACACCTTCTAATATCTACTATGTTGTACTCCATATATACTTCTAACATTATTTGTTAGGATACATCAATATTCAAGATGGTTCATTTTGTGCTGTCAATGATTTGGAAACAGATAACACCATATTTGACCCAGAATTATTCTCCCAAACAGTTCTTTTTAAAGAGTTCATGCGCAGAATCACACAGAATGTTCTGAGTTGGAAGGGACCCATCAGTCCAACTGCTGGCCCTACACAGGACATCCCAAGAGTCACAATATGTTCCTGAGAGCATTGGCCAAAAACTTCTTGAACTCTGTCAGGCCTGGTGCTGCGACCACTTACTCAGTGAGCCTCTTCCAGTGGTCAACCACCCTCTGATTTTGATTTTTAACATCAAGTCAAACAGAGCATATTTCCAAGTTCAAATACGACTCATATCTGTACTCTGAAATGTGAGACATTTCAGTGCATCTTATCTTTTATCCATTATAATGGTTTCTAGTGAATAAACCTTTAAATGTTTGGGTTTGGTTTTGTTTGGATTTTTTTTTATTTTTGTAATTTTGTGTCTTTGGTGACTCCCTACTAAGCATGTGTCCATTTATTTAACACAAAACAAGTAATGGTTTGATCAGAGACAAGTTACTGGCTTCATTAAAGGGAAAACAAATGAAATGGTCTCTCATGCACACGTAGCATCTAATGATCTCTTTCTATCATGACCTCTATAGGTAACTAGAACAATAGTCACACATTTTCTATATAGAAAGTTAATCCAAATAACCTTTCACTCAGTTCCTCACTGTAGTTTCTTTCTGTGGCTCAAGCGAATTTTGCTTGATGTGTGAACTAGTTATAGTGGAAGCAGTTTGCTAACATCTCGTGAGATTTATGTCTTGTTTTAACCCTATTTTACTCTGTGCCCAAGATTGCAGTCCTCATTGAGAACTCCTGCTAGGGCTAGTGCAGGTACACAGAGTGAGAGCAGAAATTCTGTGAGATTAAGACAGAGCTACAGCCAGTCATCCAATCATGCATCTGAAAGATCCAGAAATCACATTATATGGGCCTGCTGCCTCAATTTCTATAAAATCTAAGCCAAAAAAAGTCACTTTATACCTTTCTATTTTTCATAACAGCTACTTTATTAAAAAATCTTATTCAGCAAGTTGCAAATACATAAATTATAAAATTAATTCCTGGCTCCTAGCAATTTGGAATAATACAGAAACTTAGGCTGTAATATTTATGATGAAATAAACCACTGGCAATATATACTTTCAATCCACTAACCCTCACAGACATTTCTCTGAAAGCTTCCATTTGTTTCAGAACCTTAAAAAATAGGGTGGATTACTAAATTTCATCTTAGTGTGTATTTACTGTGAACACTAAGTGCTATTAATATATATCATCAATTCAAAAGTTCAATCTTTTGAACAAACAAGCTCCTTTGAACTTCAGCATTTTTCTGTGTTGACAACACTGACCTTTATCAAACAAAGCAACTTCATTAAAATTAAAATTAAATATTTGAGAGGCTACACTCAAGGCAAAGAGATTAATTTATCAAGGACAAAGCAGTTTTGATTTCAGGTTTTTTTGGTGATTATCATTTTGTGTTGTTGATAAACTAAATAAAAGGTCTTTGGGAGCAGAGATGCATGCACACTGGAACAGGGAAGGCACATGGCAATTCACAGGACTGGTGAACAACCTCTGGTTCAGCTGAAGGAGCCAACAACCTGTGTCACGGTCTACCTCCTATCCTTCACAGAACCTGTGCAGCATCATGTTTCCTGGATCTTTATCATAGCAGTCAAATGATGTGTATCATTCACCGACCTGTCTCCATTGCTGTGCTTCCTCACTGTCAACACTGAGAAATATTCAAGAGATATTCAAGAACCATTTGGACACAATCCAGTGCAACGTTCTCTAGGATGGCACTGTTCAAGCAGGTAGGGTGGACAGATAACCCCATTGTGGTCATTTCCAATCTTACCCATACTGTGATTCTGTGTTGACCTGGGGATCATCATCCCTCTGTGCTTGTAGCCCTGGGCATGCTGCACTCCAGACCTCCTAGCTCAAGTATGGAGCCCAGATGTACAGAGCTTGTGGCTTTTCATGATGTCTTGTGAAATGCTTTTCTGTCACTCACTCCCTGCCCTACTCATGTACTCTACACAGAGACCATGGAGTCCCTGGAGAGGGCTTGAGGGGAAGGAGGGTAGTAAATAACAAGTGATGTTCAAGCTCATTTCAAGAAACTGCCCACTGGGATGGTCCAAGTCATAAGCCAGAATAGCTCACTGATTCAGGGGCAGGACAGAGGAACTACTAAAGTATTTCTTACTAAAGTCATACCTGCCATGTTTGGGTATACCTGAGAGCAGGATATCTGGATTCCCTTTAAAATTATCCACACAAACATACAAACACAATGGTGATTGCTGCAGGGCACTGAACCAGAGATCTGCAATGATTAACTGATGGTGTGTGTGTGTGTGCCTGCATAGGTATGTTATGATAAGATTCTTAAAATTATTAGAGATGCCTCAGCCAGAATTAAGGTACATCTTTTACCTTGAGTTCCCTTCACAGTCCAAATTAGTAGGCATATTCAGGGAGGGGTGGGCTTCTGTAAGTAAATGCTTCCTTGTACAGTTTGCCACAGTGGACAGAAGTCCTTCAGTGGTTTTAATAATGTTTAAGCCATAAACCATTCCAGTGTCTCATAAAGTAGAACGATAATTTTGGGAGGAATAAGGTCATGTCCACAGTCCTTTTCCAAACCCAGCATGAGCTCTGCAGAAACAGAAATATATGTTTGGAAATAAGGAATTTAGTGAGTTTCACTCACAAAATATTAGTTCCTCTGATGACACAGTTATTTGTTACCACTTTCCATCTTTACCTGCAGAGTTCCAGACTTTGGGTATGAAAAGGGGAACTGAAATTATTTGCAAACCTTCAGCACCAGAGGGGCTATGAAGTACAAAAGCACAGAAAAGGTGGAAGATACGCAGTAGATTGCTATTTGAAAGCATTTTAATACACTGTCTAATAAAATGACTCACATGAGTGCAACATAACCTGAAAATATTCTTGCTCAGGTCCAAAACTGTAGATAATTTTACTTTCCATGTAGTGCTATATGCTGAACAAATATTCCCAGAAGATTAAAGTTCAAGCATTAATCCAAGGTCCAAGTGAATTAGAAACCTTTTTTTTTTATTATTTTTTTTGGTGGATGGAAAAAAATTAGGACACTTTGTTGAGTTCAAGAGTATAGACTCTGTAGATATCAGATATAGTCAGAAGCCCATTAAGACTGATTGCACACAAAGTGCTCTTTGGATTATACCCTGAAGCAGAACTACTCAGAAGGCGGCAAGGAAGCTAAACACAAGCCATGTTCTTTGGACCTTAAAGTTAAGTATTCTTACAGTGTCATTATGTGTCCACAAAAATAAAAAAAAAAAAATAGATTATGAGTCCATATCTTATTTCAAGTCTATGCTACAAGGGATTGTTTTTCTGTAAGCAGAAGAAATGGCTACTGAAATAATTAATTAATTTTTTTAAAAAAAGATAATTCAACAAAATATAGAAATGGGAATCATTTTTGTTGTTCTTTTTTCTTGCTTGGCAAGCACCTTTGCTTCCTGTTCCAGTAATCCTACTTTGACTAAATTCTGAAGTTATGAAAGAGAACACCCTGTGGATTTTTCACTACACTAGCACATATCTGAGTGGATTCTCAGAGCCTGGATTTATTGCCTGTGTCTGTAACAGGAGACTAAATGTACCAAGGTCTGTGCTGTCGACTGAAGCCTGAGACAAAATGGTCTACATATGCTCGTAGCTTTCAAGGTGAAATGACCATGACCAAATTACCTGTTTGGAAGTTTCATAGGTTGAGTTCCTAAATGGCATAGGGGAATTGTTTGTTGCCCTGTAAAACCAAACCAGGCATGTCTAACAATTTAATACATAGGTGATTGCAAGCTAGTGCTTGTGCTCTAATGTTGCATATAGGGGTAGAGGTGTGCCTTTCAAGTCAACTAAGAGTCCAGACTGTTGCCTCCTCTTTGTCGCTCGAAGGAGATATGGGGCTTTCCCTGAAGCTGGGCCATCATCAACACGGAAGAGGTCACCATGAAGGCTGAGCTTGTGCTGTGTGGAGATTCATTTTAGACTGTGTAGCCTGGTACTAATGTATTAGTGGACTTGTGTAACAGTATCTTGTTCTTTCTGTTGTATGTTCAAAATTTGCCTCAGAAACAATCGGGAATTAATTTATTCCAAATTTCCTTTTTTTGTTTCCTTTGTCTTCATAGAAAAGCCATGAGCTCTCAGAAAAAGACTACCCTTCTTGAATATATGAAGATGCATCTCGCAGGTCAGCATCCAACTTCCTTTCAGGTTACTCAAGAAATCCTTACTGCTGGACAGAGAAGCAAATGCCTACTTGGAACTCTTCTCCTTTTTCATCTGAATGTTCATCAGTACTTTTTTGTTTCTTTAGATAAGTATAACAAGCTTGAAAACACCTCCATTTCTAAACTGAAGAGTAATAGGCACTAAGTGTTTTCCACAAATATTAGTTGTGTTAAGAGCTGAAGCAGAGTGTTACCAGGAGGAAAATTAGGAAGCAAATGAACAAATTTGTTTAATCAGTGTAAAAAATGTGTTATGAATATTATTATCCTTATCTCTGGAATTAAAATGTCAGCTTTTATTTTTCTTAATATACAAATAATTCTAAGTAGAATTATTTTTACTGTGATTTTCTATTCACATTCCTCCACTTCTGGGAGAGAAGGAGAAAGACTACTTTAAAAATAATTGACATTTTGGAGCTGGCCACAAGACCTTAATCAGGAATCTCATACTTCCTCCCCTCTTAATATCACAGAGATTAATTTTTAATAGCTAAATATGTCACCACTGTTAAATGTTCAGTTCTGCCTTCTGGTACTGATTTACATGCAGAAAACACTATGCCAGAAAATGCTCAGACAGAATAAAGATGTCTGAGTGAAAGAACCACTTCAGTTTTAAAAATATATATTGTATCAACTTATTACTGGCAAAACCATAGAGCACAAAAAACATAAATATTAGGTGTCTATCTCGAAGACATCTGCAAATGAAGCAGTGGTCTAAGAAGATCTTGCAGGACTGCTGGGATGTGAATCATCTTTTGTCTTTGGGGTGGGTTTTTTTGACATCTTGATTATGTTTTCCAATGTTTTCTATAAAAAATCCTAGATCACAAACTCAAATGGAGATGTCTATCTCATGACTCTACCTGTCACTGAATCACAGAACAATATCTATTTTCTCATTTTCTGACATTATTAATATTATCTGTTTTCATGTCTTTGAATATATTTCCTGTGGAAACAACAGATAATGTTTTATTAAAGTTTTCCATTAATATTTCATAGGACCATTAAGGAGTCAGTCTAGCTCTTTAAGTAACATGGAAACTAGAAAAAGAAGTAATAATAAAATTGGAAGACACAAAGAAGACAACCTCAATTTTCACTTTTTACTTTGAAACCGTAATATTCTCTTTTATTTAATTTTTAATTTTTTTTCTAATTATGGAAATATGAGAAAAAGTAAATACTTTTCTCTGAAGGTAGTATGCAGTCCTTTGGCTCCATATGTGTTCTCTACAGCTTCACCAAAAATCTATACTGAATAATATGAAAAAGCTTCTTTGCATCACCTTGCATGACAAAGTCCTCTTGGTAGCAGGGCAGTGCTACAGTTAGTCTAGTGACTAACATGTAGAAAACCATCCACATCATCAAATGGAAGCTCCTCTCCTTTTCTCTTTCAATTTTATTCTGCACATATTGTTCTCAGGTTTCAGTAAATTCAGAAATGTTCTTGAAGAAAATTAATAAACTGACTTTCACTGTATCTCTGTTTTCCTCTGTTTGATAACAGATGGGACCAAACTCCTTTCTTCTTTCTGGATCTGCTTGGACTTCTGAATACACCTGACAAAAAAAAAAAAAAGGTCCATGGACATTCTTTCTCTCATTTCCTAATAAGAAGGAATAGAGGGCTCTGTGCACCCCAGTACTTCAAGGTTTATGCATATATAAATACATGTTCCAGTTATAGAATACAAACTCAATATATTGAGTTGAAAGAAGGAATAAGTAGTATCAGCAGACAGGCTGACTGAATGATCTGGAAGGCTGAACCTGGAAACAGGGGTATTGATTTCAATAAATGTTAAAGTCAAGGATAAATTTTGGTCTTCTGGGAAACATAGGAGTACAATACAGGACTACTGACTTCTTATTCCTTATGGAAAAGTTGTTAAGGTTATAGTTGTTTGGAGACAACATAAATAAACCTCCTTTTCTTGAATCCAGCCAGTGGATTTCATTCAGTCCAGATGGATGAAATATAATCTTATTCTGTTTTGGTGTATTGTTGATCCTTTTATAAGTTTGAACTGCTAATTGATAAAAACATATTGAAACTTTAGGCTGAAAAGCCACCCTTTGATTTTGCTATTAAATACTATGAGTTTGATTGACAGCATACAGGGGAGCTGGGAAGGAGTAATGAAATGTTTGTCACTATTGTATTGTCTTCAAAAATTATAGACAGGACTTTTAATGTGTTTCTGTAACTGGGTGTTCAATCTAAATCAATTGCTTTGAGTGTATTATTAGAGTAGAGCCCAGGAATTTTTATTGTTAACAGAAGCGAAGAGTAATCATGAAAGGGTAGTCCAGAAATATCTTGAGGTGCAAAATATTCCTGTACCCCTTAATTGTTGTAATTAAGTTTCAATGAGAGAATTCATTATAACTGGTTTCATTAGATGAGACGGAGGAGCTAGCATTGTAGTATTCAACCCACCTTCAGTCAAAATTTTTCCAGTAATAGAACTTACTAATGCCATTTGCAACATACTAATAACGTACAGCTTCCATTTGCATTTTCCCTTCAGAGAGTTTCTAATTAATTTTAAAGATCATTAAACAGGCCAATGATTTTCAAATATGTATTCATGTTTATTTCTGGCAATTATTTAAGTAAAACCAATAATATTTATCTTGTTCTTCCTTTGCAAGTGTGTTCACTTCTGAGCATCAGTGCTCCTTCCAGGGCTAGGGAATCTACTGAGTTACTCAGAATTATGTTGATTTTTATACTCAAGAGTGAGCTGATGATAACAGGTACAGCCTCCTACCTATCAAACCTAATGTTTTAAGTATGAAGCAGTAACCTTGGTTAAGTAAAGATATGAATCAGTTAAATCATGGAAAGTTGCTATATGATCCACTCCACACATGCTGGGTGTCAACATTGTGATCTAAAGTGTCAGCTAAGGTTTCTGCAGTGCTAACGTGGGAACTGGTTTAGTATTTACGGTTAAAAGATGCTGAAACATTTTTTCATCTTATAAAATTAAAGGTTAATTGTTAATCTTACAATAAACTCAAATGGAGGGTATGTAAAGGAGGAGTAAGGAAAATATAGATGTACATCTCTTCATAGGCATACATTGCTCAAATTATTTAACTACTACTAGAAGGAAACTTAAATATTTAACTGGAATTATGCCCCAAAATATTGAATAACTGTCTGTAAACTGAGGGTTCAATAATGAGATCACTGTATTGTGTTCAGTCTCCTATTAACTTTAAACTTCCTTTACGATTCTGGGCCAAATTCACAAAGTAATTTAATTGCATTTGTTTCAGTGTAGATTCCTAAATCAAAATATAGGCATCACTGAGATCCTTGAAACTCCCTGTTCCTTAACTGCCTATATCCGATATCTTAAGGGCTAAAAAACTATTGGGTATCCAAGTAACCTAAGTTCTACTTAGGTGTATTTATATTACCTTTAGTAGGTGTGAACTCTTCTGGTACTGAACAAAACCACAGCTACCCAAGCCTTGACATTCATGCATTATTTAGCCCCAGGAATCTTTACAAATTGAGGTTTCAGTTGCCTACAATACCTTTAGCTGTGTTTTTTTAAAAGTGGTGCTTTTGCCCCTAGGTAGTGGGAGTAGACGTCCATTTCTTAAGCCAGAAATCCCAATTTCAGTTGTCAGGAAGTGTTTTGGGTGGGATGAACACATGTTTTCTCTGCCCTTCTAGACTAGATCTGCAATAGGTCTGGGTAAGATGGGGAAAAAAGTCTGTTTTGGAACAAAGAAATAAGGAGGGTCTTGAAAATCCAGATATGTAACATATATGTCCCGACATATGATATTGGGTTTCCCAAATGAAAATAGTTCAGCCAACAACTTCCAGTGATGCTCACTTTTTTCTCAGCCTGGTGAACATACTAGTGATGCACTTACTCCATTTTGTGTGTTGTGAATAATGAGTTTTGTGAAAGACAGCACTGGTTGGCCTTTAGTCTCCGAAATAGGGAGAAAAATTATATATGTCTGAACTGCATTCAGAGCTTGAATAGATTTGTCTTCTCAGAATTTTCTATTGACTACTTTAGGTAGTAATTTTTGAATCTTATTAGATTCTGTGAATATTTTTCTTTGATATATTTTTATTTGCTTCCCCCCCATTCCTTTCAGGAACCTGACCACCAAATTTAAAATAGAAGATTTCTTTTGGTGATAAGAGTTTCAAAACGTTTACTATTGAAATATTTAGTGGTGTGAACACTGGTACCTTTGTAGAAATTCCATTAGTTTATGACTATGCTTAGTTTTCCCCATGTTACAAAAAACAACTGTGAAATTATGAAAACAAGAATGATGTGGGAAATATTAGATAGTGACAAATAAAATATCTTCCTCTAAATGCACTGTGCTCCCCTATTCTGGCATGACAGAAGATTAAGGAACTCTTTCAATAGACTCATGCCTAAATAGATTTTTTTTTTTTTGCAATAATTCCTATTATTCAGTTTACTTAAATTGTGCAACTTTAAAAAAAGAGATGCTGTCTTACAGTTCGTACCGGCAAAGTACAGCCTGTTTTCTAGTGGCTACTTGATTTGTAGTGACTTCAAATGGAACTGAAATATTTCAGCTTCACAGTGATTCCTTGGTTCTTAGGTGAAAATTTTTAAAGCTGTCTAAAATCCTAACTCCCATGAGAGTAATTAAACCTAAATAGCTTTAGGTACCTGGACTTTAGAATAAAATCTAGTTCCATTTGTTCCATTCTTCTGGAAAAAAAGAATCACATACCTTTTTCAGCAATTGACTGTGCATATTTCAACCTGGCTGTTCCCTAACCACTATAAAATCACTGCTGTGTTTTTAAGAAAATGCAGCTGGACTCTCTCATCATAGTTTTTATTGCTGTCCCTGGTGGACACACACTGTGATGATGAAATTAATGCATAGCAGCGTTGATTGTATCTCCAGTTTCTTTCTCAAAAAATGTAACAGAAAGCAATGGAACTGGAAATAATGAAATTGTGATCCTCAACATTTTTGAGGTTTTGAATACAGTTGCTCTTAGAAACAACTGATGCACAAACAATTCCATCTGAATCACTGTATAGCACACAACTGAAAGAGATGCTGTAAGCCTGTTAAAGTCAACAGACCTCCATATGGGATGAGTTTGACCTATTCTGTATATGATTTCAATGTTATAAAATTTATACTGTGTGACTGTCCTTATGTAACTTGTAACATTACTGCATTTCCTGACTAAGGGACAAAAGTAGACTGAATGTTTTGTTTCCTTTGAAGAGAAATAATGCAACAGGTAATTGCTCTTTTCCATTATTAGTCTTCTTTTTAAAAATCTTCTTAACTTACAAAGTTTATTTTCTTGGATATTTTAAGTAGAGAAGCTTTGAGTGTAGTGTAACAAAGAATAATGGCATTTTCAGAAACAGCCAAAGGAAAGTAAGCAATAGTTTTAGCATAAAACTTCTGTATAAGCTTACTCTTTTTTCTAAAAAGGAAATTCCCTCAAGAAAAAAACATAGATCTCTTTAAAATTTTGTTTATATCTGCTGCAGTGGTTTGCCTTTTATTGTTGACCTAGCCTGACTCTATCAGAGGAAAGATTCCTACATCAGCAACCATATTTTAATCAGACCTCAAATGAATAATATGATATTGAGATCCTCGATCCCCAATATTACACAAACTTCATGTACACACTGTTATAGAAACAGAAGGTAATCATTGAATAATTAATCAACTCCAAGTAGGATTTAATGATAGTAGGTGCAGGGGACTATCTGATGTATTACCAATTTAAACAGACCTTCAGGAACTGGACAAATGAGAAATATTTATAGATATGGCATCAACCCAAATAATGTTCATTTCACGAACATTTCAATGGAAACAGAATTAAGCCCTTTTTCTTTTTATAATATCAAATGAGAAATATGTAGTATTACTAGACATGAAAATTAAAGCTCTGGTTTACTTATGGGTCCCCTGGAAGATAGGACAATTTAGCCAAGTTAGTGCAGAAAGGAAAAGTATGGAAAAATGTAATTTCCTGGCCAAATTAATGTCCAATATTGTATTTCGCTGCTTTCTACTTCCATGAGGCAACATGGAGCACTAACATAAAAGGTAGGCAGATCAGAAATAAAGCTATTTCTTACAAACCCTTGTTTCTTTATGCAGGGGTACTACGTCCTGCCTGAGCAGGTCCAATTACACACTGAGTGGTGTAGAAAGTAGAGGTTCAATTGAATCACATACATGAGTAAAGATAAGAATGAGCATAATGTTGGGAGGACTGGACTTGAAACTTTTCTATCTACCAAGATTAAGAGTACTTACATCTTGACAATACATTTTTGTTTCTAATCTATCTGCTATTTGTAGGGGAAAAGCTGTTATCCTCTCAATGAAACAGTGCAAAAAACAAGTGACTATAACCAATGTTTTCACTGGTTTAAGTAGGAAAGAGAAGTTTTCAAAAATATTAACTATTTGAAAATAAACCTTGAAATGGACACTTGACTTTAGGGTTATTTCTAGCACACACTAAAATAAAACAGACTCCTATGCTATGCTGATGAGCCTGCTGCTACAGACAATGGCATATTAGCTGTCCTAGATGCAAGGCAATAGGGCTACAATTTATGAGTTAGTGTTTAGATACATTAGAAATGTTCGTGATAAGTTTAGCTAGCTGACATTTAAAATGGTATTTCATTAATTATGACAAGGTTGACATTCCTATGACTGTTTATTTGTTTGTTTGCTTCTTTTTTCGGGCTCTGGGTACGAGTGGAAGAAAGTGGAAGACAGATGATCTTGGACAACCTAGTTTCCTGCCTATTGGAAATGAAAAATACATGTAGCTGTATCTAAACTGTAAGGATTTTCTTATTTTTTTTAGAGTACAAAACTGCCACTTATAATCAGTGTCTGAATCAGTGGCTATTCTTTCTTTGTAAAGATAGAATGACTTTGAAATGCTGCCTCCTCATATTCCCTTATTTCGCTGCCCTGGGCAGGCATTTATGGTTCAATGGGAACTGGAGCAAGTGGGAGTCCGAGTTCAAATAATCTAGGCTTTCTTCTTTCTAAAGCAGCATATTTTCTTTTTTTACAGGGTTGAACTTAAGTCATCTCTGGTCCTTTATATTTCCTGAAGTTTTTCCCTGATCACCTAATTGTGAAAAGCGTAAAGCACACACCGCTCAGCTGAAGGTAGATTAGACATAAACTTGTATATGTGAAAGACTGTTCAGAAAGCTTGGTTGCCGAAGGTATAATGTGGAAGTAGAAACAAAAGATTGAAATTCAGAAGATAAATCCAGACTATTATATCCATCAATTCCTCTAAACTGCAGCCAATGTCTGAAGCTCTAAAAAGTTTTAAAACCATTAAGAAAGTGTTTTTTGTTGGAGATGGAGAAGAGATGAAAGTTGGAAAAAATCTCTTAGAAATGTGGGGTTTGATTTGTCATTTTGACTAATTACTGATTTGTGACCAGAGTCCTGATAGGCATGCCCAGGTTTACCACTGTCTGAAAGAATCTGCAATTAGATTCTTTTGGAAACTTCACAAGCAGTTAAGCCCTGAAGTACAAAAGGAGCAGTTGGCCCTATCTTTATCACTCTGATTTTCCAGCTGACATGAGAAATGCCATAGAGGTGTCCATTCAAGGTAAAGATTTGCAGTGAAAATAGCATGGAAGTAATCAAACCTTATTTATACAGGTACCTTTCAACACGGAAAACTGAATTTCAGGGAATATATTTACCTGTACAGTTTTTGTAATGAAAAAGAAGCAGATACAATCAGGATTAAATGGGCAAGCTACACAGTCACAAAATGTCTCACTGGAACTCATTCTTCTATTTGCCATTTTCAATGAAGGCGAGAGCACCAGAATATCCTTATCTTCCTTTTTTCCTAGTGAATTTGTTCCCATATATTATGGTTTGTCAATAATCTTCACTTTTGATTCTAGACTGTCATAGACACTAAATGGGTATTTTGAAGTGTTATATAGACAATATGTGGGCATAAGTAGAGTTGTTGGAGAAAGGAGAATTCAGTCTGAATGCTGATCTAAGATCTTTAAGCATTTCTGCACTCCACTCACAGGATACAAATAGGAACACAGCCTCCTCTTGGCTCAGTCATACACAGCACACAAATCAGCTGCATCAGAGAGTGCATTTACTGAACTTATTAACTCCGTGCTGACAAACTGCATAGCTCAGGTTACACTCTAATGTACATTAATCAGATTCTAACAGTAATTCAGGAACTCAGTCCAGTTCTGGTATTTTCTTTTGGCATTAATGAAATCTCTTTTTTTGTGCAATATCCAGTTGAATTGGGTTTGCATAGTAAGGTATTGGTAGTGGGGAAATATAGGGGTAGCTTCTGTAAGAAGCTAGCCAGAAGCTTCCCCTATGTTCGACAGCACCCGTGCCAGCAGCACTGACTCACTGCTGGCCAAGCCAACCAGCTGTGATGGTAGCACCTCTGGGATAATGTAGCTATGGAGGGAGGGGGAAACATGTGCAACAGCAACTTCAGCCAGAGAGAGAGTCAAGAATGGAAGAACTCCAAAGTCAATGAAGAAGAACAGGGAGGAGGTGCTCCAGGCACTGGAGTAGAGAATCCCCTGCAGCCCGTGGTGCAGACCATGGTGAGGCAGCTGTGCCCCTGCAGCCCCCAGAGGATCCTGCGTTGGAGCAAGTGGATGCCTGAAGGAGGCTGTGATCCTGTGGGAAGCCTGTGCTGTACCTGTGGAAAGAGGAGCCCATGCTGGGGCAGGTTTGTTCACAGGACTTGTGATTCTGTGATGGACCCAAGCTGGAGCTGTCTGTTCATGAAGGATTGTCTCCCATGGGAGGGACCCATAGTGGAGCAAGGGAAGAGTGTGAGGAGTCCTCCCCGTGAGGAGGAATGAGCAGCAGAGACAATGTGTGATGAGCTATCCACAAACCCCATTCCATGTCCCACTGTGGCACTTGGGGGTGAGTGGGTAGAGAAATTTGGAAGGAATTTGAGCCTGGGAAGAAGGGTGAGATGGGGAGAAGGTGTTTTTAAGATTTGGTTTTATTTTTCATTATCCTATTTTGATCTGGTTGGTAATAAATTAAACTAATTTCCTCAAGTTGAGTCTGTTTTGCCCATGACAGTGACTGGTGAGTGATGTCTCCCTGCCCTTTTTTCAACACATGAGTCTTTTGTTATATTTTCTCTCCTGTGTCCATTTGAGGAGGGAAATGAGAGGATGTCTTTGGTGAACATCTAACTTTCAGCCAGGGCCAGCCCACCACACCAGTATTCACACTAATGATTCTGATAAAAAAGAGGTTTGCCCAAGGCAGTTTTGTAGGCGTTTTAGGATACAAAATGGCAGAAGTAATTTTCTCTTTAAATAGAGTTGTCTGCAAACTCAAGTTACAACTTCATGAAAAACTTCCTATACAAAAATAATTAACCTACCTATTTCTGTTCAGTTCAAAATTTCTGCTATGTTCATGCCCTTGGTCTCTCCTAATCACTTACCTTGGTTACAGTGATATTCCAGCTCTGGGCCAGGCCTTGTCATGCTGATATTATCAGTGACACTGACCTATCTTGTCCTCATGAGGTATATAATTTTCTCAAAGAATCAAGCAGGTTCACAGGGGCAGCACCAATTACATGTACTCAAGACTGTAAAAAAAGATCAGTATGGCTCATTCACATACAGTGGGTATCCAGAAAGCTAATGGTCACATTGCATAAACAGGAAATTCAGAGTATTTATAGGTAAGAAAATAACAAACCTGCATGAACCAGGGTGCTTTGTAAGTAAGGGACTTCTGCATGCTGTTATTCTAACTAAATATTAACTGAAACTATCTGTGATTCCAAGCTAGTATCCATTAATCAAACTCTTAAGCTGTACTGTGGCTTGTGGTTTTAATTAAATAGTCTTTTAGTGTTGCACTATCTTGGAACTAGGTACTCCTATTGAGATCTTCTAATTTTGAAGCTGAACAAAAGGAAAGAAGAACTCTGTAGAATTTTTTTTCTCTGTCTCTGAGTTAAAATGCATATATGTAGCAACTCTGAGGAAAACTGCTGAGATGAACAGATGAAGAAAATAATGTCTCAAAGCTCTTTTGAGCAGCTTTTTAAAAGGATGCAGCTTTTGGAAACATGTTTTTCAGTTTCCTAATTAGAGCCCAAACAACTTCTCAACACTACTTTTTTTATAAATTGTTCAGTTAGTTCCTTTGGTATACAGTTGTCAGATGGTGTGCAGGTTCTTCATATGTTCTCTGTGCTGGAGACAGTCTTTTAAATTTAACAGTGTTAGTGATAGGCAAATTGGGATGATGACCACCTTCAGATCCCTTTGAATAGAGTGTGGACCTCATCCTGGATTTCAACCAGCACTAAGGATTTAGTTGCACTTATCCTTAAAGAATTTCTCACAGGTTTTTAGCATTTTCATTATTTAGATTTTCTCCCTTCTGATTAACTCATAAAAGTTTTAACTCTTAAAAAAATACTGGTTTAAAATACATTCGAGATTTAATACATTTTGTTTATTTAGATTGTATATGGTTGTCCAGCAGAAAATCATAATGACTTGAAGTAGTAACTAACTATTCATTATTTGTTTTCTGATCACTTCTTTTCCTCAAAAATATAGCTTAATGAAAATATCTTTCCAAGAGCTTCTATCATGTGCCATTGTCCTATAGGAACATCTCTAGGGTAGAGACTGATTTCATGTTACTAATTTATTAATTCTTATTTTCTTACTACCAGAGTTTAAAATCTTGAAAGACAAAACAGCAGGAAAATAACAATATTATCTCTATGTATTGTAATGCTGTGAATTAGAAAATAATAAGATGCATTCCTAGGATCTTGTGAGAAGGGTTTGGCATGAAACACAAAACCATCTTCTTACACATGAAGCATTCCTCATGCACACTGATGACTATAGTCATATTGGACTACCCACAGGCAGATTGTGAGTTCAGTATATTTTTCACTTTGTCTGAAGAGTATCAGACAAGAATTACTTTTTCAGTATGCAATAGTCAAATATACCTGAGAGTGGAGAAAAATGAACTTTCGTGTCAAGGTATGTGACCCTAAAAATACCTGGTACCCCATTCTAGCATGTGGTCATCTGACATGTTGATTCACCGAAGTAATGATGACAAGTACTGCTGACTCCCTATGCAACACAAGAAAGAAAGTTACGATTAAGGCCCACAAAAATATGTTGACTTTAACTGTTGACTAAGCTTACAGAAATCAAAACAAAGAAAAACACAATAAGGACATCTTGACCTGTTTATATTTCTCCATCACAAGCACCTTATATTGGGTGCCACAGATATGTAACCTTGAAATGTGTCAGTGAATGTCACCCCAAATTTTTCCATTCATCTTAAGAATTTATTTGAATAATGACAAATCCAAGGATTTCTTTTGCTGAGGGTAAGTTATAACACTTAGCTAAGAATCAAGCCCATCTTTTCTTTGATTATTTTCTTTTGATTATTTAAGGATTTAAATACCTTATGCTGTTAAATGGACTGGTTCTCCACAGAAAATCAGGAAGTGATATATATTAGAGGCATAGTTCTTGCAGACTCCTAAAAAATAGCTTCAGCTGAAATGCTCTCAAACAGAAGTAAGATGAAATTGCAACTCTCTAGTGTTTCAGAGGTCATTTTATAAACCATGCTCTCACAGACAATCAAAATGAGCAGTCAGGTACATGGGATGCCTTTTTTGTGAACTTAGGTAGAGCCTAATTGAAATGAAGGACAGAAACTTCATTTAAAGATGAAAATGGTGTTCCATTAAAAAAAGTAAAAAAAAGAACTTGCTTATTTATTCAGTATTTTCATGATGAAAAGTCTGAGTTTTTGACATGTTAAGGAAAGTCTCCAATAACTGTATTCGAAGAAAAATTCTGGACGTTTCTGCTAATTTGTTGCAAGTATACAAAACATGTAACTTATAGTGAATTCAGTCCTGTGATGGGCTGGTAAATCTTTCTTCAGCTTTTCAAGAATAAATATTGTAAATTCAAGGTATGTTTAGCAGGGAATGTACAAAACAGCTCAGTCCATCTGTAGTGTAGGATTCCCAGAGATATTGAATAGTTGTAATCTCTGTTTCAAATAAAATTTCAAATCTTTTAAATTTGAAATTTCAAGTACTTTTTCAATCAGTTGCAATCATCAGTTCTGGCAGAACTGAAATGGAACTGTAATTAGGATTCTGAAAAAAGTCTAATTCTGATAGAATTTATATTTAGTTGGACTTTCCCATTGGTTTTTGATGGTTTATATCATGTTCTCAGACAGGTTTCTACAAGCTTACCATCAAGCAAAAAAGACCAGACAGCAAAAGAAATTTGGTTTAGCTGTTAGATAGAATGCAGTTATTTGAGTTACACTCTATGCAAAGTCATGAAAGAAGTGCTTGAAAAATAGTGGCATAATATTCTCTCTTCTATAAAAGTAAAAGTTGGGTAATTATACAGTCCAGCATCTGCAAAGCGTCACCTTTAAGTTCATGAAAGGCAGTAATTTATGTGTAAAGGAAAGTGTTCGTAACGGTGTAGCTTGACATCTGTGAGCTTAAAAAAATTCAGAGTTGGAATCTAACTTTATCTAAAACCCTTTGACACTGCTCAGAAGTGCAAAGGAAGATAGAATGGGCAAACCTCATCTTAAATTCCCTTGACTATCCATGTGAATTCAAAAATAAATTTCAGTAGAACCATAACATTGCTGTTTCATGTTTGTTTTCAGCATTCTTTCAAGTAATTGAGCCTTACTGGCATGAATAAGTACTAAAGCAAGAATTAAGTTCAAAGGCTTGAAAACTCAAGCAATGCTATATGAAATATAGTAACAATTTCATAAGAAAAAATCAATGAAACAGCTAATTTCTCCTAAAGTACTTATATTGCACTACTCACAAAAAACCAGATTTGTCAAAAAATTTTCAAACATTTTAAGTGATAAATACAGTTCAGAACTTTGCCATCAGCACAAATTAAAATTTGAATAAATATTGGCCATATGACCATTCATTTAACATCATTTGGTCCTGTGAATAAATTGCTTTCCTCCTTACTTCCAATCAGGAAAATATATAAGAAATTTGACTTACTGACAGAAATGGCTTCTTCTTTTTTCATGGTGAGGTCGTTCTTTAAAGAATATTCTTTTCATATCAACTAGTGTTATTATTATATTTTATATCAATTATTAAACTTTCGTATCTTAACCTATGGGTTTTACCTTTTTTTCTTGCCATCCTACCAGAGGAAGGAAGGAAGTAGCTGTGTCGTATTTAGTTGCACTCTGAGGTAAACCACCACAGCTGGTATGCTGTAAATTCATGTAAGTACATATCACCAACCAGGTGAGTAATTCAAATATTTATTGCTCCAGGCTCTCCTAAGACACTTTTTAACTGCTTTTGATACCTTTAATACATGAAGATAGAAAGTTTTTAATGTTTACACACTTTTATTAGTGCCTAGTGTTGTGTGTGCGGGGGAAAGTAGTCATTGAAAGTAATTGATAAAATATCTTGAAAACTTTTACATTTTTTCAAAATAGCATTAATGGTATATATATATATATAAATTCCTTACAAAAAAACAGATAAACTCTGCAGTTGTACTTTAAGTGATACCTTTTTCCATTGAAAAAAAATGAGGTGAGGAGAGTATGGGTTTCCAAACATGAAATGTTTCTGACACTGATTCTTATTACTTATTCTCTTATATAGTCTTTAACACAGAATATATTTTTCCTCCTGCTATTATTTTTCATATGTACTTAAAAATCAATAAGATATTTATGAACCTAAAGAAAATACTTCTGTCAAGGACTGCATTTATGACACAAATACTTATACAATTTATTTATTAGTCTGTAGGTCTACAAACATAATGTGAATAAGCATAGAAACATAAATGTGTGCCTGCACACACGTGTGCACACAATATAGAGCTGACTCATCACACAAGTTTTCATTACATATTGACTCCATAACTTAGATAATAGGGTATTAATGAGCAGAACTTATTTTGTATAGAAAGAGATTTTAGAGTAAGATTCCAGGAAAATAAGTAAAATAAATACATAAATAAATGAACAGGAAAAACTATTAACACGTACAAAGCCTAGACATTGAACTGAAAAACAGAACAACATTGCTCACCCTATTTCAAGTCCTATGACAGAATTATTCTTCTCTACTTTTTCCATTTGTGTTTTAAATCCAAATTCACATCTGATGTTCTACCTTAAAAGTAGCCATTGCCATTGTCATAAGACTGCAGAGGAAAACGTGAATTCAATTCCAGATTAATTTGTTATATTTGTCACTTAAAACATAAAAATCCTCTCCTTGAGCTGTCCATTTTCACAGTCAAAACCAAACAAGATGAATGTCAAAGTCAGTAACAAAATACACATGCAATTTCACTCAAAAACTCAGCTTACCAGATATATAATTGACAGGCATCACAGTGTCTCAGCAGTGGAACAATTATAAAATGCCAACCTTTAATACCCCTGTTATCTCCCATGCATCCTTTAGCTAACTATTTTTGGTATAAAACTTCACAACTATTGTAAAGTACCATGTGTAACTGATTCCATGTGATTGCACTTGTACTACATCACACAATCTTTCCTTATCTTTTGAAGTTTATGTCAGACATGTACAGTCCAATGACTCTACCCAAATATATCATGGTGACTGTTAAGTTGTCAAGCCAACAACTTTTTAGCTTGTCTTAATGTCTTAACACATCAACAAGATTATTAATCTATTTCTGTGAGCCACTATAGTCTTCTATTAACTAGCAAAAGTCTTTTTGCCTTTCAAAAATCTAATACACCTTTAATAGTTATAATAAAAAGAATGAATCAATTTAAGATACTTAGGCTCATAAAAATCATTTCCTCCTCACTTGCCCACTATTGAGCCTTCTCCAAAATTCATTTTCTTTGGTGGGAGAATCTTACTAATACCTTCAAATGCTTCAGTAGTATCTCCTAAGAAGACTGAGTTTATGCTTCCATACCTTTCACATCCGGTGGTGCAGTTCAACAGGCAGCAATTTCTGACAGCATTTTCTAAGAGTGACAAAAAAAGAGTAGAGTTACTGTTCCAGGCTTAAAATACCTATGAGCTTTGGTGCTTTTTTTTGGAAAAAGTTACCATCATGGGGATGGAAATTGTACCTAATTGTAGATTAGGGTACCTTTGAATTGCAGCAATATTTGCTCTGATGTCATCCCACCTCCTGCCACAGACTCTTAGCCTATTTGGATCCTGACTACCTGTCAATGCTAATGGTCAGTCTTCGCAAGCGAAGATCCGGGGAAGGTCTGTACACCTTCCAGCCTGCGCATTGGATTTTTTAGGTGAGACACAGTGTGCGCGGAACTGAGCCCACCCTTTAATCCTAAGGTTCATCTGCCGGGGCCAAGCGAGCTTGGACGGTGGCAGCGAGGTCCTCAGGACGTAGATGGGCTGCCTTTAAGGGCTAACGAGCTCCATCTGCCCGGGAGTGTCTCCCTGACCGGGAATCGAACCCGGGTCTCTGTGGTGACAGCACCGCGCCCTTAACCACTACACCACCAGGGGCTCCATCTGTCAATGCTAATCTTATCTCAATTCTCATCCCAGGTGCCTGTCCTCATCCAGATGGCCATCCCATCCTCCATTTAATAGTACCTCTGATAAAAACGTCTTCATGTGCTCAAGTAATTTGGTAATTTCTTATTATTCAGTCTGCCTTAACCTTTATCCTCCTACTTAATTTTGTATCTCTTTAATTTATATGCTACAGAAACCTCAGCTCCTTTACTGAATATTTCACTCATTACACTTCAGCATACTGCATCAAAATAATCCTGTTATAAACTACTAATGGATGTCATCTCCAGTTCTAGAAAGTGTCCTATTTCATATGATTTAAGCACTGTTGTTTACATCAGTGGGAACAGTTGCTGTACAAAAAGATAATCCCATAGGTAGCTCATCAGTAATTTCAAACCAAAAGTGAGAAGAAAGACTTTGAGCCTCTGGAATCTAACAGTCCCTGCAGTACTTAGTGTTCTGGTTGCTTCAGCTCAATTTTACTTCAATTTTAGAGTGAACTCAGCTTGAGGCTCAAAAGTTTTCATAAAGGCCACCCATTCAAAAGTGAGCATTTTTCTTTTAGCCTGTTATAAAGACTTAGCATTAAACACTGTCACATTTTTAGATGTCATTTAACTCCATGGAGGTCCTCTGGGTGGCCATTACCAATGGAAGGCAAACTTTAGATCTCTGTTCTATTTACCCCTGAAAACTGATTACCCTTTACTCTTAACAAAATATATATGCTATTAGCTACAAACACTTCCACATTTGTATTTACTATATTGGATGGAGGGCTTTTTATACAGGCACAAGACATTTTTTGCTGTTTTAAGACAGCATGAAAGCTATCCTGGAGGTCCACAGGCACTTCTCTACAACATAAATCCAAACACTTTTCAATTGACTACTGTGCCTGAGTAGTTATGGAATCCAGAAAAGCCTCATGGAAGTGATGAATTCAAAACATGTTTTTGTGGGGGCAGACTTTTGATTACATGGAAAGCATTAGATCAGGAGATAATTCATCTTTCAGGAAACAAGAGAACAGAACATTTCTTAAGTGAACAGACAAAGAGTATTATAATGATTCTATTTGTTTTGTAAGTAACTAATGTGTCAGCAGAAATTTGTCAGTGGTGTTCTACACAAAAGCTTGGCTTAAAATAACAGTAGGTATTTTACACTTAGTAATCTAATGTAAAAGATCTCTTACATCTAATCCCAAACAGACATTATTTTTCAGGATATTTTCCATTCCATCTTTATAACTAAAATTATTTTACATGAGTCTTCGCAGATGAAAGCAGAAACTTACACAACCTCGTTCCAATAGATGCTGCATTAGAAATTACCAACAGATAAAAATATGCTGAATGATAATACAAGAATCAAACAGGAATGGGCAGAGATTTAAACTGAAAACACACCACATTCCTGGGCAGAAGCCACAAGCAAGCTGAAGCTCATCATATCCCACTCCCAATGCGTCAACACCTGAAGAGGAGTGATCCCGGCATACCCCTTGACAAGGGCAAGCACACAAGTAAGAGGTCCCCACATCCACCTGAGGCTTAGGCACCCTCCACAGCCTCTGCCCAGCCCAAACCCCCCAACCCCCAGAGAAACCCACTACCCACCCCAAACCTCATCCCCCAGTGTGCCACTGCAAGCTCCCCCTTGCACTGCCCACCCGTGGCCCCCTGGACGAGGCAGCCCCGTTGGCCCTCCCACATCGGCCTGGGGAAACCCCAGGTCCATCCACCCTCCCCCCTGCTCCTGCCTGGGCTGGCCCAGCCTGGCCCGACCTGGGGATCTCCCCCCCTCTCTGAACAGGACCATCCACCCGCCCCCGTCGATTGTCTGGGGAACCCCCAGGACCACCCGACCCCCTCCCTGCACCCACCTGGCCTGACCCGGCACAGCCCGGTCCCACGGCCCGGCCCCACATGGCCACCGACCATCTGCCAACCGCTCTGCTGCTCCGACGTCGAAACACAGCTCCCGACGGCTTTTTCATGGGGTCGACTGCACAGATTGGCGCAGCAGCGTCTCCCATCATCCTCATATCACCATTGGTGAAACAGAGCTCAGATCAGTCCAGTAGTTTAATTACCTGGGAAACATCATCTCCTCAGATGGTAAGATTGATGCAGAAATAGACAACAGGTTAGCAAAGGCATACAGAGCTTTTGGTAAACTCCATAAAAGAATGTGGTAAAACAAACATCTGAAGAAAAGTACAAAGATCAGTGTTTACAGAGTCGTTGTACTGTCTACTTTTTTATATGGATCTGAATCATGGGTCATTTACTGCCACCACTTGCGTCTCTTAGAACGCTTCCATCAGTGCTGCCTCCGTACAATTCTAAACATCCACTGGACTGACTATGTGACCAACACGTCTGTCCTTGAACAGGCAGCAGTCACGAGCATTGAGGCCATGCTGCTGAGAACACAGCTGCGCTGGGCAGGGCACATCTCCAGGATGCAGGACTACCGCCTCCCTAAGATCGTGCTCTATGGGGAACTTGCCACTGGCTGCCGCAAGAGAGGAGCCCCGAAGAGGAGATACAAGGACTGCCTGAAACAATCCCTCATCCTTGGCCATATTGATCACCACCATTGGTCTACCCTGGCCTTCAATCGGGAGGCCTGGAGACACACCATCTATAACGCTGCTGCTGCTTTTGAGAACACACGCAGGATCACTCTCGAGGAGAAAAGACAACGCAGAAAGAATCGCGTCTTGTCGATATCACCTGGGGAGTCTTTCTGCTGTGCCTTCTGCAACCGGACTTGTCTATCTCTCATTGGCCTTTTTAGCCATCAGCGCGTTTGTAGTAAGCGTGGGTAGAACCCTTCTCAAATCTTCATCCACGAAGCCTAGCCATGATGATGATACCATAAAAACAACTGGAGAATATTCCCACGATCTTTTGGTAGGTTGTGTATCTTTTGATGGAACATTTGGCACTGTGAAAGTGTTCTGTGAATCACTCCAACCCTAGGCATATGGCTTTCTAGTTCTTTAAAATCACTTCTTCATCAGACATCATTTAAGTAAAAGTAGATAACTACTTTTAGTAGATAACCCACTACCCACCCAATCTAGAATTAACCAAGATAAAGCACTGCAGTGTTAGAAGGAAGAGAGAGAGAGAGAGAGAGAGAGAGATTTACACAATTGATTTCAGCCAATAAATCATGTCAGCACAGTTACAGTTTGTAAGGTAAGTGAAACAGATAGACAACCTCAATTGTAGTTACTGCTTTTACACATATACATATGTATATACAAATATATACATGCGTATATATATGCACATATATATACATACATATATGTATGACTTAGCTAACAAACTGTAACTGTGCTGACTTGATTTACTGGCTGAAATCAATTTGCATGGTAAGATACACAGGCTGACTATTGCATTTCTTGAGGGAAATCTGGATGTTGGGATGCATCAGTCTGTGTAAGCTCGTTCTCTTTTTGCAGGTTACATTCATGCTCAGATATTCGTTCTTGCTGCTCCCTGACTCACTGGTACTTCATCATGTTTTCAGAATGTCAGTTTGTAAAGTTGTGCCTGTACGATTATTGACTTCCCTCCCCAGTCTGAGAAGTGCTAATGTCTCTGTCTAGACAACAAATAAGAAGTGCTAACGTTGCTCCCAATATCTTCCTTTCAGGAAATCATTGACTCCTTTTGAGCTAACTACTTACATGTTTATACAAACATACAATTCATATAACAATACCTTGACCATCACACTTTGTAAAGTCACATTGGAAATATTGTAAATATTTATGTAAATAAAGTCACAAGGAAATATTGTATGCATTTCATCAGATCCATTTTGAGAATGAACAGAGCAGTGAAAAATTTCTTTTGCAAGTGGTGACAGTCTTGGGGTAAGTGTCTGTAACTCTGGATCTTTATTTTTTTCTCTGGTCCATTGACAAAGTATTAGAGTTAGAATATTTTTTTCATGAATAAAGTAAGACTGAACAATAAAATATCAGTCTCTTAGTGTCAATATGAGCTAACTGCTTAGAGATGACTACCAGTAGTCTCAGGAGTCTCATAAACCCTTAGGATAATTTTCAGAATTTAGTATAAGTTTTCCTGAAATAAGGTGAATTTACAAGTGGTCCTTCTCTGATATGTTCTATGCCTTAATGTCCTTCAGAATTTTGCTTGATATCTGCTCCCCCTCCTTCGTAACCTAAATTTCAGAAATTTTGAAATTGCTATTTTAACATGAAATTTCTAATGAAAAACTTCAAATTTATGCTGGTCAATGCACCCTTAAGAAAACAGATACATGAAACCAAAATGGTCTAACATCATTTGCTTGCAGGAATAATTCTTACAAAATAAAAGTCAAGGCATAACAAATTTGCTATTTCAGCCAGCGTGTTAAAAAAGGAAAAAAAAAATCAAAGCCTTAAGGCTTGAGTTTACTCAGAAGTATGAACCTCTAAAGTAGGGGAAGAATCTTACCCATGACTCCTTTGACATTTTTGGAAAGTCACCAGGGAGCTGGAGCTGCAGAGAGCAATGGTCCCCCTTCCCTGAGGGATGTCCTGGCTGGGTGTGCAGCAGCCAGGCCCTTGCAGGGGCTCTCAGCCCCTTCAGCTGCCAACTGGGCTGCTCCTGGTACAAGGAAATGAAGCTTCACAGCATAAGAGGTAGCAGTTCCAGCACACTGAACAAAGAACCAAAAACAAGAAAGTGATCCCAACACTGACACGGGTTTCATTTGTCAGGACTGACAGGTCACAGTGGAAAACCTGAACACCTGATGTGTATATCAAACTCCAGAGGCTGTGAGGGCTGCACGAGACGAGCAGCTCTGGGAAGCAGATCATTATGCACGAGTGTAGGTGGGTACAAGCAGTCAGAGAAATATTAGCTTAATTTATGTGTTTTATTCTGTTTACCCATCCTGTGAGTGTAACAGTCACCCAGAGTTTCTGACAATTAAAAAATGAGTGTTACTAAAGTGCTTTGTAGGCACAAAAATTCACTACAAAGCCTTCAGCGTCTGGGGACCCAGAAACTTCAAGAACTAGAGCTGTCTTCAGCACCATTTCTGGTAAAACTTTTCCAAATGCTGGCAAAAAAATGAGTGCCTTCACAGAAGCTGCTGGATATCTGCTGCAGTGGTCTAAGAGTCTTAGAGCAAGCAGTGAGCAGGAGGAAGAGTGGTCCATTTTAAAAAGCACTGCAGAGCCATTATTCTTGCTTTAGCTGCATCCCTGAGCCAGAGAATTACAGCTCTGGACCCCACTCATGGCCTAATCATGGAAGCAGATAAAATAAATTTATAAAAATAATTTCGTTGTCCTTTGACATATACAACAGGAAGAAGGGAACACATTGTCCCTCTTTAAGATGTTTCCCTTAATTGTTATATTGTGTGACATGAAAATATGGTTCTCTGAAGTTTGTTTCAAACCCATGCAATTATAATTTTGATAGTGTAATGCATTCATTTACAACACATTCTGGTAATGTTCTGTTTTCCAGAGTGATACTTAGAACAGAATGACTATCCAAAGGAGAATAGCTGTTGCCAAACACAATAAGCTCAAGTTCATCTTAATAAAAATATTTCTGAAGAGAAGAATACTAAGAATCTATAAATACTCATATCTAGATATTTCATATGTAGGTTATTTCATATATAGATATAAACTTGTACATTCAGACCACAGATTTGCTAAATAAACAGCAGTTACAATTTAGGAAAAAATTGCAAAAAGAAGTTTTTAATGACTGGACAGGAGTTAAATACACTTTGGCATCTGGTTTAAAAATACTTACCTTTCATCTCAAGAAAACCTTTGTTTTGAAACTCAGCATTACATTTAGTATATGGCATTCTTATAAAAAAACCTTGGAATCTGATCATAGAAAAAATTATTATTTTCCAAATTTTCACTTCAGACACTAAGATTTATTAAGCTATTATTAAGCTAATTTTAAGATACAATTTCTAAATACTTGCTGAAGGACACATGTATCAATGTAATTATAACATGATAATTTATCTCTGTTTTACTCAAGAGTAAAAGCACATTGCTGGTTATATGGTAAGGAATACACATCACACACCCTTGCAATGAACAGAACACTGACAAAACAGAGCAACATGACCAACAGACCAAACGCCAGCAGAAAAACAACTTTAAATGAAATTAACAAATAACCTGCTCTTTATGCCAATCAAGGACTGGGCAGTTCTTAGCATAATAAGATAATAATAATAAAAGCTGTTTTCTAACTTGGATTCAGTAGTCTACCCTCCAAAACTCCAGAAAAGGCATTTTAATCATATCTCATTGCCCTCAAGAACCTCTTCTTTGCTGCACACTTAAATTGTACAGAAAAAGTTTTGTGTTGAAAAAAAATTGTGAAGAGAAAGATATGATTAGAGCAAGAGGAAAATCTACACAGAGGAGGCAGTAGCTGGCATGCTTTTTCAGGTAACAGTGTATATCATATATTTTGCAACAGTATTTTTCTTAAAAATTAGTTAGATCATATCAGGAAATACATAATTTTCTGGAAGAAATTTAATGTAGGACAATGTCAAAACAAAGGTTTGTAAAATTTCTTAAAATTTTACAAAGTATCATTGATACTTTTCTTAACTGCATGTAGAGGACTGTATTTAAGCAACAGTGTAAGTATTATGTTACCATTAATATCAGTCAATGTTGTAAGGAAATGATTCTTTTAAGTTATATTACATCCCAGTGGAGTCCTGAAAAGTGACATCTCGTGAAACTGAAAAAAATCAGCATGTCCTGTTCCAACACTGGTGAGAAAAAGAAGTGAAATTCAATTAGATGCCTTGTGTAAGTGTCTCCAGTGATAAATCAGACCACCACTTATTAATCCACAGTAAATAATATCACCTATGGACAAAAGAAGACAAGGTAATTCTAGCTATAGATGTGGAAACAGCCCCCAGGAAATCCTCTGTCTATGCATGCTGAGTGTAATTCAGTCAAAAAGGGAATTGTTTTCAGAAAAAAATGCACAGAGGAACACCATTTCTGGAATCAGTTTCCCATCTTACTTGCTAAGACTGTGAAAATCACACAATTCACCTTCTCTAGGCAAAGAAGTCTCTCATGGTGGCCCAAATCCTCAGCCCCTATATTTTGGCTCTTGGTGGGATGTCCACTCTGCCTATGCAGATGAGCTTTTGAAAATATTTTGTGCTGATGATATAATCAAAGTGATACCTTTAAAACTGTGTGCTCTGAGCGCTGATGACCAGGTCAAGGTTCTAAGCCCTGTACTTTTTAGTTTGCCCTTCAGTATCAGTCCCAGTAAGACTGGGAGATCTGTCACTGTGTGTTGTGGCTGCCTCCTGTCCCACACGCTCAATGTTACAATATTTTATTTTTATTTTCTCATAAAATATTTGGAATCCATTCTTTGTTCTTAGACCATTCCTGAATTAAATAGCCTGTTAAACTTTCTTACCCTTCAGATTAAGGTGACTAGGTCCCTACTGTTCATTGGTAAGGACCAACAAGGACATAGCAAAAGGAACACAAAAGGGCATCTAAAATAGTTGAGGGGATGGAACTCTCATCTGATGAGGAGAGACCAGAGTGTCTAATTAAGATTTGAAAAGTCCTGAGGAGTGAGTATGAATATATAAATTGCTAACAACCCTTAAATAATATGACTACATTGAAGCTGATAGCATACTAGCTTAAATGAGATTTAAAAGCTACTTTTTTACCTATTGTGTATCAAATTTTCAGAATTCATTGGCACAGGAGGTATAAGACCCTGGGCCCCAAGCTACAAGATCATCAAAGGGGTTTTACTTTAAAAGTATACAAGGTTCACATAATATCTACCCTCCAGATTAACCGAAGAGCCTTCAGTTCTCTTAACACCCTAAGAGACAAGGCATAGGAGAAAAGCTTCACATATTTTCTCAGAGGGTACTTTGATTGGTAAACTTTAGAAACTAAGAATACTTGGCAAAAATTTAAAGGGTAGCAATCAACCAAGATAAAGTATTCCACAAAGCATTGATTTACCACATGCTAATGCACACAGTTTAGCAAAATCCAATACATCCAGTCTCACCCAAAACATGAAGAAAGAAGAAGTAAAAAAAAAAAAGAGAGAGAGAAAATGTGAAAATTAGACCTACTACTGAAAAGTCCTGTGCAAGTCCAGCCGAGTGGCAGGGTTCAATCAGTCATGGAGAGGGCACATCACAGTTTGTATTTGCTTTGGTCCCCTGCGGCCACACCCCGTGCCCCAGGCAGGACTTGAGGTGTGCCAGCCAGTCTGCCCCTGGGTCAGGGATAGGGCAGTGCTCCCTGGCTGCCCGGACTGATAGCTGCTCTGGGGCTGCCCCAGGAGACTTGCAGGAGCTGGGGTGTGGAATAGGGCATTTCTTCACCTCCTTGAAATTTGACCTGTCCCTTCCCCCCACAACCACGTCTGAGTTGGTCCAAGATGATAATTAATATAATATAATTAATCCAATGTCTCAAGGGGATTGTAAAGGCAGATGGTATTTGCAGATTCAAAAAAGATGAGAAGTTTACCTTTCCATGCTTGCAGTGTAAAGATTGTGGATGCTAGAGAAATTATGAAATAAGTTGTCTGAAAGCACTGTCTACGTTCCATCTCATTTTGACTTTTTTTTGATACAGAGTACTGCATGACGGATCATCCTAAGCCAGCAGGGCACTTATGATGTCCCCAGTTGTTCAACCTCTGTTCCTGTACCATTCTCTGAGATCGAACTAAACTATGTACCATTTAAAAACTTGTCAGATAAGATGCACATATTACAGAAGCAAAGTTCCCTGGCTATGTATAATTTAATAGTACAGACATACTTAAGTGAAACAGCTTTAGAACTTGAAGAAAAAAGTAACATTCTGTATTTACTTCACATCACAGTCATGAACTAAAAATTTTAATTTCTTGATTCATAATACAGTGCATGTTGAAGATTACATTAATTAAGAAAGAATTTGCCATGTAAGTATGGATTTCTCTTCAGTTATATAATCCATTTACTGGTTTAGATTTGTATGCTTTGTTAGAAAAATTAGGGTTTTGTTTAGTTTTAAAGAATGAGATATAACTATATCAAGATTCATTTCCAGTGCAATAGATTAGAAAAATGTATCAGCAGATTAATAAGAGAAAAGTGACATTGATTACCCATACTGATGTTTGATAAAAACCTTATTTTGCCTTGTTATTTTTGCAGATAGAAATACTTACATTTGATTTTGATAAAGATATTCTCAATTGTTAAACAAAGGAGCTAGTAACAATCACAGAATCACAGAATCAGAGATTATAATACAATATTAGAACTATATAATTAATAATCTCATATTGCCCTTGCCTGGTGAATATTTCTACTTCACTACAATAATTCCACAAGGTCTGTGATGTTGTCATATATCTATCTTGTCTCTCTAGTAATCATCTACCCCATTTATATCAGAAATAAAAGAAATCCTGCAAGTTTATATGATCCTCAGAATAAATTCCCATCCCATTTCATTGTTCTAAGAAAAACAGACTACAGTGTCACCATGAGTAGATTCAGACCTTACCAGAAATCTCTTCATGCACATTGTTACTCTTGATTTGGTGCATGCACAGTCTTCCTTTACAAGTGCCGCCTGACACTTTTGGTGATTCTATACAAAAAAAACCCCAAATCTCATTTGCTGGTATTTTTCAATATTAACTTTAAAGACGATTGGTTAGCTAAGGAAACAGAAAATAAACACTTAGGTTTCCTTAAAACTTTAAGGATATCACAAGGTGTTTTGGACAATATTAAAAATCTTTTAAGTTATCTTAATTAGGACCCATCATCCTCCAATCCCACCACACAGGGAAGTGTAGCATTTTCACTCAGTCTCTCATTATACCGAAGCATTAAATTTGCTTTTATTTATTACTTTTTGTTTATAATAGCATACACATGGCTGGTATGTTCCCTGTAAAGAAGAGTCCCACAAAGAGGAGTTTACTTTTCGGTGTTGTTGGATGATATCAAAGGAACAAAGATAATAGAAATCAGAGAAGAGAGCATGTACACAGAGAATGAAAGAGATGGAGGCAGGGGCAATATCAATGCAAGCCTCAAGGGTGACCATAAAATGTTTGTGAAGGTATGTCATAAGCCAGAAAGCTGGATGGAAGACAGTTGTAAAAGAAGGAGAGAAAGATGTGGCTAATGTGGCACACTGAACATGCAGGAAAGAATGAAGCTTGTTGAAGGTAAAATGTGCCAAGGTGTAAAACAATATGTAATACAGGATAGACAAGGCAGGTGGTGTTACCAGCTGCAGGGTGAGAGACAAGGAGACAGGAGCTCCTGCATTTCCCTCAGTGGCAGTGCTTCCCTCCAGAGGTGAGGTCTCGATGGAGGATAGGGTACATCAGGGATAGGAAAAGGGGACAGAGGAGCACAGAGCTTTGGTGAGACCAGAACTGGGGAGCCTGAATTAAGTTTGGGCTGAGAAAGAGACAACATGTAGCTAAGGAGAAACAGAAAACAGAAAACTCACAAAGGCAGGAATCAAAGTTCAGGGAAAACTACAATTTTGTCTTAAAAGTTTGCTATGGAACTGTTACTACTTCTGGAAATCATAGTCTCTCTGTACCTGGGAGTCGAATGAAACATCACCCCCAGAATAGTCTAGTAAAACACTTTTGGGTAAAGTGTAACCACAACATCATCAGTAAATTCTAGGAGAAAGAAATGGACATGTAATGCCAGTGGTGTCTACCTTATGTGAGTTACAGTGTGTGGCATGAGGAAGAGAGATGAGCAGTTACGGTATCTGGGACATGTATGATGTTTTCGTGGCAAGAAACAAAAAATGTGTGCTACTAATGACTATGTAATTGTATTATTTAAGGAGTTTACAGGGTTATTTTAGGAAAATATAAAGCTTTTATTTGTGAAGGTCATGCTGTGTTAAAGAAATCAAGCTAGCAGCAGGAATGCTACTTTTAAGCCAGAGGTGCTACTAGTCACATAATAGGCATCTAACAGTCACACAGCTGTCTACCCTGTCACACTTCCTTGAGAAGTCTACAAATTGAATTGATTTTTTTTAACTTTCATCATTATTTTGTACTGATGACAAGCCAGCAGAAGTGAAAAAACTTTAAATAAGTGTTCTTGAATCTGGCTAGGTTTTCAGTTTCACAGCAAACAATCTGTCTCTGATGGCCATTTCTTTCCTCCTTATTGTCAGCCTGTAGCTGAAAATGGAGATAAGAAACTTAGTTTAACCAAAGTTTAGTGATTGCAGCACTAGCTGAATTTCAAGGCTACTTTGCTTTGCCCTCATCCTTGACTACAGAGCAAAGGTATCTTCTTCTGAAGTATATTGAAGATATTTATACATATATTTTTCGAACTATAGAATTGTATACATTTTGTTTACTTTTCAGATAGCCTTCCTAGCAGACTGTATCTTCATTTGACCTCCCTGCCCTATCTGATGGACAACTTTACAGTGTTTGTAACAAGAAATTTATTTAATGAAAAAATACTCATGAGGGCCCCTGGTGGTCTAGTGGTAAAGGCGCGGCGCTGTCACCGCCGAGACCAGGGTTCGATTCCCGGTCAGGGCCACTCCCGGGCCAGATGGAGCTCGTTAACCCTTAAATAGGCAACCCATCTACGTCCTAAGGACCTCACTGCCACCATCCAAGCTTGCTTGGCCCCGGCAGATGAACCTTAGGATTAAAGGGTGGGCTCAGTTCCGCGCACACTGTGTCTCACCTAAAAAAATCCAATGTGCAGGCTGGAAGGTGTAAAGACCTTCCCCAGATCTTCGCTCGCGAAGACTGGCCATTATTATTTTTTTATTTTTTTTTTTTTTATTACTAATGAGGGCCTGATTCTGATTTCATATTCACCTGTGTAAATGAGGAGCACCTGTGCTGAAACCAAAGTAAAATTGGTATCAGCTGTCATCAGTTTTGCACCCTGTAACTTAAATTCATAAGCTGGTACACCAACAAAGAACTCTACTTCAGCTGAAAGGAGCCATATTTTCAGTTGTATTTATTATCTTATAAATTAAGAGTATTTAACAGTGAGGAACATGACCAGAACTATTAGATTTCACTATACGATATAAAACTAACATTTTAATCTGTTTATTTTTCAGCAGGCTTCTTACTTCAAAACGTAGTCAGGGAATAGTCATTTGCAATAATCTACCCACTCCAAAAATCAGAGGAACAAGAACAGTGTGAGGTGTACCTCCCACAAAAATTACCTGATGATGCCACAGACAGTGTGATAAGCCTGCAAAATGTTACGGCTCTGCTCATTTCCATCAAGGAGATGTTGAGATTTAGCTCAGACCAAAGAAGACCAAAGCTACACAAAACTCAGGAGAATTATGCTAGTGTGTCTGTCCCCTGTCTGTATTACTATGAGCAGGAAGTGATTTGCTCTGAGATACATCAGCTGCATTTGATGGCAGGCACTGCTGAGGTCACCAAAATTGTTCCAGCACTTAACATGACATAAGTTATGTTAAGTTACAAAGTTACAAAGTACTTATTTAAAATGAAGCCCTGGTAATCCTCACCACAGAAGAACCTTTTTTATCAATGAGGTAAAAAGCCTAATTTTCTTTGAAGGGCTCATTACGACATAAGCATTTTATAGTGTTTCCTTAAATTAAATTATATTATAAACTCTTAATTTATATACTCTGCTCAACCCTTCATATTCAGTGGCTACAAGACTAATTTTTTTTAATTTATTAAATTAACTTCATGGTCTGCAGTGAAAAAATGTGATAAAATCAATCACTAACAAAGAACTAATAAGGAGCATTAAGAAGATATCCATAAATAATACTGTGCACATAGAAAGCCCTATCTGGCATTAGAGTATCTCTTACCATAACAAAAAAATATTAGATAAAGATTGTGAGATAAAATCTGATCCTCAAATTCATATCTAATGATAGTGAAAGATGCAGACTAAAACCAAGCATGCTTTGAATAACATCAGATTTTTTTCTATAATTTCAGAAGAGACTTGTAACTGCTGCAATATTACAATTTTCTATCAATTTTTACTGCTATGAGACATGATTTTTTTCTGTAAGTATAGATGAAAAATATGAGATAGATTTATGCATTATATAAAGACACCTGTGTAGATTTTCTATTAGTGTTAGTTTTTTTACTTTTTATTTAAATTTATATAAAATTATAGTATATTAATACATTGCTAGTTAACAATTTTTTCTCTGGTGTGGCTAGATCATTCTTCAGTCAAAAGAATAAAGATGCTGAAAGATTTAGGAGCTGCATTATGTCAGAACAAAAGGACAAAAATTTCGGTGTGTTATGTGCAGCATCTTTGTGTTTGAGAGAAACTGAATTGAATAAAAGGGCATGGTTCTCCAGGCACTGAACTTTCTCGTAAGGTTACCAGACATAGCAGAACTTCCCTTCATTAGCTCAGAGGGTATGAAGAAAGAGGTCAAAAAGGTCACCTCCTCATAAAGGTTAGATTTGCCTGCGCTGTAAATTATCCATTATGTTGAATGCTTCATAATACCAACAGTCTTGTAGGAAACTTCTTATGCTACAGAAGGAATTTCTATGAATATTGGTGATCTCCTGCAAAAATCTTCCCTTCTGTATAAACACTCTGAAATATTAGTTTAGAACACTATCAAATTAGTCACTTCCATACATGTTCTACAGACTATAACAGAATACTATTGAACAGGTGTATCATATGGCTTTGATACTGAATGTATAAAGTTTTTAACTTTTGAAAGTCAATACTGTTATCATCTCTTCATCGTCTGGGGACAATAGAAATGCTTCAGGCAGAAGCATCTCATTCATATTCTGCAGTTGTTTTCAGAAACAGAATCAAGCAGAAGCCACCATGTGAATGCCACAGAGGTAGGTAGGAGGCAATTTATAAGCAGATAAACACTTTTAGTATAGTAAAAGAGTTGACTGAGATTATTTCCTTTCTGCTGATGTCAGTTTTCAACACCAGATATAGAAAGAGATTGACACTGTACTGTTCTAGTGTCAATAGTCAATAAGTGAGGACACAAAGACTCTTGGTATAGTATCAGCCCTAGACAGAACAGGAAATTAGTAAATAACTAAAGGGTGGAAGAGATTTTATGGGAAACAAACCTTGACAACCAAATCTGGCTACGTGGTTGACAATTATAAGTTTGTCTGAAAAGGAAAATGAAAATGGTCAGACATTTGAAAAACACTGACTTAGTAAAACATGGCATTATGATACAAAATTGGCACAATTTAAGAATAGATTATATGATCTCCAGTATTACTTCAAATTGCACAGTCACAGCAATCTCAAAAATGAGATTTCCAAGAGGACTGCTTTACTCTTGATTCTATTCAATATTGCCATCACTGACATGGAAGCTAATGTAAAAATTGCTACTGATGTGCAGATGGTAAACACTTGCAAAATGATAATAAAAGGATGAATACAATGCTAATATGTTTGTATAAGTACTTTTGAAATCTGAATCTTTTGGTAAACAGAATTAATTCAAACACTCATTTTAGCATCACCACCTATGAATATTTTAGATGCAGCAGGGAATAAAGAAGTACACATTACTACGTGTGTGTGTGTGTGTACACAGACAGATACTCATACATACCTAAGTGCAGCTTATACCAGATTTCTGTGTCCACTTATGATCAATTTGAATGTATCAGATAGCATAAGAGCTCCTGTGACTTTATATTGAGAGAAATTGGTAGACTAGTTCTGGTCTTTTTAGTAGTATCTATAACTCTACTGAGTTTTATTCTGATCCATTACTGTTGTAGCTTCATTCCTACCCACAAAACAGATGTGGATAGGCTGGAGAGGGTCCAGAAAAGGGACACAAAGATAATCCAACACACTGGAAAGCTTGACATTTGAGGAAAGGCTGACAGAACTGTGTTTGTTCAACCTTGAAAAAAGAAAGCTTAGGGGTGTTCCAGTATTTAAAGGGTAGCTAAAAGAAAATGGAGACTCCCTTTTTACAAGGGGTCATGTGGAAAAAACAAGGAGCAATGGATACAGGCTAGTCCTGGGGAGATTCTGCTGGGATGCAGGAAGAAACATGGAATAATCTTCCCAGGGAAGTGGTGGATTCCTCAATGTTGGACACTTTTAGGATTCAGCTGGACACCTAGACTGTGCTTTTGGTTGGACCAGATGATATTAGAGGTCTCTTCCAACCTGATATTCCATGATTCTATGAAACAAAAGGATATGTAAAAATCCTTTTATCTGTCCTGGCACGTGCATCATGCTTACCAGTACAAATAGTTGTTATGTTTCAATATCCTGATCAAATCTATCACCTAATACATGATGAATTTCAAAATGAGCAGGGAGCATCAGGACTTGAAATGGGCTTGCTTTCCAAACTTGAGAAGTTCTATTCTTTAGGGATAAATGACTTCTATGCACCAGCACATGCTGGGGGCTGATTGGTTGGAAAGCAGCTTGACAAAGCTGACCCTGGGGGTCCTGGTAAAGACCAGTTTGAACATGATCCAGGGATGTGCATTAGTGACGAAGAAGGTCAACAGCAACCTGGGCTGCAAGCGAGGTGATACTTCCCCTCTCTTCAGCACTGGTGAGGACACACCTGGAGTTCTGTGCTCACTTCTGGGTTCCTCAGTATAAGAGACATGAACATATTGGAGAGAGCCTAGTGAAGGCACATGAAGATGATTAATGTGATAGAACCTTTCTCCTATGAGGAAAGGCTGAGAGAGCGGGGACAGTTCTGCCTGCTGATGGCTAATCAGCAAGCCAAGCCTAATTTTAGTCTCCTGACTTTTTCTTGAAACCCAGGCAGGAGTCTTGTTAGTAGAAATACTGTTTATATGGGATTTGCAGTGCTAGGTTGCAGAACTGTTGTCATTGGTGGCTGCTCTACGATTCACAGCGATGAGTCCATATCAGAAAAGAGAGAGGGATTTCATATATTCAGTATGTAAAGACTATGTAAGTATTTCAACATGGACAGAGAATCAGGATGATTGATAATATCTGTAGCATGGAGGAAGAGGAATGGAAGGCAAGGATAGCAGTGGATGCAAAACTGACAGATACTTTTCTACACAAAAAAACAAAAGCAAAACAGTAAACTTTAAGCCGTTTTGCATGACAAAAAAAGTTTTCAACTTTAACTCTATTTTTCTTTGTCAAAGTTTACATGTGTTGCTGTATTATTTCTAGATGGAGTATTATCTTAGGTTAGAATTTTCAGTGAGACCTAAAGGTACTTGAAGTAAAGGTTAATTGGATTTAGGTGTCTAGGTACACTGAAATCCCATTATGGGAATTTCTGTAATCTTTAGCAACCCTTGAAAAATATTTTCCTACAAATTGTTAGGAAGTTAAGGAAATGTAGAGCTAAGATGAATCTCATAAGTTTCCTGACTGAAAATTCATATTTTGCTCTCTGGTAACCAGATCCTTAATGTATTGTGTTGGTTCAGCTGGAAGAGAGTTAATTTTCTTCATAGTAGCTGTTATGGGGCTGTGTTTTGGATTTGTTCTGAAAATAATGTTAATAACCCAGGTATGCTTTAGTTATTGCTGAGTTTATACTGTGTCAAGGCCTTTTATGCTCCTCACCCATCCCAGCAGTGAACAGTCCAGAAGTGCACAAGAAGTTGGGAGGGGACTTTTTTTCAGCCAGGAAAGCTGAAATATGGATAATAAATAATTTAAATCATAATGTATTTGTGAAAACTGAACACTGAAGCTGCTCAGTTATTGACTGTTCTCAGTTATAGAGCTACTCTTGAAACAAAGTGTTCTGAAGAGCAAGGTAAGAGAAGACTTTCACTCCTAGCTTGATTTTGTACAGTATCCACTTTTCATAAAAAAGATTGCAATGAAATAATTTTGGTTTAGAGTTTATGGATTATCGAGCTGCATAAATCCTAAAGGATCAGATTATCTGTGGTATTCTTTCTTTCACTCCAAAATAACTGTTTAAATGATGCTTCACAGAATCTGAGTGCCTTTTTGACCGAGTTGACCATAGACCAGCATCTCCTGCTGCAAACAAATCTCTCTTTGCCATTTTCCACTATATGAAGGGAGATTGTACAGCAGCAAGAAGCAGACTCTTCCTAGGGGTGCAGGGTGACAGGACATGGTAAGCTGCTGCTCACAACTTGCAGCAAAAGTTCACAACTTGCAGGAAGGAAATTTGCAGCCAGGCATGAGGAAACCACAAGAAAGGTGAAGTCCCGAAGCAAATTTCTCACACAAGTTTTGGGATAACAGCCTCTGTTATCCCAAAGCTGAAGTAGATGAACCCCATGACAAACTGATCTAGTTTTGAAGCCAACCTTGCTTTGAAATGACCTGTAGAGTACTTCCCAGTTGAATTTTCCTATGATTTTATGCACTCCTTTACATCTAGGGTGCTGAAATTCAGTTTTAGTAAATGAAGAAACTGTTAATTTGTCAAAAATGTTTATATTTCTCTGTCACTAGAACAGTCAAGCTTTCCATATTCATTATTTGTTTTACTCTTGGTACTGGTATATTTCCTCTTTTTATACCCGATTGTATGAACAAGTGTCTAGAAATTACTGGTGTTTTTATTCTGAGAAAGAAAATCTGCAGAGCCAGATACCACAATATCTACACAGTTATAAAAACAAACAACCAAACAAAAGTCTGTCTGGAGTTCCTACAAGTTTATGTTCCTTTTTACAAGGCTTCCTTATGAAGTGGAGAGGTAGAGAATTTTAAATAAAAATGTTTTGGTAGAATATGCAGGTGTTGCTTTTAAACATGGAAAAGAAACTTAGAAAGGAAATATATACAGGTGTACAGTATTTAATAACAGCAATATATTAGAAACTCTAGAATGCAAAGAACTGCCTGGTTCTAGTTCAGTCTCCCATTATTTGAAGCAACACATTGGATAATGTCTCATAATGCTTCTAGTATCTGTCCCCAAGATGTTTTGGTTTTGGGTTTGTTTCAGTTTAATTACCTGTTCTCAGAACTCCCACTGAAAGCGATGAAATGACATGTACCACCTCCCTCAAGTAGACTGATGTCAAGTAAGTCTCCCAGAAATGGTTGCCTTCCCAAGAAAACTCCTTTCCTCACCTTTTATCACTTAGCATGATGCTATATGAAATGGAATATCCCTTTGGTCAGTTCAGACCCACTGTCTTTCTTATGACCTCTCCTAAATTTTTATGTACATCCCAGTTTACTCACTTCAGAGTCAATGTGGATAAAACCTTGACACTGTAAGTCCTGCTCAGCAATAATAGAATGATGGTGTGCTATCAACACCGTTTTCATCACAAATCAAAACCACATCACCATATGGGGTCTTATGGAGAATAACTTCATCCCAGTCAGATTAATTACAGGTATTCACCAGGTAAAGGACTTTACCAGATTGAATAGCTCCTTCAGGTGCTGTTAGATTGATTTTAACAATGTATTTATTGGCCTATGCTATTACTTCATTTTGAAACCTGAAGGCTGCATCTGGAGTGCTGTGTCCAGTTCTGGACTCCCTAACTCAGGACAAGGAACTTCCCATACCTGGAAGAGTTCGAGGCCAGGCTGGATGAGGCTCTGAGCAACCCTGTGTAGTGGAAGTTGTCCCTGACCATGGCAGGGATTGGGACTAGATGATCTTTAAGGTCACTTCCAACCCAAAATGGTTTTTAAATCTAAATGCTACTGTTAGCAGCACAAAACAGCATAAAGCTTCGAGCTCTCTTTTTGTAAAGAGGTAGTGCTTTCTGGAAGTCTGTTAGCTGTGATATATAAACATTAAAGAGTTCTGGCATTAAATGGTATTGAAGGAAGAAGTAGTATGTCTGTTAAATATTGCTGAAATGTATTACAACTAAACTTGTATTTCTCTTAAGGGTATGCAGTCAAGCCAATATGAACATTGCTTTCCACTCTAACAGCTGCTTCACTGCAGTGTTTCACTCAAATCTTAAAATAATAGCAGAGTTAATAGTGTTGAAGCTTAGATGAAGATAACCTCACCTAGAAAATAAAACTAAACCTTAGTAGTATTTGTCTCATTGTTTACAAGAAACAGGTACTAAATTTATTTAAATTGGTTGTTTTGCCATAACTGCTTAATCTATCATAACTGAGTTTTAATGTTTGGATTTTTTTCAAGTGAAGCAGTTGTCACTGAATTTTTGATAACAAAGAAACAGTAGTAAACAGCCCAGAGTGACAAGGATAGCAGCTGTTTTGAGTATAAATTATTAAATAGCATATGTGAGAAATGAATCTTTTGCCTACTCTAGACAAAAAAAATTGTATCCAAAAATAAATAGAGGATGGATGTCTCTGGTAGTTAGCAATGTACCCTCATAGGCTGCAAATGCATTTCAGTTTATTCCTTCACCTCACAGATGTGATCTGTGATTAGAATAATGTTATTGCTGGGATTGTTTTGAGTACTACTTACATGAGTGGTATGAAAAGTACAGGCTTAGAAGCATCTTTGTGTTATGCCTATTTAGTTGATTATCCTGCAGCAACCTAAGGCGATTTCTTTCTCAAAAAGCTTCAAATGTAGATAATATGAAAAATATTAACATAAAATATACATATTAATACAGTAATAAATTAAATGGAGAGATTCTTACTAATTCTTCCATTGTTTTGTTTTGGCTTTTATTATCTTTCATTTCTGGATTTCCAGCTATGCAAGAACTGTTTCTTTACTCAAAGCCTTGTATATTCCATGGAAGAACTGCTGGCTGCAAGGATCTTTCTTTCTTTTCTTCTTCTCTGGAAGAACGAAGTAATGACCTCATCTTCCTGATTCTCTGATAAATCACCTAGATTGTTTTCATTCAGAAAAAAAAAAAAAAAGACATAGAAATTAAATATATTAGGAGTGCTTTAAATGTATTTCAATGTATTTCAGACTCTACAGAAGATAAAAATCTCAGAGCACCCTGTGCTTTTTTCTTTTCCACAGTGCTCCAACAGGTTATGTCAAGGGACTAACAGTGTAAATATTTTTCACTAGATGAAAATGGCAGAAGTTGTTGCTATATGATAACCTTCAGAGTTTGTCTAGGTACCAATATAAAGTGTGGAAGTACTGAAATTTTATTATTAGAGGTTTTGCTATGGGGGCAATATGCTATATTTTTGTGGTAAATATACTGTCACGTTCACATTCTTTTGTATGTATTGTGTCTAAGCAGTAATTTCTTTTGTTTAATCATAAGAAACGTAAGTGCAAGTCAAGTTTCAATAATCCATAACTGAATTGCCCTAATATCATTTAAATGGCTAAGTGCATTCAGTAAGAATGCACAGCAGATCCTCATGGAAAATACGCTAAGGGACGTGGAAAATAAGAATGTGATTGGTGATAGCCAGCATGGCTTCACTAAGGATAAATGATGCCTAGCAAATTTGGTGGCCTTCTGCAATGGAGTTATACTGGTGGCAGAGGGAAGAGCAATGACTCAAAGCATAACCACATCATCCACTACAAAGTCAGTTCTATCTGCAAACACACATGTAGCTTCCATACAGGTTGAATTATATAAATTATCTTCACTTCTATGTGCAGCATAGGTTCCAAGTTAATTGCCTGTTACATTACCAAAGACAAAGATGAGTATATATGTTATCTGGTGTGTCAGGGAAGGGATTTTTTAACAAAAGAGTAAAAATATCTCTCATGTGGATTATAATTCATATTTCCAAATAGAAAAAAAAGTAATTTACATGTTCCACCACTATAAATAAACTATTTGGAAAGAACTGTTACAGAAGCTGATTTAAGGTTATTAAAAAAAAATTGAAATAACCTAATGCAAATTAAAAACATTTTGTCTACTGACTTATAAGATGAAACTGTGGTCCCCCAAAGTTTGCAGACATTTTACATCCTTATCAGGGAAGTTAAAAATTTATAGATTTCATCATTTTTCAGAAACAAAAAATCCCCACAGGATTAAAAAAAAAATAAAAAAAGCAACAGAGAGAACCTTATAAATATCAAAGGATAAATTGGTAACACTTAAAAATATCTTAATATTCTTTTTTAGTAGTTGATTTAAAGATTAAGCAGCTTACAATTCACTGTACATCATCAACTGTGCAAAAATCAAAGCAAAGAAACCATGAATGCATCCCAATAATTCCTAAGAATAAAATATTGTGAGTTATGAATGTGCATGAAAAAAGTTTCAGAAAAAAAAAGAAAATCTCTGCTTGTATTTATTCAGTCAGGAATGCATATTTGTTGTTGTGACTGCTCAAATATATCTCTATGGAATTATATATGAGTTACATGCATAATTGATTTTGAGCCTCTATATTTGTCTCAGTGCTTGCTGATGTCAGAATTTCCTTTTCCAGTACAAAGATCACTGGACTTAGACTGAAGTTTTCCTCTGGTCTAGGTGGTGAGGGTTAGTCACAAGCTTTAGGAGGAAATGTTAATTTCACATTTTTCAGAGGAGATAATGCAAGAGTACAGAACTTATGGTTCCCCAAAACTGGTGCCTGCTCTTCTTATTACTGTGTTTCTCAGTCATATCAAAACTATTTTAATCAATGCAGAAATGGTTGAACTGGTTTTGTCCATCTGGGTATACCTGGCAGATACTATCCCAAACAAAACCTTTGTCAACACCTATACAGCAATTTATTATCAATGCTAATTGCTTAAATAGCCATAGTCTTAATTGTTGACCACGTTGCATTACAGGATACTTAAAAAGGACACTTAAACAATCAGATTAGGTTTGCAAATCATCCTGAGACTCTCATAATTAAAATCCATTTTAGCTCAGTGTGACAGATCAGGTCCCATCTGTATTGGGATAGATAGGGAACAAATACATTCTTAAATATTTAGTCAGAAGTAATGTGGCCCAGTAATCACTAAGAAACATATTTAGAAACATTGCATTAATTTCATATATTTTAAAGCTTAAAAATTCTCACAAAACTTCTCTCATTTCCAATTTCCCAGTCTACTATGGCTTTGTAGGAGAGAACAGCTGGAGTAGGACAGTTAAGCAGTCAAGGGTCTTGGCCGTGTGTTCTGCATATGAGGTTTAAAGACTTTTCTGGAATGTCACTATTAATCTACAGAACTTTAAGCTGGGTGCTATTGTTATTGTCTTCATGCAACTGGTAACACAGGTTTCCAAACTGGGCTGCTGAAATTAGATGTTAAAATGCATTAAGAAATGCATTAAGTAATGTATAAATAAAGACGACGTTGTTATAACTTTCTTTTTTTTTTTTTTTTTCTCCAGAGCAGCTAATCTTAAAAGTCTTCTTACTTACATGAACACAGTTTTAAATAAAATATATATGTGCCTTTTAATGAACTCCCAGGGACTCTAGGTCTAAAAATACTTTGAACATAGGAACTTTGGTACATTTCTAAAATATTTGTTAGGTATTTAATCTGATTTAAAACTGTTTGGCTTTTGCTAGCTAGTTCCTTTCAAATACTTAGGATTTCAGGGATGCTTGTGGTTTCATTTCTGTTGTTCAAAGTTTGTTGTTTTATGCTTCCTTACTAATAATTTTTAATGTAAAATCCTGAAAAACATGCTAGAGCTAAATGAAAACATGAATTTTGTAAGATTTTTCTCAATTAAATTTTCAGTTCTTCAATTTCTTAAAAATGTTATTAAAATTCTGCTGAAGACTCAATCATAACAAAAAAAAAAGTTCCATTCTCCCCATCACTGGAAAATATAAAGTAAGAGATAGACTATTAGAACTTATATCAGGATCTTTTTGGTTATAGGTAATTGTTAGAGTGCCAGAAAATTTCACCAAAAGGTATATTTGTCTGTAAAATCAATTAATTCTCTGAAAGGCTTTTTTATTTTTGAAAAGAAAGAGTTACTCTAATCTCTAATACTAAATACCTCACAGTACCTCTTAAAGACATATAAATTCTGACTGAGAAAGTTTGCAAGGTATCCTGTCACATGTGACACTGCAAAAAAACCCCAGACAGGTGGCTGAGAGAAACTGCAGAATACTCTGTAATTTTTTCAAAGTGGGTTTTCACCCATATTTTGCCATGAGCTTAATATATCTTTTAGAATTATAATTATCTAAGGTTTCTGAAGCCTTCTAAAATCTGAGTTTTTATGGAAAGTGTAGATTATTCTTTCTAGTCTGCACTGCATTATGCTTCTTTTATAGCACTACTTATATATATATTCATTTGTAGCACTCTTTTACTACCTAAATTCTCTGTATGGTGCAGATTTACTCCAGCCAGAAATCTCAACAATCCTTCATTATCCTCCTTTCTGTCATGGTTTAATTCCAGATGGCAACTAAGCCCTCACTCACTTCTCCCCAGTGGGATGGGGGAAGGAATCAAACTGCAAAAGTGAGAACATCCATGGGTTAAGATCGAACAGTTTAATAATAATAATAATAATAATAATAATAAAACCAAAAACAATAATAATAATGAAAAGGAAAATAACAAAAAGAGAGAGAAACAAAATCCAAGAAAAACAACTGATGCAAATGAAAAAATGTTTCACCACCAACTGATGGATGCTCACTCTGTTTTCAGGCAGTGGGCCCCCAGGCACCTTTCCCCTTAAATTATATGCTGAACATGATAGTTGATGGTATGGAATATCCCCCTGGTTAGTTGGGTGCAGCTGTGCCAGCTGTGTCCCCTCCTAACCTCTTGTGCATCCCCAGCCTCTTCACTGGCTGGACAGCTCAAGAAGCTGGAAAATCCTTGACTTAGGTTAACCCCTGCTCAGCTACAATGAAAACATAAGTTTGTTATCAACTTTATCCTCATCCTGAATCCAAAACAACACTGTACCAGCTACTAGGAAGGAAATTAACTCTACCCCAGCCAAAATCAAGTCACTTTCCCAGATGTTTCACTGAATGCATATATTTAAACCATTAATGTTTTATTTGAGAATCTCAAATTTGCTGGCAAAGGACAACATTCATGTAATCTTACCACCTGAAAATTCAGTCTATGAAATAAATAAACAGAAAATATGTAGGCAATCAAAAAGGTATAACTTGTAAAGGTGAAAATGGCTGGAAATAAAAGTGATTTTTTCTATATAATAGTTACATTCTCAATTTGGTACTATGAGTGGCAAAAAACTACTGTTTGCCATACTTGAATATGTAAGATCATATAATGTGTAAATTTTTGTCACTGTAGCCTATTGGTTGAGATTTTATCACAAACTGCAAAAAATCCTGCCTTGCAGTGGCTGCAATACCTGGAACATATGGAAAGGTAGGGCAAGGGAGGAAAAGGACAGGTAAGAGGAAGGAGACAATGCAAGAAGGAACACTTCCATTCTTCAGTTTTACTTTCTTATTTTGGCATACAGAATTATGCTCTTCAATTCCAATGTACACCAAAGTAACTACTTCACAATTCACAGACTCCAAGCCATTGTCCTGACAAACACAAATTACCCCAAAAAACACTCTGTAAAATTAAAAAAAACAAAAAGCCAAATTGGATGAGAAGGGGGAGATGAGATTGAGAGACTGGATGTTGGGGGAGAAGGGTGTAGGGCTGAAGGTAAAAAAAACTAACAAAAAACCTTCAAAACTAACACCCCCTCAAAAAAAAAAACAAAACAAACACCCAAATAAACAAAACCAAAAAACAAACAAACAAAAAAGAAACTGGTTTTAGCCAGTATTTTCTCTCAAAATTTCTAAATTTTTAAAGCCACCCTGTGAACAACTATAGCTCTAAGAGGCCATTCCCTCAGTGTGGTGAATAAATATAGACTGCTGGGATTTATACTTCTTTTTGTGTAGTTTCTGGTTTTGGCCCCGTATTAGAGACAAGTTATTTTCCACATGAGAACCAGGGAAAGAATTAGAGGAGATTTAAGAACAACCCACTTGCTTGAGGCAAAGCACCTTCTACTTCTTAGGTTACTTGATTGACTTTTTCAGGTAAATGACTCATGGTGTTCTTGCAGTAAGATAGGCTATGGCATTGATCTATCAGTAACATCCTTTTTTGCCTTCACCTCCTCCTCCTTTTCCTACAGAACACACAGACACTGTATTTTGTTTTGAATGAGAACATGTAACTTGACAGCCAATACATGTGAATCCCCAACAACAGAAAAAGTAAATACCTACTGAAGTGAATTCATTCTTATATGGGATAAGATACATTATCTGTCATGTTAGTCATTATTTCATCAGAGCCTAATAATGTACTCAGGTTGATATGTTACTCATTACCAGGACACTAGCTTTTAACCCGGAGAATATTTAAGAATGCACTATTAATAGTAGTGAGGTATTAGGTGAATTAATTAATAATTCAAATTTCTCATTTATTGGCTTAATTAATAGCTTTTTTCTGAACACTTGGAATACAGTCCAAATGTTACAAATGTAGGTGTGCTGGTGTAGTTAAATGTAACAATGAAGATCAGTCCATTTATAGTTGCCCTCACCACCACAGCATCTACCCACTGAGCCATTTGACACATGCCTGCAGTCACCAGGAGAGTGGCATTAATCTGCTTTCTCATTCCTGCTGTCACAGCATTGTTCCCCACCAGCTGGTAATGGCCTGGTGGCTGGGGAGCGTGACATATCAGCTAAAGAAGGAGACATGGGTCTCTTGCTACGGCAGAGGCATGTAAGGACAGCATCTGTTACCTTAATGTTGTATCTAAGAAGTTTTCTACTGTTTCTTTGCATAATGGTCATGAAACCAGCCATCAACAGGCTTGAAACTCTACTGAGGTAAACATGGATGGGGGACAGACCTGACTATGACTATTTAAAGTATAATTTAAAATATTCAATAGGAAATTGTAAGCAGGACCATAGGACCATTCAAGGCCAACTGGAGTAAAACCTTCTGAAATGCATGCAGTGTCAATTCTGGGCTCTTGTCACCAACTGTATCACTCTCACATACATTCCTGTTGGGGGACATCTCTTGTCAGTGTAGAGAAGGCTTGCATGCTCATTGAGGTTGCAGCAGAAAAGTAGTAGTCTTGATTCTTCTTTTGGAGAATTTTAACCCTTGAAATCAGTCAAAATAGGCTGGGGTGAAACTGGGATACTAGAGCAGCAAACCAAATTCAAGATTAAAAAAAAGACAGAATAGACTTTCTTATTTTGTAATAGTTGTATCTCAGATAAAAAAATTCACAACTGTGCCTCTGTGTGTGAACATACCATTATTATCTTACATAAAGGGAAAACATTTAAAAACAAACACAGAGTCTGAATTATTAACTATTTCTCTGTGAATCATAAATTATTTCAGTTACTAGTAAGCAATCATTTTCTATTTTGAAATAAATTGTTAACAACCTTATAAAATTGTCATTACTAATGCCAGATAATTGAAGTCCTGGAAGGAGTATCTGGGGATCAGATCTGCTGCAGGCGAAGATTATGGAGAAGATGATCTTGTGTGCCATCATGTGGAATATACAGGACAACCAGGGGATCAGTTCCAGCCAGCATGGGTTTATGAAAAGAAGTTCCTGCTTGACCAGACTCATCCCCCCTCTAAAAGCTACCCACGTAGTGGATGAGGGAAAGGCTGTGGGTATTGTCTACCTTGATTCCAGTAAAGCCTTTGACAATGTTTTACACACATTCTCCTGGAGGAACTTGCTGCTCATAGCATGAAAAGGTGCACTCTTTGCTGGGTGAAAAACTGGCTGGAAGGCTGGGCCCCAAGTGTATGGGGAATCGAGTTACATCCTGCTGCCAGCCAGTCACCAGAGGAGTTCCCCAGGGCTCAGTATTCGGGTTGGTTCTGTTCAATATCTTCAGTGATCTGGGTGAGGGGACTGACTCTCAATCAGTTCACAGATGACACTAAGTTGGGTGTGAGTGCTGATCTGATGAAAGGTAGGAAGGTTCTGCAGAGGGATCTGGACTCGATGGGCCAAGGACAATTGTATGAGGTGAAGTACTGGATCCCACATTTCCATCAAAACAACCCCATGCAGAGCTACAGGCTGGGGAAAGAGTGTATGGAAAGCTGCCTGGCAGAAAAAGACGTGGGGGTGATGGTCAACAGCCGGATGAACATGAGCCAGCAGTGTGCCCAGGTGGCCAAGAATGCCAATGGCATCCTGTCTTGTATTAGCACCAGTGTGGTCAGCAGGAACTAGGGAAGATACTGTCCCCCTGTACTCGGCACTGGTGAGGCTACATCTCAAATCCAGTTCTGGGCCCCTATGATGGTTTGGACCTGGCTCCCTGCCAAATGCCCAAACCCACAGTAGCAACCCCCCCCTTCTCCCTCCCTTCTTCCCCCAAGGGCAAAGGAAAAAACCTATGCAAATTGAAGAACTCGAAATCAAGCTAGTTATATAAAAAATATATATATTTTATGTATATTATAGTTATATATAGTTAAGATGTTATGTATAGAGCAAAAGGGAATTTAAACACCCCCCGAAAGGATAAGGAAAGGGGAAAAAAGGGACAAAAAGGGACACCAAACAGGTATACACAATCAAACTTAAGAACTATACTAATAACTAACAAAACAGATCTCACCACATCCCTTAGAAAGAGCAGGATTGGCAGACACGGCCAGGACTCTGCTATCCTCCACGTGTCAGGCCAGCGGTCGCTGCAGGCCTCAACCTTAGATAAGCGAGACCAACGCAGGGACCCACTGTTCCTGAACCTCGCCGGAAGAAAGTGAAGGCTTCTCCTCCCTTCTTATTTATACCCCGATTTACGTAAAAATCGTGTAGAATACTGGGAATACTGCCCCTTCCTTGGTTACAAACTGGTCACCAAGGAAGGCCTAGATTAAAACTACCTATCCCTTCACTACGAGAAAGATGTTTATGTGCTGGAGCATGTCCAGAGAAGGAGGTGGAAAGGGTCTGGAGCACAGGTCCTGTGAAGAGAGGCTGAGGGAGCTGGAGTTTTTTAACATAGAGAAAAAGAGGCTCAGAGGAGATCACCTTATCCCTGAAAGTGTTCTAGGCCAGGCTGGATGAGGCTTGGAGCAACCTGGTCTAGTGGAATGTGTCCCTGTCCATGGAAGGTGTGTGTTTGTCTGTGTAAGTTTATGATCCTTAAGGTCTCTTTCAATCCAAAGCATTCTGTGGTTCTATGTCAGTCTGATAAAATGAAGAATGTCTGCACACTTAATCTGCTCAATTACTACGCTTATTTTATCCTGTCTAGCCTGCTGTAAAATCAGTGGAAAGGACTAAGAAAACCCGAAACAATTAATTTACATTATCAATTAGCATGAATGCCAGATGCAACCACACAATCTTTAAGCTACTATGTATTCAAACTTATGCACACACCTAAGGGTTTTGAAAAACCTTTTTGATAAGTTGTTTGTGCGTTTATTTATATAAATGCCAAAATAGCTTAAGAGTCTGACTTGCAGTACTTGTTGGGGCGAGATTCCTAGTATTTGCTATGATGTTGTTAAAAGACCTATGGCACAAACTTTAATTATATGATTATACTTACAAGTACTAGAATAGACAGTTGTCAAAAAAATGTCTCCTCAAGTGAGAAATATAGATGAATCTGTAAGTGAATGAATTTAGCCATTATTCTATAATATTTCCATAATTAAATTCCTGCCTCTGTCAAGGAAAAGAAATGTGTTTTGTCTGGTTCAAGTATTTTTCACAGCGCAAATCTGATCATTCCCTAGATTAAATTGAAAGTATGCAGAAAAGCAGAATAGAATTTAAAGATTCAGTGAATATAAAGAATAACTTAAATATGGGTGTGAGTTTTTTTGTTTTGAAAAATACTCACACAGCCAAGTTCAAATGTCCTGCAGAAATGCACTAATTTAATCGCACCCTTTTACCTCTTTCTGATATTACCATCCCTTATTTTTGTACCCATTAGGTTACCACCTTAGACGTAGTAGACAGATTAACCAAGAATCCTCTGCAATTTTTGTCAGTGTTGATAAAATTGCAATTTTTGAAATAAGATTTCAGAAGTTGCACTATGCACGAAGTGAAAAGGTTTCACTCCAAAGTAGAAACCTTTGTTTTACCATTTCTGTGGAGTGGATTCTTGTTAGCGCAAGCTGCATTCAGTCTGTGGCCTCTGCAGTACCCCGAGATGCCCCAGGAGCCTTTCTGTAAGCCATTCTGAAGACTGATTGCAAACCTGCTCAGTACCAGTTGTCTCTGATCCTCCCAAGCCTCTTGGAAAGCCACCTTACTATCACTGCATGCAATATTTAGCAGTTGCAGGGCCCCCAGAGAATTATTCACATTCTGCAAAGCATCTTTATAAATACTCTAGGGTTAGTAACAGAAGATACAGGAAAAAAACAACAAACTCATAACAAACACTCCTTATCAAGCCTGTGTTCATGTCCTGCAAGCCTCATATAGAATGAATAGACTTTTCAGTCCTTCTTCTGCTTATTGACTGCATAAAAGTATCCCAAATAATATTCCTGTTCCCTCCTTCAGTTAGCTCACTTAGCAATAATAATTTTGTTCCTGTTTCCATCCAAGAGATGACACATTTATTAGCCCTAGCTCTATTGAAATGCCATGAGTCAGATGCTCAAGACTCAAGTAGGAAGATGTGATAGACCAAACTTTGCTTAAAAAAACTGATTGTGCCCTGTGATGTATTGTGACCCTGTTAACCTGGGACTGATGTCTTAAACAAAGTGTTTTCAAGTCAGATAAAGGGAAAGGCTGATAAGAAGCAGATCCTGCAGTGGTGTTTATTATCATGTTTTTTATAATGCCAATTTCCTCACTTCTGATAAGGTGCAACTACACAGTCACAAAAAGCAGGGCCAAACAGTGGTCATGTAGAAGGGGCCACAAGATCACTAAAGCACTCTGTGACTCATTTGCAGAGTGTTGCATCAGACAGTGTAAAACCCTTCTCCAGGGCATTCCCATGTAAGCTTGAACATATATAACCCATAGAACTCTTTGTTACAAAGGTCCCCACTCTCAGTGGAGAACATCACTCTGATCATCCACATTGAAACTGCAATGATCAAGTGTCATCCCTGGATCCACAGGTGCTGATATCTTTCCACTATCTACTCTAGTCCTTTCCTTCTCTTTCTTTCTTTGCCTTATGTATTTTCTTCTTGATAGTATTTTTATATTTTTATAGAAAAGAACCAAAATGGCTGCATACTTCCTCTCTGCTGCAATGAAATGGTTTTTATATAGCCTGGCATCATATATACACTGGTCATGCAGTTCACTTCACTCTAATTCACCCCAAGAGATCTATTAACAAGAACCTTAGTTACCCTGTGGCAATGGATTTACCATATATAGAATGGAAAAGGTCCTCTCAAAGATGGACTGGTGAAGAAAAAGAAGAAAACGGCCCAAATGTTATAGAAACAGAAGGTTTTAATGTTGTTTAAACATATCTTAAAATGGCCTTTTTGCATTTCTGCAAAGTCACTGCTTCTTTCTTCCCGACACCCCCTGCAAAGAACTCTTATCTCCCATGCAGGAATGTCCTGGGAAGATATCCTGAGGTCTTCTCATTGGCCTTTGTTAACCCTTTCCTATTGCCTCTTAACTCTTTACCTGATTGGTTTTTCTGTAAAACCCTGAGCCTGTAATTGGTTCTTTTTTAATCCCCCTAAAAGCCTTATAAACCCCCATCCCCACAATAAACTCCTCTTTCATCTGTCCCTCTGTATGGTCTGTGTGAGTCCTTATGGGTTCACAGGGCTGCGTGCTGGGGGGCTGGGTGGGAGAGCATTCACCTCCAGGGAATGGCCTAACACCCAGAACCTGAAGGTTCCCCCTCCAACCCATCCGTCGTATTATCCTGCCTCAGAGACAGATCATAACAGAATATCATCAAACTTGATGACTTTTTGACTTCTGTCTTGTATGAAATCAGATGTGCAAGTATGAAACTTCACTCTTTTTTTCCAGAGGCTTTGAATAAGAATGATAGTTATGGATATCAAGATGCAGCCCAGTGAAATATGAGCCTGAAAGACAATCTCTTTGTTTCTAATCAGCTGGAAAAGTGAGACATAGCATTGCATGAATGTGTTTTATTAAAATACTATTTTTGAAGAGCAGTATATAATTCAAAAAAGGATCAAGTTTCTTCTCAGAAAACTAATTTGATAGTATGATTTGTTTTAAACATGCCTCCAATTGTTGTTTAAGTGTTTACTGACATATAAGCTATTACTGTTGTTTTTTTCTATCAGATTACTTTTCTCTCTTTCTGGTTTTCATACTGCAAAACAAAAACATTAGAATGCAAAATATACTTAAAATTAACTACTTGAGTTCACCTGCTGTATATACTTTTCATTATTCAGGAATATCTTACAATATTAGATCTCAAATAACTTAATCTTTTCTTTTCAACAGAGCAAAATAGCAAGACTATAGGCATTCAATATTTTTCAACATGTTTCTTTAAAAGAGAAAAAGACACATTTCCCTTCCTTAGGAAACAGTTCTATTTAAAAAAAAAAAAATAAGAAGAAATGCAAATTTGATTATATAAAAATTGGAAAGAAAATGAAATTTACCCATTTTGCAACTAAACAATGAGAAAATCCATAAAATAATCTTTGACTGAAACAAAAATATTGTCTGTAATTGTATATATACATTTTAATTATATAACATTAATGGTTATTGGCATGTCTCTCTTCCTCTGACACATTCTAACTAAAAACTGGCATAACAGGTAGGATTACTGGACTGGGGGATTCAGATGAGAGAAAGGAGAAATAATCCAGCTCAAAGCCTGATGAAAACAGTGCAGGTTCCTTGGCTTTCCAGAGGGTCCTATCCAGATGCAGTAATAGATGCAGGTACATCAGGGATTGAGCTGTGAGGAACTCAAGAACTGTGTGCAGAAAATGTTTATTAGCTGAAATAAGAAAGAAAAAGCAGACAACTGTTGGAGACACTGAAACAAAAAGGACCTCAGGCTGCACAGAAGTGAAGCAAAATGACTCATTCTGTGAGGTGTAAGGCTCTTTATAACAGAATGCTATACAGAGGCAGAGTGGGGACTTCCTGCATCCATGTGCCTACTGAAATTGCAGTAAATAATTGTTTTAACTTTAGGCCAGTAATGACTTTTATTTTGAGGCAGAGACTCACAAATACTGAGTTTGCAACTGCAATTGATTCTAAACACAGCTTAATGTGTGTGTTTTAAACTAAAATATATATGGACCTCTATGCAGTTTTATCAATTTGCACGGAACAGAAAGTGACCTCTTTGGAAGGAACTTACATGAGAAGTTAGAGAAAAGTTGTTTCTCACATCTTCTTCCCTTCTGTGGACAATGCACTTTAGTACAAATATCAAAACAACTCATAAACTTTTCCTCTTTTGCTCCTCCTTCCAACAGAAATTGTTACTGCCTTGTTGATATGGGTTCACTGATTTAGGAGCACACAAACACTTCTCATAGAAAGTGTGAGAATGCCAAATATTTGTTGGCAAGTATTAGGTAATTAAAGCTTTTATTGTGCCTTACTCCTGAGGGCTGGTAGTGCCTTTGTATTGCAAAGTAGCTGCACAAAGGAAGACACCAGCAATAGAAAAAGCATGTACATATGTTGCTCAAATTTCAGGAAGAAAGATCCAAAGGAGTGGTTGAGAATTTGCAGGTATATTCTTTTTGAAAGTATTAAATTTTGTGGTCTTGATTACCAAACATCCCATTTCATCAGACAGTGAATTTCTTAGCATATATTCTCAGATCAAAGACACTGACTCCCACCTACTAAAACAGTATATCATCAGGACTCAGAAAAACACAGATAAATCCCTTGAGTGCCCGTAAGCAATACTGTTTCTGCATTCTGAAAGCTCTTCATATGTCATGTAATGCTTTCCAAATCATCCAATCATTCTGTGGCTGGATTAATAAAGGATTCATGTATATAAAAATACACAAATATGTAAATAAGCTTCCACATTATCTCAACAGGGGCAGAGAAGGAACTACAGCATTTGTAATTGAGAGTTTGTATGTTTTCAGGTTAGCAAGTAAAATTGCTGAAAACTGTTATCATGTCCATCTCTATAAAACAATGTATCTGCTTTTTTTTACTACCAAAAACGTAGTGGTGGTGGTATGTGAGTTGCTCTTGATGGTCTTTGAAATTCTTTGAAATTTCTTTGAATTGCTTTATAAACTGCCTAGAAACTGTGCCAAATCCATGGGGTTTCCATGTGCATGGTGAGCATCTATAGGATGTATGACAGCTGGATCTGACTGTTCAGCGTGATGTATACTGTGGTAATGCAAACAAGCCAGGTACGTCTTCGTTTCCACAGAACTTCCTTTTGATTTGAGTAAGGCATATGACAGGAAAACTACCTTTCTGGTATCTTAGGATAGTATTATTTTCATTGAATGTAAGCCATGTATATTGACCTCAGTGAAGCATGTTGTAGAACAAGGTACTGCAGAAAGAGTTTAATAGTTTCAGTTGCACAGGTTTATTTTATTTGTATCCTGGAACATGAAATAAAAATATTTTATTTATCAGAACTATCCTGCAAAATGTATAAAGCAGGCTACTCAAAGATACTGGAAAGTTTTCCCACCCAGTGAGCTTCCAAACTCCAACTTGCCACTTTTTCTAGATACACCCATTCCTATATAAGTTTATTTATTTATTAATTTATTTCATAGATTCATAGAAACATTTTGGTTGGAAAAGACCCTTAAGATCATTGAATCCAACTGTCCAGTTTGTTTATCATGTGGAAGAATCTCTGGTAAGATATCTTATCCCAGATCTTGCAGAAATGGTCGCTAGAAACTATAGGGTCAAGTGTACTTTTATCTACTTTTTGAAAAAAAGTTTATTTCCTGAATTCACTTTCTTTCTATTGGCAAAACAGTTTTCCAACTGACTTTGCCATATAATTGTGTAGACTCTTAAGAGGGAATTTGCTCCTGAATTTAGCTATCAGCATTATAGATCTTTATATCTGGACAGGTCAAAACACATGCTCATTAGTCCATGGAGAGATGCTCCTAGAGAAAATCCTGAAGTCGTCTTTCAGAATTGATATGATGAGATGGGTTACAAGTTCAAACAATTTTCTTCCTAGAGGGCACGAAGGTGGTAAGTTCAGATACATGCAGTTCATCAAAGGAATATTAGGATAAAATTTTGATTAGTATCTATGGTATTCAATGTTGTTAACTGGAATTTATAATGCCAAGTCCTCTGGAAATCTTTGAAATTTTCATCTGCAGACACTGAAGCTGCACTGACTTCTGAGTGGTCTATAAGCCTAATCCCATTCAAACCTCAATGATATCTTTAAAGTGTAATTATTTCATTTGAGACATCTGTTTTTGGTTTTTTGTGGGGTTTTTTTGGGGGGAGGGGGGGTTTGAGAGAATTTATCGGACAATTGGGAACCTAGTTGTTGTGAAAGTGGTGGATATGGTATTCTAAATCATGGTATCATGCAGCTTCCTGACTCTTGGATGTTGGAAGTCCCAGCAGTTCTAGTTCAAGTTGCTGAGTAATGGAATATTCAAAGCAACTACAAAGAGCAGCTGTAGATTTACTTTTAAACAAGGAAATTAAAAAAAAATTCCTTTTTATCAACATATTCATAGAGTTTACTTCAGAAGAAATTGTCATTTTCAGCATCTGTTACATCATACTGGTGGATTAAGTTTAGCAAGGGTAAATTATTTTCATGCAGTTTTATCATGTAGTTTATTAGATGCAATCAAGTGTACAAGCAGAAGGGATATTCTGATGAGAAGTCAGAAGTCTTGAGAAATTACTGTGATTGTGCATGAAACTGAGGTCGTACCTAGAGATAGGTTTGGTTTAATGATCTGTCACTTTCTGTAAACCCACATTTCAGATACTATGAACCATATATGACTGCATGAGAATTACCTTAAACGTTTTTTGGTATTATAGCTGTAAATATCAATGAGCCTATGAAAAAAACATACTTGTGAAATATGGACTTTTTACTTAAACTATATTAAACTGTTATATCCTTAACTATTACTTATCCTCAGAAAATATATACCAGTAGCTACCAGGAACAGAACCACTTACAAACATATTTCTTGATGACTGGTTTGTTTGTTAAGTCATCAAAATGAAAAACTGTGGTACTCACCCTTCATTTCTCTGCAGCAGTCAATGGCGTCAAACAGAATTTGTTCAGTGGCTTCAGACGGTGGCCAGTTGAGCTTCCTGCCCTTCTTGATATGTGTAGGACCTTCTGGGTAAAAACTCTCTGAATTGCTGATTACATTAAATTCTCTGCTCTGTTTAAATATTCTCAAGTTGTTGCATTGATATACACTAATTCAGCAAAGCTTTTAATTAAGGTTTAGCTTATGTGCAAATGCTGGATGACAAAACCTCCTCCAAAGTTTTAATCAGCAAATGTAATTCATTATGGCATCTCTGTGAGAATTGATTCAATCTTAGGGAGCCTGTTTTCTTTTCTGCAAATGCAGGACAATAAAAAGTAACTTTCTACCATGGGTTGTTGATGGCATAAGGCACCGGTTTTGATTACAGAAGTGATTTTCTGAAATCATAACAAGAATAGAAGCCTACTCATTAACTGGAAAAACAAATGAGTTTATATGAGTTCCCCTAAGAATCATATCTTTTACAAGGTTTTTGTTCCAGACTTGGAAATGAAGATAATTTTACTGTTAAGGAAGAGTTAGAAAGAAATTCAGAATAAATTCCAAGAAGAAAACAATTAATAATTCAAGACAATTTCAGTGTAAATGCCCCAGTTCCTTGGTGATTTATACTTATGACATTAGTCTTCTAAAAGGGGTAGGTAAATAATCCAATCTAGCTTTCAACCAGTCTTTTCCATTCTTCTCTTCATTGCTCATTTGCTCAAACACTCTTGTTTAAAAGGCCTTGCTCCCTCTGTCAGCCTATGTTGCAGCTGGTTAAGGTGAGCCTGACAAGGTTCCTCTGACTAAACATAGATGACTCTCCACTGCAGAAGTTGTACCATTGCTTTCCCCAGAGCTTAAGACAGACTTGTTACCAGGAAGGTCTGTGTGGTTTAAGTCGGGATGGCTACAGAGAGCTCTGCTGATATAGTTCCTCACTCAAGACATTTGTCCTATCATTGTACAAGAAAGGTGATAGCATCTTAATCTTAGTCAAATATCCAATTAAATGAATGCCCCAGGTAATTTAAATGACCGAGTTAAAATGCCCTCTGTAATGTTTCATGGTAGCTTGTGCGATGCAGTGAGGTGTCACCTTGTGTTAAGAACTATTTGTCACCGCTGTTTAGTCAGTAATGTTTGGCATTCTCTGAGATCCCGCTCTGCTCTGCACTGGGGCAGCCTCACCTTGAATATTGTGTGCAGTTTTGTTCACCACAATAATAAGAAAGACCTTAAGCTATTAGAGAGTGTCCAAAGGAGGGTGAAGGAGATGGTGAAGGGCCTTGAGGGGAAGCTGTGTGAGGAGCAACTGAGGTCACTTGGTCTGTTCAGCCTGGAGGAGACTGAGGGGAGACCTCACTGCAGTCACAACTTCTGGGGCAGGCCCTGAGCTCTGCTCTGTGGGGACCAGGGACAGCACTGAGGGAATGGCATGGAGTTGTGTCAGGGCAGGGTTAGGCTGGATCTTGGAAAAAGGTTATTCCCCCAGAGGGTGGGTTGGCACTGAACAGGCTCCCCAAGGTAGTGGGCACAGCACCAAGGCTGACAGAGTTCAAGAAGTGTTTGTATGATCCTCTCAGGCTCATGGTGTGAGCCTTGGGGATGGTCCTGTGCAGGGCTAAGGGTTGGACTCGATGATCCTTGTGGGTCCCTTCCAACTCAACATATTCCGTGATATGCAAACCAACTTGGTAGGCCAGTTCAGAAACCTGGTCTATAAAGAAACATAAAAAACAAAGTCAGGTTCCTAAATGTGCTAGAAAAGAAATGCCAAAATATTTCTCCTTTTTAACCTTTTTAACCTTTTTAAGAAGAATTAAAGTTACGACAACATGGAGAGAAGAATAATAATGAGAGTGAATCTTGTGGAAATTTGGGGTTACCTTTTCTCCTTATTGCTATGTGGTAGTTAATATTTTCATGGTTTCAGACCCCATTTGTACCAATTGTTTTTGCATAATTTTTTAACTGTATCAAAGAAATAAAAATCTAATTTCTCCACCAGAAATATTATTATGCTGTTGTGGATAATAAAAGAATGGTTTGACTTACAGTATCAGGCATATAGTCTGCATATACAGTTTTCAGAATGTCAGTAACTCACATTTAGAAAAGTCAGACTTGTTTGCTGCTTTGCAGCAATGTTCCCTGATGCACTGAAATGTGTTCAGAATAAACTTAGTGGAAGAAAAACTTAAATTTCTGTTTTTCCTCTCTCAAAACCAAAAATATATCAGATTTGTTTGGAATTTTGCTGATTAATATACTCATTCCTTTTTCTTTATTCTTTGAGACACATGTAATATTTCACTCATCTCTGGCATCTCCTTTTCTAAATAAAGAAAAGTATAATTCTGATCTGTCAGAAGGAGTTTTAATGCTCAAGTCTACACTACAAGAGGGAAAAAGGTGCTTTTGTGGACTTGAAAAGACACTTTTAAAAAACAGCTACTAAGGAGATGAATCATTCTAAACCCCAGATGTAATGAATTGATTTGTTGGAGGTGAATTATGTTCCTCAGTCAAGCTAGAACAAGTATTGGCACAAAGAAGTTTATAGGTATTCTATACCTTAATTCCTACATGCCACCCTCAGACTAAGAATAAGAGAGAGAGAGAGAAAAAAAAGGAAAAGAAGGTAGAGGGGAAGAATGTATAGTCTATGGGCATTCTTTTCATGATGAACTAAGGTAATATGTGTACTTTGAATAACAATAAGTTTTAAACTGTATCTTTTCCAGACATTAATATCAGTTAAGATTATTTTCTTTTTTTCCACTAGAAGAAGTGAAATCATAGAAACAGAAAATTTTTAGACTGAGTGACATTTATGTCAGTTATTACTGTAGCAGGAAGTAAAAACTTGGAAAAAATCACTGGTGCTTGTGAGAGGAACACATTGTAGAAGCACTAATAAAGACTATTCCTCTGAATCTGTGTCAGAGTCTGTGTGTATTGTGTCTGGCTGAGATGCAGTTCATTTTCCCCATAGAAGCTCACACAGAGCTGTGCTTTGCATTGGTAGCTAGAAAGGTGTTGATAACACACCAGTGTTTTATGTGCTTTGTCTACTGCTGAGTAGTGCTGGCACAGCATCAACACTGTCTCTCCAACATTCTGCTCCCCGTCAGTAGGCTGGGGGTGGGCAAGATCTTGGGAGGTGACAAAACTAGGACAGTCAACCCAAAATGACCAAAAGGATATTCCATAGCATATGATATCAGCTCGGATATAAAAGCTATGAAAAGGATAAGGAAGGGGGGCAGTACTTGTTATTTACAATGTTTGTCTTCCAGAGCAACCACTCCACATGCTGAAACCCTGTTTCCCAGAAAGTAGCCAGACATCTGTTGCTGATGGGAAGTAGAGAAGAAAATGTTTTTTTGTTTTTTGTCTTTCCTTGTGCACATGCAACCTTTCACTTTTGCTTTAGTAAGCTGCCTTATCTCAACCTATGAGTTGTTTTCCATCTTATTTTTTACCCCTGTCCAGCTGAGAAGTGGGAGTGACAGTGGGCACCTGGCATCCAGTCAATGTCAACACATTACAGTGTGATAATTCTATCCCGGGCCGTCCCAGTAGAATCCAGCAGGATGTCTTCTAACAAATAGGTTCCCTCATGTTAATGGCAGAAAACTCATGAGTTTTGATTGTTTTACTTGCCTGAGTTTCTCAGATGGGAGTGATAAAAATGGCACAGATCCAGTTACTAACTGGCATGCTTCGGAACTCACACAAGCAAGTAAACAAAAAAATATAGTTCCCTTTGCAAAGAGTTAGTTAGCTTGTAAAATGAATAGAATTTGCTTCAGCATAAAATATACAGGAGATACTAAACAAGCTACAAAGTTTTACTTTGATAGCAGTTCTTTCATAATGTGAAGACTATTGGGAAATACGTAAACATGTAAAAATGTTGTAACTGGTTTATAAAAACATTCTATAAAGTCTATATTGCAAGTGCACATGGAAGCCCCTAGAAAAATATAAAACCAAACTCTTAATAAAAAAGACCCAAAAAGAAGATGGAGAACATATAAACAGATTTACATTGTTATCACTGTACTTGATGTTGGTTTTGTAAACATTTTTAGGATCTACTGATTCAAATAGCCCAAACTAAACCTGTTGTAAACAGTTGTAATTCACAGACCACAATCTCCACTACCCCATACTAACCTTTCAGTCAGGTGAGTCTTTATATCACTGATGCTGGAAAGTAATTCAGATCACTTATCTGCAATTGTAGTTGTCTTAAAAATAAATAGATTACCCATACATGACTGTTCAACTTCAAATAGACAGCAAAATCTTAGCAAGGAGGAGGTTGACCTTTTCTCCCGGGCAACTAATGACAGGACAAGAAGAAATCACCTCAAGCTGCACCAGGAGAGGTTCAGGCTGGACACCAGGAAGAGTTTCTTCACTGAAAGGGTTTTCAAGCATTACAATGGGCTGCCCAGGGCAATAGTGGGGTCACCATCTCTTGGAAGTTTTCAAGAAATGATTGGATGTGGCACTTAGTGCTATGGTTTAGTTGACATGGAGGTTTTTCATCAAAGGTTGGACTCAATGATCTTGGAGGTCTTTTCTAGACTTAATGATTCTATGGTTCTATGATTCTAAACCCATTAAACTTTGCTAGTTTCTTTCTGTAAGCTTTTTACTTTAATGTGTGAAAGAACTCAGAGGGACTACATTTTAAGGTCAAATATTTGAATTTTTCAAAATTAAATTTCAAACTGCATTTTCAGTGCCTATATTCATAGGACACATAGGGTGCTGTCGTGGTTTTGCCCAACAGCCAACCCCTAGAGCAGAGGATGGTTTTGTCCAGGTGGATTTCCGGACAAAAAGGCCAATCAAAACTCTTAGTGATGCCTTTGCTAATTACATATTTAAGAAAACAGAAGAGAAGGTTGTTGCGCAGTTGAAATTAGGCAGCCATGTAGGAGAGGCAGCAAGCCCCAGGTGGGGGGGGCCAGGCCCTCTCCTCCCCTGTCTTGGGCCGGGGGCCAGTTGTAGCACTGAAACCCCCCTTCTCTCATGTAAGAGAGTGAAGAAAAAAAACTTTAGAGAAGAAAAAAAACTTTAGAGAAGGACTGACTACTTGGGCAGAAACCACTGCAAAAGAATTCCAGCAAAGAGATAACAAAATGTTCAAGGCCAGAGCTGCAGCAGGAGAGAGAAGTGCGAAGGGGGGCCTGTTACTCCCCCCTTTCACTCTCTCTCTTCAGCAGGGAAAAGACTGAAAAATAATCCCTTCCACCTGTAGAAGTTTGTTGGGGTGAGGAGACCCCATGTTGCTTGTGGAGGAGCCTGAACTAGAGTAAGCTGCATGAAGAAACTGAGACTTCATGAAAAGGACTGAGATAAGGCAGAGTCCTGTTGAAGATTTATGACCTTGAAGGGATGAGGCTTACGCCGGAGCAGACGGTTTGGGTAAGCTTGAGATCTCAGTAAGAGATCCATGCTGCTGGTGATGGAGATTTGTGACTCTGAGAGAACCCACGCTGGAGCAGAAAATGGCTCGGGTAGGGATGTTGGGATCCATGTCTGGGATCCATGCTAGACCCATGCTGGAGAGGTCTATCAAGGACTGTTCTCCCATGGAGAGGGACCTCCATAGGGAAACAGGGGTGGACTCATAAACCATTATCCCCTGTAACCCCGTGGAAGAAGATCCATGGTAGGCAAGTGTCCCCTTGCAAGACCATGGAAGAAAAAACCTTCAGGGCCTGGGTAACCTCCAGCCTCCAGTCTTGTTAGGGGGGTAGGCCCAGCCCTGAAGGCCGACACAGAGAAGAGAGAAAGAGAAAGAGTTCCAGCTGCGACGAGAGTGCTGCAGAGTTACTGAAGAGACCTGGAACTCTGAAAATGGAGAAAGAAACTGCTTCTCCTCCTTGGACTGATATAAAGGGGGGAGAGGTATTTCTGTAAATACATAGACATAGTATTTTACCTAAGTAAGATTATTGTAAATGTAGTTCTTTAGTAGTTTTTATTTTGCTAGTAATAAATGTTCATATTATTTTTCCCCAATCCAGTCTCTTTTGTCTGCATAAACCTTCTCTGAACTAATAATAATTGTATGGGGGGGTGTGAAAGCAAATTGCCCCAGAGCAAAACCACGACAGGTGCTTATCCCTGATTAGTTGATGTTAAAACACTGATCATAGTATATGAACATAGAATTAAATATCTCTTGAGGTTCTTTGAAAACACCTATGAGAAACTGTGCTGAACACAAGGGTAACTAAATTTGACTTGGAAGGGAAAAGCTCCTGTGAGGAGTAAGGAGGCATAAATGCATAGTACTTTTGCCTAGTTATAATTGTTGTATACATAATTATTTAGTTTTTATTTTGTTAGTAATAAATCTTAAAATTATTCTCCCCACATCAAATCTCTTTTGTCTGCCTAAACCTTCTCTCAACTTACAGCAATTGTGTGGGGAGTGAGAGAAAATTAGCCCAAAGCAAACCCATGACATGACCTCATTGCTCTCTACAGCTTCCTGAAAAGGCAAGTAGAGAGGGAGGTACTGAGCTCTTCTCCATGATATTCAGTGATAGGACATGTGGGGAATGGTTCAAAGCTGCACCAGAAAAGGTTCAGACTGAACATTTGAAAGCCCTTCTTTACAACAAGGGTGGTCAAACACTGCAACAGTCTTTCTTGAGAAGTGATCGATGCCCTAAGCCTGTCAGTGTTTAAGAGGTATTTGTACAGTGCCCTTAAAAATATGTTTTAATTTTGGTCAACCCTGAAGTAGTCAGACTCTTGGACTAGAAAATTGTTTTAGGTCCCTTCTAACATAAACATGCTAGCCTATTGACCATGTGAAATACAGGGATCATTCTACTGAATGCATTTATAATTTTTAGGAGGCTTTAACACTAAAAATCATTAAAGAAGAGACTTTGAAAGCCATTATTGCCTTGATGATGACTATAAGATTCATGAACTGTATCCTAGAATGAATGAAAGATCAATAAATTAAAGATAAATATTTTAGGAAAATCTGTTTTAGTGTTTTCAGGCATTGATTGATCTTAGTTTAATAAAATACAGGAACTTGAAATACAAGTCTGAATTCAGTGATGTAGTGTAAGAATTCTTAATTGCCTCTTCTGTGAGTCTGTTTTTGGTTCTATTGAGGTATCTGGTAAATTCCTCTTGACATCAACAATGTAATAATCAGTTGTTTAGAAATGGGTGGCAGGGAAAGTCAAAGAATTGATACTAAGTCATGTACCATGTTTACAAAAAGCAATCCAGTATTGAGAGGTTTCTGCTTCCAAATCATGAACCCGCATAAAAGTGTACACTGGCTCTGGCAGGTGCATTTAAAAAAGAATAGTTTTCAAAATTATAATATCGCCTAGGATAACTTTGTTTTAATAATTTGCCACAGTAGGTTCAAAATTCCTGGTCCAGCCTCCTAAATTTTTAAATAGCAGCAATATAAACCTGCAGTGAGTACTTTTACAAGGCATGAAAAGCAGAGGCAAATTCTTCTTATTCCCAAACAGCCTCATAAAGTTTCTCATAGACTACCATTCCCTGGGATTTATTCCAAAAATTGTCCTGTTTTGAAAACTACTATAACCTGAAAGGTTTCATAGTTTGAGTGCTGAGAATGAGGTCAAATACACACAAAAAGAAAAAAGTGTAGAATGTCATCACTTCTGACACATCTTTTTGAAGGAGGCCATTTGAACAATGCTGCTGCCTTTTTTTTTTTTTTTTTTCCAACAGTGGATAAAAAGAACAAGAGTAATGTGTGCCAGAATCAGATGCTGATTATTTTATTTTATTCTCATAAATGATCACATTCAGCAAGTCCCAAATAAAACCCTGAAACTAGATACATCTAATCCAGTAGCACTATCTGCTGTGGCATACGCCCAAGTTCACAGGTCCCTGCTGCCTCTCATTCATTTACTGCCAAATGGAGAGCCAGGGTAACAATGTGAATGTCAGGATAGCCTGCTATCACTGATTTTCAACTCCTGATGATGCTTTTTTAGTGTTTCAACAAAAAGGCACCAATATTTTCACCAGAGTTTACACTAGAAAGACAGTAGCAGACTGTGGGTACCAGCAGCGGGATGTGAATTCCCAGTGAGAAGGAGACCTAAGCCAGCAACATCAACGGCTGCGCCAGTAAACATCCAGCCTTACAACAGACTGCAGGGGCTTTTTGATGTGGCTGTCATGAAATCCTCACAAAACCAGTTCACCAACTCTCCCTCAGTCTGAACTAGTTTGTGTTTATCTTGTTGCTTTTAAAAAGGCAGGATTGTGATTTTTAGATTCAGAAAGTTTGTCCATGTCTCAGCTGTAGTTCCTTATATAGCAAAACTATGCACAGGAAACTGTAGAAATGAGCACCCTTAATCTATCTTACATCACCCTGCTCACACTCATAGGCATCTACTCATAACTATAGTTATTACTCATTAAACACACTTTTGTCTTAATTGCAGTAAAAAATTTGTGCAATGGATATGCCATAATTTGATAGAAATAAAAGCTTTCTCTCCCTGTACCTTCTTAACAGAAGGAGAATATCCAGAAAACTATATCTCTAAAACATTCCATAAACAACCCTGTTGTGAATTGTTGTTTAAAAGTAAGGTTAAGTTTTTTACTGTACAGAGAAATGCTTTAAACCATGATCAATAGATTATTTTGCAACTTAATTATTTTTAAACGTATAATTTCTCTAGATTGAAGGTGTCTGTAAAGAGTTTGAAACCTGAAGTACCTCTCCTCCCAAATATTTACTTAAATTGTGGTCTCAGTTATTTGCACAATATTAAGTTTCACTTAGAAATAATGCTTTTACTAATGTTTTTACAATGAATCAATTTAGTTTGATATTTACTGTATGTGCTTTTAAGTGGAAAATAAATATTTTGAGATACTGGCTCAAAAAAACCCAAAAACCCAAAAACCCCAAACCCAAAACAACCCAAACAATAATCAAACAATAATCAAACAAAAATTTTCGTACTTATATCTTACCATCTGAGTGTTCTCAGCATATGTGAGAAATACATTCTGTTTATGCATAGGAGCTGACTGGGCTGAGTTGCAGAGCAGGGATAGGAGAGATAATGGGAAATAGACACAAACGTGGAAAGTTGGCATAAGGGGACACTTTTTTAATTTGACTGAAATATTCTTTAGGCCTATATAACATACAGTAATGTTCTTATAATGGTAGACAAATCTGTTATCAGATATTGAGCCTATGCTTTGTCTCTGGCAAAAATCCTTTACGCCAATTTGCTAAGAGAAGCAATCTTAAAATCAGCTGTCATGTTTAAGTCCACCACAGTACCAAGTCTAATTTTAGGCTCTTTATACACTAATGGAGCCAGAGAAGAAAGATATGGACACCCATCACAATTACACCACAAAGGAATTAATTTTGCCTGACTATTTTAGAAAGAGATAAAACTACTTCTGGGAACCCAGGTTTCATCAAGAAATTAGAAAGAAAATAGAATACTTACAGTCTAGAATGCAAGCACTGTACTCTCTGTAACACTTCTTAAATATCTGTTGTTTATGGCTTTTAATCACTAGCTAACTTGGGTAACCTTTGGGTAAGATTGTAAAGACTGAAAAAGGGTTGAAAATAAACAAAGAAAAATTGCAGGGATTGGTAAGCAAAGAATCATTCAACCTGTGGTCAGTGGATTGCATGCACTTTGCAAAGCATCTGGAAACACTCTACAAAATGATTACAAAAAGCAACATGCCTGCAGACATCACCAGGAGCCAGTCCTTGACGGCAGTTGTCATTCTTTCTGGTACTGCCCATTAACAGAGTAATTGGAAACTATTAAACAGTGGCAATAAGGTGGTCCATGCCTGGAGGTTTGGGTTTTCTCCAGATAAAAATTCATAAATTCAAAACCTCTATACAAAACAGCAACTGTCTCTATAATGAAAAGGGACTTGGCAATCAAAACCATAGGAAGTTCAACAAGGGAAAGTGCCGGATTCTGTACCTGGGATGGGGTAACCCTGGATGTTTGTACAGACTGGGGAATGAGATGCTGGAAGGCAGTGCCATGGAAAGAGATCTGGGGGTCCTGGTCAATGTCAAGTTGAATGTGAGTCAGCAGTGCCCTGGCAGCCACGAGGGTCAGTCGTGTCCTGGGGGCATCAGGTAAAGCATGGCCAGCCAGTCGAGGGAGGGGATTGTCCTGCTCCGCTCTGCTCTGATGCACCCTCACCTTGAATGTTGTGTGCAGTTTTGGGCACTGCATATAAGAAAGACCTTAAGGTATTAGAGAGTGTCCAACAGAAGGCAATGAAGATGGTGAAAAGCCTTGAGGGGAAACCGTATGAGGAACAACTGGGGTCACTTGGTCTGTTCAGCCTGGAGGAGACTGAGGGGAAATCTCATTGCAACTCAACTTCCTCATGAGGGGAAGAGGAGGGGCAGGCACTGATCTCTTCTCTGCGGTGACCAGTGACAGGACCTGAGGGAATGGCCTGAAGTTGTATCAGGGGAAGTTTAGGTTGGATATCAGGAGGAGGTTTCACCCAGAGGGTGGTTGGGCACTGGAACAGGCTCCCCAAGGAAGTGGCCACAGCACCAAGCCTGAGTGAGTTCAAGAAACATTTGGACAATACTCTCATGGTGTACATGGTGTGACTCTTGGGGATGGTCCTGTGCAGGGCTAAGGGTTGGACTCGATGATCCTTCCAACTCAGTGTATTCTGTAATTCTGTGAAAAGAGTAAATCCTTGGGAGACCTCAGAGTTAGAAGCACCATGAAAAAAATAATAATCTCCTCAGTTTTAACAATAGTTTCTACACTGATGTTGGGAAGCTATTTGTGGCAGTGGACACATTACCTCTACAGTTATTGTACTTGTGTTATTATGGGCTGTATTTTTGATTCCAAGGTTTTAATTTTGGATGGTCCTTTGAAAAACACTTATTTTTTAAAATGCTCTAATCAATGTTGAATTTTTCTTAAAGTGTTTCTTGTAATCAGACTACCATTTAATCACATTAGCATTTAAAAACTTCCAAACTAGATTCCTGAATTAGCATCTTCTTGGGTTTTTTTCAAATTTTAGAAGGTATCTAAAAAATAGATAAGTAAATGTTAATATTATTGAGAAAATGTAAAACTGAGTGCAAGAAAGAACTACTAACTTCCAGTAAAAGGGCTTGAGAGCTCTACAGTTCAGTAGGGTATATCTACTGTCCTTCATAAGACAGATGAAATGTGAAGAGACTTCAGAAAATTTAAAAACGTTTCACATTGATTTATCCCTTATTCACAGTGGTGTATGCTTCTTTGAAGTACAAACATGCATAGAAACACAGAAACATGCACAGTTTATTCATTAACTTCTCAAATAACAACTCATGCTGGCAAATCCTGAAAATTGATGCCTTGTCTTTCTTTCACAGAGTTGAATGATTCCTTCAACATTCTGTAGTTTCTTTTGAAAGGTTTTTATTTTTTTAAGACAGATGACTTAAATGTTATAGCTTTTTTTTCCTCAAATGTAAAGCAAATGGCAGTAAAAGGTACCAGCCAGTGAGGTTGATCCTTTGTATGTGAACTATGTGTAACTTTATTAATGGACATATAAAAACAATAACCTGGAAGTTTGGGCTTTCTGCAAGGAAGGTGAATGTGTTTTCATTTACATATTTGAGGTTACTTTAAAATGAACATTGATAATGTTATGGTTGTTTCTTCCTCAACAGAAAAATGTTATATTTATTTTTCCCAATTGCAGAAAACGGATTGGAGAATCTCAGGTTTTATGTGTTTGTTCTACATCATGAGACAAAATTCAAATTAAGTTCTCTAAATATCTTATGAACATCAGTTTGTCTTTTCCACTCAGTAATCACTCTTCCATTTCCTATGTACAGTGACATTGTAAGGTAAACTGTGCCTAATTAAGCCTAAAATTGAAGTTAAAAAAAGATGTCCAAGACAATTTAGCATTGATTTTAAAGAAAAAGAGGCCTCATTCCTTTCCTCCCTTACTGTACTCTTGTCTTGTTTAGCCACATCTACAGGGTTTTATTTTTCCTGAAACAACTTATCTGGTAATCCCTAGGTATCTCCTTTTGCCACTTCAACTGACTAATCCTGCAACAAATAATCCAGTAAAAAAATAAAGACGTTTCTGCCACATTAATTGAATTGACTCACAGAAGAATGCAGCTGGTATCAGAGTGGCACAGGGTAAGAAACAATCTGTTTTATTTTAAAAAAGTTTCATGTGAATGTACTTCTTATTTATAAACTTATTTCACCTAAAAGAAGGAAAGCTTTCCTATGACATGGTTGTTACTGCAAACAGTATCCAGTAAGAGTTAATCTAAGTAACCTGTTGATCATGAGTCTTATCACTTTCAGTAGCATCATTATAGAGAGATATTTGCATGGATTATGAATGTGAGAATATTTGTGGTCTTTCTTTCTTATTGTCAAAGACTCTCCTGCAGATAGCTGTCTTGTTTTCCTTGGAATTGGCTGAGAAGATGCTCTCAAGTGATTTTACAGTTTGTATATTCAGGTTGAACAGCTGAGAAAATTTGCTTTCTACAAGTTTCCAAGTCCCTTTTGCTTGCTGCTGAAACAGCATTTATGAGCAAAGTATACTCATTTGGGCATGAGCAAATGGGTTGTTTTGACCAGTCGTGGTATACATAAAAATGGACAGAATTCAAGCTAATGGTACATGAAATAACAGTTTAGCAAGCGACAAAACTGTCCTGATATTTCTTGAGATTTCATATTTATGATCATATGCTGAAGCTGGAGGTAAGCTAAAAACTGAATAATGACTGTGAGCATCATATTATGTTATTATTGCTTATATTTCTTTCCATGAGTCACTGTGAGGCCAGACAATTAAAAAAGGAGAGAAGGAGTCAGGGTGAGGAGGGCTGAAGAGAGGGAGGGAGAGAAGAGGGAGAAAGCATAGGAGGAAAAAAAATAAAGGAAGGAGGAAGGGAGGAAAGGAAGGAAAGAATGGAAAGACTGAGGCAAAACATGTTTCAATGCTAACAGGAACAGGCAGACTATCAAGGAATTATTCACAAGAAACACAATTAAAAATGTGGGAAGAAAGTGTTTGCTAGAGCTCTAAGCTGAAGTATTATCAAAGTAATGGCATAAGGAAGAATTTTTTTTCTAAGAGACTAAAAAACCCCAGAACTGTTGTAGGAAACAGTCATCTTTCTTTTCACCTCAAAAATCACAAGCAAGTAAGCAAAAGGCAGTGACTAATGAAATGAGAATGTTGAAATTCAAAGTGCAGACAGCACCCATAGACCAGCTAAAACAGAGAATTCTCAGTATAACTCTAGGCAGCAAAGCAGAAATTGTGGTTATTTAGGCCGTTCACGTGGAGTGCACAAGGCTGTGGTGATAAAGTACAAGGAGGTAATAGTTAAGGAGTAAACTGGTTGTGTTCTCAAAGCAGCTACACTGTCTAGTTTTGACCACATCTATTATTCATAGGGAAGTGGCCAGTGTTTGGTTATTAATACTGGCTGCTGATAAGGAAGCAACAGTGTTCTGTAAAGACAGAGAAGAGTCATGACCAGATCAGAATAGACCAACACAGAAATGGGGGACATACTTCTGTTTCCCTGCCAGAGAAAGCATATAAGCAGTCACTGTTCAGAAGTGAGTAGGACAGCCATGGAATTTACAAAACAGCTAATCCTCATTCTTTGCCAGTTTGTGAAGCACCTTATTTACAGTTCTAGAGTTTATTTCTTTAGGACTATTTGTTTTCTACTGTATATTTCAGAGCCAATGTTGGCATGACTTATTTTCAGCCAAATGTCCTCTGTGAAAAATTTCCTGTGTGTTGATGAAATTTCCTCTGTGTATTACCTTTCATAGCAATCCCCCAGGGCAAGTTCATCTCAAAAATCAAGGGAAGAGATAGAAAAGCCTAGACTTCCTAAAGTTTTCCTAAAGCATCTCTTTTGACAGACTTTGGCAATTCAGCAGTAATACTCATCAAGGAGTCTTTTTCAGAAGGTTTTGCTTAAAAGAAATCTTTACCTTTGAAACTATATTTCCACTTCAAATACAACCAAAACCACTAATCAGATTCTTACATTTTTACCAGCTCTTTAACAAATGTAATTATGGTTTATAGGAAGGCTTCAAAATAGAGATTCTTAATAAATTATCACAATACTTTCCTTTTAAATTTCTGAAAATACCTTTGTAAAATCAAGAGATGTTTTCTATCCATTTATTTCTATAACCACGAAGTGAAATAATTAGATTGAAACCAAAATAGTAATGATATGACCTTTTATAAATACAAAAGGCCTTCAAATTATTTCCTGTCCATTTAAAATAGCTACTATCTGATAAGATTTTCAATAATGTAAATAATATCTCAAACTAGACTTTAATGCTATAATACTTATAACAAGGCCTTCAGGAAGGTTCTGTAGCATTTCTGGATACCAAACAGACTGATGGACTTTTCAGAATGATTTGAAATGGTAAAAGGAAAAGATGATCAATCCCATACAGCCTGGTTCATATCAACTTATTTTAATGAAAGCCAACTCCTGAGCAGGACAGGTTTAAATGGGCAAGTAGGAAAAACAGATTTAGGAAAAAGTATCAATAAACCAACACATGTACTAGTATTTTGCGAAACTAAAAAAAAGCAGCAGAACCTAAGGCAAAATAATGAGTTTAGTTCAAATACATTATGCTTATTAAAAAGAATAAGGGTTTTTAACTGAGAACTGTCTGTTATGAACTTTGCAGCCTCAGCAGAACATAAAATGAAGAAATGTTCTACATAAAAATGTAGAACTACATTCATTACATGGTTTGCAGGGGCCATTGTGATAATCTTGTCTGACCTGCATAGCACAAGCAACGAGACTTCACTGAGTTCAATCCTGGAAACAGAATATGCAAGTTTTTCTTCTACAGGTATATGATTTTATAACAGACATTCAAAAGTTCTATTAGGCAATTTCGGGAAAGAGAAGAGAGGTGGGCATATAGACAACTATAACTAGGCATATCTAGAGCTGTCCATCTATTCCATAAGAACCAAGGAAGGAAATTCTACTTCTTTTCATACCTCACCAAAAAGTGTGCAAGACTGTTAAAATTACATTTATTAAAGTAATCAAGAGACTTCTTATTCTATACACAGGTTTACAAAATTACCTTTGTCTTCTATAAAGCTTATGAACTATTAAAACAAACTTTTACATTCCATCCACAAACAAATTATGTAAGTTATAAAAACTATGTCTTACAACGTTGTCAAGATTCATATATCTGCATCTATTTAGTTCTCAGAATTATTTCCAAATTTTATAAAAACAATTTTTAAAAATTATGTCATTAACTAATAAAGAAATATATTCCTGACTTCTTACATGAGTACAAGTTTTGATATTGCTTTACCAAAGCAAAGTCATCTCTTCAAGACTAAAAGTTTCTCCATATTCTTATTGTCTGTTCTGATGTGGCTTGTGTGGCTTGACTACTTCTCAAAAGATAAACTGGACACATTTTTTACAAGGACTTTTCTTTAAATTGTCTCTAGTTAAGCAGACAGTGTAAAAACTAGAATTTTCAATTTGAAGGTATTAATGCACTTCAGTATATTTCTCACGTGGCTTTCTACCTTGAGCAGAAAAATGTCCCCAACAGTTGATCTTTAAACACTGTGCTACACTGCAAATGTAGACTGTAGCCCATTGATGGGTCAGCTTGTGCTTCATAATCATGGGGATGGACAAGGTAGGAAAATATGAAGTTAGAGTCAGTCTTAGTTATGAAGTAAATATTATACCTATAATTTTATTTTTGTTATGTAAGTAATTTAATTTTAACATAATTCTAATACTGAAATTTTAGAGAGGCTGAAAAATGTTTTATTGTTACATACATTAAAGTTGTTAAGAGAATAGTGAGATGCTGTAGTGAAATTTTGCTGGTAAAACTCATCAGTTTACCCTCTCACTAGAATATGTTATTTGCTTTAAAATAAAAGAATAACTCAACCAGCTGAATAGAAAGGATAAGGTTATTATTTCTGATTATAAGAAAAGTATTATGGTTTTCCTACTGGGCTTCCAAAGTCATCTTTAAAATATCTAAGCTAAATATGTTTGTCTCTGAACTCAGACGGAGCAATAATAACTGACAGTTACATAGCATATTTCAGGCAAAGATGTCAGTAAATTCTACAAACTAATGAAAAACTGTATTTTCAGGGATCAATTTCTCATCACTAAAATCTTGACAACCCTAGGGTGAAAATTAGCAACATTTATAACTAAAACACAGAACAACATGTTCAACATGGAAAATTATAAACATTATGTCCTCTTGAAATTTCAGTAGAAATGTAGACAGGCAGAAAACATAAGCTCTGGTGCAAATTAGCCAATAGATTAGATCAGTGCTTCAAAACCAATCTGTACAATTTTGGGTTTAGAAAAGATAATGTCTAAAAGAACCAGCATGTATATCTACTTTGGATTCAGGGTCATTAACCAACTAAGCTAGAGCAATCTATGCATTTCCACCTTGTTCTAAAACTGGAATGAGCAGAGGTGACGTTGTCTGAAGATTCCAGATATATGTGCTTTGAAGCAATGGGGTTATGCGAAGGCTATGGGTGACTCATGTTGTGTCCCAGACATCAACTCTACTTTGTCTGTCCTAGTTCTTTATAACATAGTAGACTTAATACAATGTTGAAGAAAACAATACAGATATTCTTAAAATCATCAAAGTATTCTCATGTGTAAGAACAAGTGTGTGTAAGGATGTGCATATGAGATGTGTGGCAAGGGCCCCTGCAGAAGATGAATCGATATCAGAATATCAGAATAAGGGACTGCCTCCAGACCTTTTACTGTCAGAGTGATCTTCCTGTCAGTGTAGACGGCATAGAACAAATGAAGGAAATGAAAGGTAATTCCGTCATTTAAATAGACAAAACAGGGTAATCACAAATTTAGGCAGTAAGAAATATTTCACAGGAAAATGCTTTACTCCATTATCTTTGTTTGTTTGTTTCTAGGATATTTATCCTCTTTTAGCCCTTTCTCTCACCTTGTGCTGTATCAGTGATATCAGAAAACAGTACCAGCACCAGTTAGCTTACCTGCACAAATAATGAATGCTCTTCTACACAGTTAATATAACTTAAAACCAGTATCTGTTTTCATGTATACTTTTTAAATTAAGGTTAAAGTGAGTTAGTTTAAAATTAAGTCATATCATAAATACTATTCTCATTTCATTTAACCTTAATTTATACTATCTGCCTTTTTTTTTTTTTTTTAAATCTCTTCAAAATAATTGTCTTCTATTTCCTTGTCATTACCTTGGTAATTTCCTTCAGTGCTTGATTTAGAAAATGGTATTCAGGATGGTAGTAGAGAATGAATGGGCTGGGATATAATAATTTTGTTTATTGTTTTATAGATTATAAAAGTAATTTGCTTTATGAAGCACTACAGAAGAAAACAGGAACTATTCTGGAAATTAAAGGTCTGCCAGTGTGATGCACAATCCCCTCCTGAATTGAAGATTAATTAAACACTTTTTAAAAAATCAAAGTAAATGTCAGAGGAAGAGAGCTGAAATTAAAGAATATAGAATAACTATTACAAGCATAGCTAAGAAAAAATTATTTGAAATATTATCATACATAATGCATAATAATTTCTGTAAAATAATCTTCCTTTTTTCAGGTCCAGGATTCAGCATGAACAGATATTGATATGATAATGATGATAAGTTGGTGTGTACTTAATTAATGTGGGTTTAGAATTGAGGATGTTGCTTTCCTCTCATGTATATTAAACTACTTACAATTTTGAAATAAATAATAAGGGAATTCATTTATATAAATGGGTCTGACTGATGAAAGTCTTCTAAACCTTTGTTTCTCCTAGAGAAAGAGGAACATTAATGTTTTAAACTGAAAAGACACAGTCTGAAATACTGCAAAAATTGTCAACTGTTGAAGGCAAATGTGGAACATCATAAATGAGATTTTTCTCCTATTCAACTATTTTCCTCATTACTCCATTAATTAAGTATTGACTGCTCTGAAAGTTAAGCGTTTTTGTAAATAAAAAGGATCAGACCCAAGAGACACTAGAAGGCTTCTTTTCAATTTGCATTATGGTAAAGAGTGTACTGGAACAGGAGGAGAAAGAGTGTTAAACATTGTAAATATGAAAAGAAACAAAGTAGTTGATTTCTTGAAGCCTTTTTTTCCCACTTTTTACCCTATCCTAATGTTTGCTTGTACTCTTTTCCTTTGGCACTCTTCCTAATCTTTTGTTTCACATTCTAGCTCTTTTCATCTCCCACTTCCTCTTCTACATAATTTTTTGTAGTCTTGTAAACTCTGTAATCCCCCAGTTATAACTTCTTGGTTGTAATTTACTCTGTCTAGGTCATGAAGATGTTGAAGAACTGCACAAAAACATAATCTCACCCTTTGCTTGCAAGCTGTGGTGAGCACAGCCCAACTAGCCTAGTATGACCATCCTTTTAGGCAGAGAGAAAGAGACCCCTTACTGCCTTCACCTGCCCAGTCAGATGCTGACTTGTCCTCCTCCTTAGACAGGGTTCTTAATTGTTTAAAGTCATTTACAGCCTCTAGGTTCTGGTGAAAAATTTCCTCTGAAATATCACATGCCCCACTTAGTAGACAAGGCAGTATTACATGCTGACAGACAAGACCGAATTAAAGGCCCTGCATACATGGATATTAAAATATTTTACTGAACCTACAGATGAAAGAAGGGTATTCAAGTCACTGAGTACACTCTTCAAAGAGCCTTAAGCAGCAGAGAACTGTGCTTAGGACATATGCAAAGAGAAATGGAGGAAATCAGATAGTGTATTGACTTGTGTTGATCAGAAACTCACTGGGCTTCTAAAGTTAGATATTCGTTTGAGAAATGATGGGTGATTTTAGCTCAGTGACTGTGTGCATTATGTGCATCAGACTTACCGAGAACAAATTCTTACTGTGAATTATCAGTCAAGCATCTCAGTTCTCTATGCATCTACTTATGAATTTGCATTTGAACAGAATGTGAAGCTGAACTGTATGAAATCTATTTTAGATAACATACTTAAGCTTTGATGGAGAAAACCTTTTGTAGACCTACAAATCTTTTAGAATTTTTGTCTTTATTTTTTTGCTTACAATTTTAAAGATAAAAGAAGCTTCTTACTAGAGGTAATTCACTGAGCTGTGGAAACGAAGTAAACAAAAAAGTGAAAGAATAAGCATTATATTAATAATGGGGTTCTTACAGCTTGTTTATTAGTACATTTCAATGGATGCTGTCGTGTGTGTATGGAGTCGTGTGTTTTATGAAATGGATTTTTAACTAAGACAATATATTTTTAGATAAGATTTCACTGAAGTGTCTAGTCAGCACATCCAGGAGGAACTCTAAAGAACTGCTTATTGAATAAAATGTCCAGAAAGAAGTTTTAACAGTTATGTTCTCTTTTAAATTGTCAAGGGAACACAAAGTTTGCATGGCTTGAACTGGTCTTTCAAAATACAACAGGAACAGAAAGGAAAGGGAGCAGATAATTGACAATGTATTTCTACATCTCTCATCTTCTGCTGACATTAATGACTATAAGTCACTTTTAAAACACCTTGAGAACCTTCTGGGGAAATTGGAGTCATGCTTGCTTCCCTTAATTTGTTCTCCTTTTTGACTTATCCAAATGCTGGTTAATTTGGCTTCACAGGATCACAGAATCACAGAATGTTTGAGGTTGGAAGGGACTTCCTGAGGTCACCTGGTCCAATACCCCTGCTCAAGAAGGGTCACCTAGAGCCAGTTGCCCAGGACCATGTCCAGATGTCAGTTGAATACCTTCTTTTTTATCTGAATTTCAGTTAATTAATTTTTACTAAATTAATGATTTTTACTTATTTAAAATTGCCCTTTCTTACTTTAGTTATCAAATGGTTATACTTAGCATATAGTTGTGATCTTGAAATCTGTTGACCACATAAACAAGCAGGAAATCCTGTCTCTGACTTGATATTAAAGGAGAAAAGCTCTGGGGACCTTTGCTAACCTGCCACTACTTGGAAATTTTTAGAGAAAAAGTTCTGATGCTTCACACTTGAAAACAAATCTTTCTTCTTAGTGTTCCTTTGGGTTTGTTTAAAAGAATCTGTATTATCTTTTACTGTCACTATTTTGCACATTGCACATTCTAGTATTCCAAAAATATTTCTATAGTTTATTCACTATTTCATGTTTACATAATTGTTGAGCTTACACCTATGCTTCATGATCAGCTAATCACACTCAAGGAAATACTCTCAGTAGTCAGGCAAAAGATGTGCCCACACATCAAAGAGATTACAATACATACTGGAAATAAGATTTTTTCCATTGTATATTTATTTTTTTCCAGTTGTCTCAAGGATATATGGAGATATCCAAAAGATACCAGGCTGTTGTTGGCACTGGAATGCAAAGCATGTTTGAGTTGTGCTCTACCTCTCTGCAGTTTTATGTGAGCTTTGACTTTATCCTGAACAATTCCCACAACCCTTCCCTCCTGCTTTTTTTTGGTGTTCACCAAGGGGAAATAACTTTACTTTAGTGGGCACTGAATCTAGCTCTGAGTACATATTTCACACTTGACATATGAAGTAATTTGCTCAAAAGTATTTTCAAGTTAATTTTTTCAACTAGAAAATAATTTATATCCATTATCACACAATGATTTCTCTGTAGTAGTTTGCATTGAACCTTTGTAGTAATAACTAATTCTTATGTTTTCTTCTACTCCTATTATTTTTCTTGTTTACCTACCTGAAAAATAAAAAGAATTTAAGCAGTTAATATATGCCAGCAATGATACAATAGATTTCCAGGTATGCAAGTGTGACAGATATGAGTTCTTTTTTACACAAAAATAAATCAATCTGCCCTTTAGTTGCTAGGCTGTCAGCTTCACCCATGTAATTTGGAGAGAGCATTTCCCAATTTTCATAAAATGGCAGATTTCAGGTCCACAGACTTCTTTGGGAATAATTACTGGTTTCAGAAGAGTCAATGTTCTCCTTTCACAATGATTTTTAACATCTTGGGAATTAACTCTGTTTTATAGCAAGAAAATCCTGTACCTACGTTTTCAAAGTCTAAGCAATTAATCCAGTCCATGAAAGGGGAAAAAAAAAAAAAGTAAGAACTGAGACTTTTCTAGTATAATTATTACTTACAGCAGATGTTATGAGAGTCTTAGTTTTAAATCATGTCTTTCAGGAATGTGGCACAATCAAAAAAGTGCAGTTACCAAGGAATCTAACGGGTTTTAGGCACCTGGAAAATCTTCATAAATTTGACCTCTCATGCTAAATTCACACCATTTTTGTTCTGTTGATTTCAGATGAATTCAGACAAGATAAAACTGATTTTCTTTTTCTTCACCTTTAAGGTATGGGATATCTGCATCACAGGATATTACATGGCTTAGTTCTCTTATTCATTCATTATTTTTCATTAAATGTTTTGAGATTCTCAAATGAAAGATAATGAACAGGTGGCTACCTGAAACGTAAGGACATTTGGGGATGTAAGGGTTTTGTGGATATCTAGTAAACAGCTATTCAACTAAGAAACAAATTCAAGAGACTGGTAACTAATAAATTGAACACTAAGGAACACAAACCCTAATCAGAGACAACAAAAACAATAAGAAAAATGAAAACACTTAGGTCTCTGATTGGTGGACTCCAGAGAAAGAGGGTCTGCCACCAGTGACTTCCACCTAATCTGCTGGAAAGGACTAGGCAGTCTGTACTGCTCATGTCTGTGTGAGTGATGTTGGTGTTTTTGTGGGTAAAGGTCCTGCTCTGCCTCTACTGGTCTGTGACGTTGCCTGGGAAGTCAGACTCATTCAAACTCATTTGAAAAGAGGCCAATGCAAAACTGCTTAGTTCTAGGTTTCCCCTGCAAGGTAAGTAATCTTGGATAATATTAACTGCCTCAAAATGCAAGTTTGTATTCAAAAGAGTCTTCCAGCAGTCAATTCATATATGCTAGCAATGAATTAACCAACTTCTGTAGGTAACCATTTCTGTTCATTCACAGTGGAAGGAACTAAGTTGACTTGGGCAAGAAAAGTCAATTTTAAGAGGCTAAGGTTGAGTGAGAGAAATTGTGAGCATAGGCACTAAGAAAATATAGAAGGTTGTTTTTCTGGAATGAGAACAATTTAGACATCATGGAAATTCCAGTGCAAACCTGTAACTAATGTGACCCTGAGCGTATAACAGAATGGAAATAATTACGAAGATAGTCGTCCATTTGTAAACAATGCTGATAAGACAATATAATAGATTGTTGCCAATCTAGCCTTCTTAAACCATTCGAAGAGGATGCTGATAAACTAGAAATTGTACAGGAAAACCTATAAAAAAAAGAGTTCAAGGACTCAGTGTGCATAGGGTACATGTCATTTCAGGACATCATCACCTGAAGTCCTAAGGGTCTCTGGATCTCTGAAACACATTTAAATCAACTTCCCAGACATATAAGGAAAATTGAAATATTCTTTGATTTCTGACCTTAACCTGATGCTTCCAAGTTATACCACAACCTTAATGTTGCTCATGAAATTCTGTAAAAAATGTGGGTTTGAATGTTATTACTGAGATTTTACAGAAACACACTCATTGTATAAAATTATTTTTCACGGAGTTCATCTACCAGTTTGAAATACCTTGATTTATGACACACCCTTTTGTGTCTTGAGCTCCTAAAGTGATTGACAAAACTAGTTATCATCCTTTGGATGAACAAGCTAGTAAAAGAATAAGATACTGAACATCTGTGTTTCACAGGTTATTCTTTTAGCAGGAAAAATATTAAGACTCAAATATCTTTGGTTCTGTTCTAGCTATTTCACTTTGCCATTGCCAGCCTCATACAATTTGCATGCTTTCTTCCACTTCTTGAATTTTCTCCTGCAAAATGGGTCATGTTTTTGTGAAAATTGTTATCTGGCTTTATTCCTGCATAAAGTCTGTAACTTTATTTCCAGCATCACCACATACAATCCCCACAGAGATCATTGGCTCAAGAAATTTGTCACTATAACGTCTTTTTAATGTCTGCTTTTTTGACAACTCCCTAACAATAACTTTTACCAGGGAGACTTTAGTAATCAATACCATAAACTTTTCACAGAAAGTGATCAAAAATATTGATAATCTAAATAGGCAATATTATGAATAAAAGACTGCACAATCCACATATGGCACAGGCCACTGTTGATGTAATACAGTGATCTGAAAAACATCACCAGTGATTATATGGTTACTGAGTGAAATGTGTTTTCAGGCAGAAGAGAAAAAAAGGGAAAATAACACTACAGTAAAATATCACCTCAGGCTGATTCAATTTTGGAAATGTAGCCAAGAGTTTGATAGCAAGTGACACTGAGGTGAAACAAGAACAATGAACCCCAAGTGATACTGTTGGGGGATGCAAAACAAATCCTTGAGAGAAAAGTTATATTTTGACATGTAGCAGAGCTTTGTTATTATCACTGAGGTTGAACAATGTTAGTAAATAGACATGAAAGAATATAAGAAAATATAGCAAAGAAAACCCCTTGAGCAAAGAGTTACTCTCTTTGTCATGGAACTCAGTATAAGCCAAATTAAGGTGAAGGCATTAGATTACATAATTTTTCAGGAGCTGGCAAGCAATAGGAGGAGAGCAAATAGCAAAATAACCAAATAGCCATAATTGGTGATGAATTACTCATTATGAACCTTCTTCATATAGGGCAAACAGATTAAATGGTTGGACATTAAAATGTAAGTCAATGTATTTCAACAGTCATTGCTAATTTGCTTTTCTACAAACACACAGTTGATCATAAGAAAGTACATCTTATGGTTTAAAGTCCTAAGTTTAGCCCATTGGTGAAATAAGTGATGGACCATTATAATTGTTTTAAAAAGTTATATTTGAAGTGGTAGAGGAAAAAAGCACTTATTACTGTACTAACCTCATGTCAGCATTGAAGCTGATGGGACTTTTAAGAGATAAATGCAAATTATAATTAAGGAAGAGGAGAATAAGGAACACACAAGCTTACCTCTGAGCTTGAAAAAAATATTTACTTGTCTCGAAGTGTGCTTCTCTACATTCCCTTTTCAAGGCAGAAGCTGATAGGACAGCTGGATAAATACTTTGCTGTGAGAATTTTCTAATCAGAGAGAAAGAAAGTAGGTCTCCTCCTTTTCCATTACAGAAGAAAGATAATGCAAACCATCTTCCAAATCATAGATCTGGAAAGCACATCTTTTAGCAAAAGACATCTGCCTTGTAATAGGGCAGTAAAACAATAAATGTCTTTATAGTAGAAAGAGTTGAACAGCACAAGTTTACACTCTCCTGTTCTTCGAATTTATTTGGGATATTATTTTTCATTCATTCTACCAGTCTCTAAAAAACTCAAATTTCAAAATCAAAACTTTCAGAGATATTCATTATTTAACAATCTTTTTGCAATTAGCTTACTATGGAGTATTTTAAATTTTATCATTTACTTTTATCATTTGCCTTATTTACTGAGTGGGTTTTTTTATTATTATTTTTAAATTTATCTATGCCATTTTCTAGTTAACATTTTGTGCTGTCTTATTCTTTTACATGTACCTTGTAGAACATCCATTATTTGACAGCACACTCAAAACACCAGATGATACTTGCATTGTTTATTATGGTTAATTTCAAAGCAGTTCCCACCAACGTGAAGAAAAATCTCTTTATTCTGCCTCCAGCAACATAAAGTACACACTATATTTTCCTTTGCTCCTTGTACTTACCATGCAGCTATATAACTATTAAGAAAACAGAGAAAGAGTTGATATATCTATCCTGTTGAGAAGTTTACACTGTATTTAATGTACTCCAAGGGTGCATATCACTCCTATTTATAGCACACTAAGTTGCACTTGGGGTGTTAGAGACAGAAGACACAGGATTTGCCTGACAGCTTGCAGGAACTCAAAGGAGAAAGGAAATCCAATGGATGAAGAACAGAAAGCAGTGCAGAAGTGGAAGGGATCTCCCTAATCATCACGTGGTGTTCTCATCTCCAGCAGGTAAATCTGTCACAGAATGACTTTTGGTAACTGGCCAGGTTCTGCCTTTGTATTCTAGTTCCCTTCTGCTGCTGAAAGACTCTTCTGGAATCTTGTTCCTCCAGTTGTTAGAAATCAGCTTCTTATTTTCAGTTTAAAGGCAAATAGGGACATCTATCCTTGTCATTTGGTGTCAACAGTTCTTTTTAACATATATATCATTAGTAGATGGAGCTCAGTGCTCTTCCTAGGCTTACCTTGAATAAACTTGCTTATGTCCTCTTATGCTTCTCCTATGTAGGATCACCACAGATCTGGGGTTTTTTACCTTGTACACAGTTTAATTTTATTTCTTTGGATGGACTTGTGCTGAATTCAGTCTCTTTAATGTTTGTTTGTTTGTTTGTTTGTTTTTAAATAATAGACAGAGAAGAGAAAGGAACTGTGTTTTTATCTTGAAGGGAGACACAGATCTCCCTTCTTTGAGGAAGAAGCAGCCAATGCAACTGGTGGAGGGTAGCAGTGGTGCTCATTGAAACGCAGGAGAAGAACAATGGCAGTGGCATATGGGAAAGAAAATCTAGTGTAGTAAGATGTGGAGTTTAGGACTGAAGTGATTTCATTCAGGCTGTTCTTGGGAAGTCCCTGGAGAAACTGGACTCCTTGGGAGGAAAGAGAGGTCATGGAGTCATCACAGGTATAACAGCATAGGAAAGTAAGGGTGGGGAATTCAAGAGAGGAAGACTGTAAAAGGGAGAGGAACTTGTGTGTGTCCATGGGGACCATCCCTGAACACACTGCTCTTATGCACACCCTGCCCCACACTGATTGCTGGGCACGCTCTTCTCCAACCTCATCATTCACTATTGTGAGTGATGTGGTCCTAAGTGAAGGACTTCTTGTTTTGTTTTTTTGTTTTTTTGTTTGTTTTGTTTGTTTGTGGTTTTTTTGTTGATGGGGTTTTGTTTGTTGGTTTGGTTTGGGTTTTGGTTTTTTTTGTTTTGGTTTGTTTTGGTTTGGTTTTTTTGTTTTTTTTTTTTAACATAGATCTACATCAAAAATAGAGGGACCTATAGCTTCATAAGGGCTTTATAAGCTCTGATATTAGTAAAACGAGTAATCCATAAGATTGAGAACGCAAAAGCACTTGTAAGTATAGACTGAGAAAAAGAACTTTGACTGACTCAGCTCACCTGGGTATTTAATTTGACTGTGTTATAAAGAAGTATTTCCTCTCTATTTGGTGATCTACAGCACCTCAACGTTGGTACTGCATCTTGTAAGAAAGAAATCTTTCATGGGCATTTTTCACTTTGTGAAGGCTCATGTAAAAATAGCAGAACATGACAGCAAAACAAGAGGCTTAAGAAGAGTGTCCAGCAATAGGTTTTGTTCAGTGATACTGGATAGAACGACCTATGCTGGTACCAAAATAAACACAGATTTTCCTGGCCCAGATCCCACTTCCCTATTCTGTTGTTGACTGCATATAGATAAACATAGAGAACATTTTCAGGCATACATATCTCACTGTTTTCAAAGGAATGCATGTCTGAGAATTTTAAAATTACCTAACTCTAGGATTTTGGCTTCTGGATGAGTTAGGAAAAAAACTAAAAAAACCCTAAATATAGAAATTGTGTAACCATCATTCTCATTGATTAAGACCTTAAAATTCCAGTTCTGGTTTTGAAAGTAGTTAAATCACTTAGGCCCTTTTATCACAAAGTTGCTTTCCAAACTATAACACTTGTTCTGTTCACAACTCTGGAAGGTGCACATATTCGCATTATCACTTGCACTGGATTTGGATATAAATATTTATCACAATTCAGTCTCCACTTGGAGCATCGCTCACAAAATCACAGATGAAGAAAAGCCAAGATGACAGGACAGAGATGAATGCTAATACATTTGAACTTTTGCTAGCAGTAGTCAGCTTTGATATTAACACAATCCCTTCTTTTGTTATCCTCAGTATATTGAAAAGCTATTTTAACTGTCTAAATTTAATAACATCACTAGTCATAATCCATTCCAGAATCTGAGGGAAGTCACTGACTTTTTTCTCCCCTCAGTCATCTTCATCTGACTAGACTAAACAAGACAAAATTATTTTTACCCATGACGGATTTCATAAATCACTAATACTGCAATAATTGCCAAGTATCACAAGACTTCTGCTGGTATTTAAGGACTTTTGGCTTGAAACTCATGCCATTGGTGAATGACAAACAGTTTTCAGAGACTGTTTTTAATGTGTTTTTCATCAGACCTCTATATATCACATTGACCTCAAAAGAATAAGGATGATGTAAGTTAAACCCTTTATATTAAAGAATGCACTGCTTCTAGGTTGGTTTCAAGGTGAGTGTCTGGGGAAATTAAGAGTATTTAACAACTATATTGTAATAAATTCTTCACAATGGTTCTGTTATGACTCCCTAAGACCTGGTTTCCCATTTATTGCTAAGACAATGCTCACTGCAACTCCTTCCACTTTTTAGGGCTTGCCAGTTTTGTCATTAAATACCATGACAGTCTGGAGATCCCTGAGAATTCCCATTCATCTTTTGCACAATGTGTTGAACAGTAGTGAAGCAAAAGATATAGAACACATCCACCACTGTGTCCTTGATTTTTTACACACTCGTTGTAGTTTTGGTATTATATCATTCAGCATGTGTGTGATTTGGCTTTTTCCTCTAGAGTTCTCAGAGTAGGGCTCTAGTCTTCCAAATAGAATGAAATGTTGGGGTGGTAGTTTTAAGCAAGCATGTTAAATAAGAAAAAATAACAACCAGTATTTTTTAAAAAATCACATATAGGTGGATGAAGAAAAATATTACAAGTATCACAGTATTTAATGAATTTATTAGTGGAAGTATGCTGTGCTCACCATTAAAACTGCAATTTACCTAGAGAAGTCAAAAACTGTGAGTAGCCAAGTGGATCACACCATGAGTATGCAATAAATCACCGTAAAGATTAATCCAAGAAAAGTCCATCAGTTACTCATTTCAGATAATAAGTGTTAGCAGAGCAATTCACAACTAAGGGTCAATTAGAAGTCATGGTCCTCTTAAAAGATCAAATAAATCTACAGTCTTTGAGTAAAACATAATCAATTTTATTAAAATAATCCTTGATCAGCCACAATCAAGATTAATCAGGTAATTATATACAAGGGAACATACTAACTAAGGAATAGTAATTTAACAACACCAAGCAGTTTAGGGAGAGAAGAATGAGGTATATCTAAGCGGATTTTTCTACATAATGTTGGCAATATCATTGTTGTCATGACTTAATTAGCAAATTTGTTCCCAAGAGAAAGACAGGTAGTCAACAAATATTTGACTGAATGGAAAAATAACTTAAAACTTTTTTTTTTTTAAATCAGCTCATTCAATTATCAATATTACTGTCTTAAAAAATTATTTTATCTGCAAAAAATATCCAGTAAAAATGTCAACTGATATGCTCCTAATTCCAAATGTAAGTATTTTAAAATTATGAATATTTAGTTCTAGACTTCAAGCAGAAGAAAACAAAACCCAGAGACCTTTGGATGGGCAAAAATGCAGCAATGTTAATCAATTAAATGGTTCTAGAATCCTGGCAAACCCTGGAGACCAACTATCATGTGTGCACACACACTCACAGGTAAAACTCCTTTGCTGTTTACACCAAGGGCACCACACCTAAAATTACTCTTCAGGCTAAGTCTCAGCTTTTGATATATTCTGAGTCGATGCTAAAGACTGTACAGGAGACAAGAGGTTGGTCTGGGCCAAACCCTTTTTCTGGGATGTTACAGAAGCTCGGCAGTATAAGCCATCTTCTCTGGAAATGGTCTCTTTCAGCCCTTAGGGAACAATGTGACTTCTCTGAGGTCTGTGTGTAGTTCTGTCGTGGTTTTGCCCTGGCTCAATTTACTTTTATACCCCCCATACAATTACTATCAGTTGAGAGAAGGTTTATGCAGACAAAAAGAAACTGAATTGAAAAAAAAGTATGAGTATTTATTATTAACAAGCTAAAACTAAAGAATTATATCTACAACAATTCTACTTAAGTAAAAAGTATTATGTATTTACAGAAGATACTTCTCCCCCCACCCCCCTTTATATCAGTCCAAGGAGGAGAAGCAGTCCTTTTCCATTCTCGGAATTCCAGCTCTCTTTTTCTCTTCAGTAACTTTGCAGCACTTTCGTCACAGCTGGAACTCCTTTATCTCTCTCTCATTCTGTGTTGGCCTCCAGGGCTGGGTCTACCCCCCTCCTGGGCTAAAACCGAAGGCTGGGAGTTACCCAGGTCCTGAAGGGTCTCCTTCCATAGGTTTGCAAGGGGACACTTGCTTACTATGGATCTTCTTCCACAGGGTTACAGGGGATAATGGTTTAAGAGTTTACCCCTGTTTCCCTATGGAGGTCCCTCCCCATGGGAGAACAGTCCTTGATAGACTTCTTCAACATGGTCTAGCATGGATCCCACACATGGATCCCAATATCCCACCTGAGCCGTCTTCTGTTCCAGCATGGGTTCTCTCAGAGTCATAAATCTTCAACAACAGCAGCATGGATCCCAACATCCCTACCCAAACCGTTTTCTGTTCCAGCGTAGGTCCTCATCCCCCTCAGGGTTATAAATCTTTAGCAGCAGCAGCATGGATCTCTCACTGAGATCCCAAGCTTATCTGAGCCGTCTCGCTCCTGCATAAGCATCGTCCCCTTCAAGGGTCACAAAGTCTTTAACAGGACTCTGCCTCATCCGAGCCGCTTCTGCTCCAGCATAAGGCTTTCTCTCTGTTAAAGTCACAAATTTCTGGTACATCCACAAGCTCCTCTGTGAGCCGCATGGGGGGTTTCCTCACCACAACAAACTTTCACAGGTGGCAGGGATTTTATTTTTCAGTCTTTACCCTGCTGAAGGGAGGGAGAGCGAAAGGGAGAAAAAGCAGCTCTCCCCCCTTCGAACTTTTCTTCTCTCTCCTGCAACTGCCAGCTTTGACCTTGGAAGTCCTGTTATCTCATGGTTGGAATTCTTCTGCAGCGGTTTCTCGTCTAAGCAGCTCATCTTTTAAACTTTTTTTTCTTCACTCTTTTACAGAAGAGAAGGGAGGCTTCAGTACTACACCTGCCCCCCCCGGCCCAAGCCGGGGAGGAGGGGGCCTTGGCCCTCCTCGGGCCCGCTACTCTTCTACATGGCTCCTGTTCCTAATTTCAACTGCGCAACCAACCTTCTCTTCCGTTTTCTTAAAGATGTAATTAGCAAAGGCGTCACTGAACTTTTTGATTGGTTTTTTGTCCGGAAATCACCTGGACAAAACCATCCTCAGCCCCAGGGATGGGCTGGTGGGCAAAACCACGACAAGTTCTCAGGGGTGCTCTTTTCAGTTTGTGGCCACCAACAAAGCACTGGAGAGAGTGTTAAATCACCTAACTTTAAACTCCAACTGTAGACTAGTTCTCTGTTCTTCTATAGTAAAGTGACACCTTAGGGAAGCAAGCTGTCTCATTGCCACACAAGTGGGATGAATTTCAGTAGGTTATCGGTCTATAATCATTACCTATAGAGAAACAGAATGTCTAAATGTTTAACTTTGTGAGACTGCACTGAGGTAGAAATATATCCCACCTATAAATATATCCCACCTGTAAATATGATTGTGTGTTACACAGACAAATGAAGATTCAAGGCACTGAAGTGGGTTCTGATACACAAAACTAAGTATCATAGAAAACTATGGACAAACTGACTCGTGGGCCAAATTAAAGCTCTGTAACTGCTTTGTGAGCCAACATACCTAGTAATTTCTATTTTGTAAGTTTCCTGAATGTCTTCTGTTCTTGAAAGTGACCAACACTAGATGAAAACAGATTTATAGCAGGAAAATGGTTGGAAGATCTCAGTTCTCATGTGCTGGAGAAGGAGAACTGAAGAGCTATTTATTAAAAGAATTGTATTACTGAGTTGCTGGCAATAGAATGGGGATTTTATGTAGACAGTTCTGCATTTTCTCTTAATTTCTTCTGTCCCTGGATGGATGTAACTGTTTCAATATTAATATTTGATTATGCATAGACATTGCCTACACTGATTTCATTTTAGGTCCTCATCAGAACTAACAACCAGATAAATATGAGTGAATTATATGGTCGGTCTATACTTCATGAGTCTAACATAAAATTAAAGTTCTACTAAATTAAATGCGCGTGTTCAGGAGCCGTCTGTCAGATATTTTATGTGTTTGTAATAATGAAAGCACGAACAGGTGCTTTGTCAGACAGGTGTAGTTTGACAGTAACTTGCTGATTAATTAAAAAGTTTCTTTTTTATTGAGTAGAATAGTAGGAAACTGGTAGCTGTTACTAATTAAGACAGAAATAAATTTTTCATCAGTGGATTTTTTTTTTCAGGTGTTTAAGGGAGTTTAGCTGCTTTTACCTATATCTGCCTGTGTTAAACCCATTATCATAGATCATAGAATATTTTGGTTTGTAAGGGAGCTTTAATGGTCATCTAGTCTGACTCCCCTTGGAATGAGTGGGGACACCTTCAGCTAGATTAGCTTGCTCAGAGCCAGGTCCATCCTGACCTGGAATGTTTCCAGGAATGGGGCACCCATCAATTCTCTGGGCAACCTGTGCCCAGAGAATTGACCACCCTCATTGCAAAAAAAACCTTCTTCCTTATATCTACTTTAAATTAACCCTCTTTTAGTTCAAAAGCATCATCCCTTGTCCTATCGCTAGAGGCCTTCCTAAAAAGTCTGTCCTCATCTTTCTTATAAGACCCCCTCAAGCCTTCTCTTCTCCAGGCTGAACAACCCCAACTCTCTCATGACTTCTTATTCCTCACTTAAGTCTTTCTGCTCAGCCTTTTGTGCCCAAGAGTAGCTTTGGTGGGACTCTGTGACAGAAATCTACACTGTCTTCAAAAAGAACAATACACTGAATTGTCCTCTAGATCAAACATGCTCTCAATACATGCTTTGAACATGGTGACAGACATAGCAGGACTCTGTTCCTTCATATGTATGTGCCCACAGACATTCATTGATAGTTTGGTGACTCTGCAGGTTATTTCCTGTATTTCATCTGCCAGTAGTACTGACCCAGAATCTGGTCTCCCGTCAGCCAGACATCACCCAATTCCCACAGCCCCTCTGTTTACACAAGCTATGGGATACTCAGAGTGCAAGGCTGCATCTACTGGCTGGCTAAGAGTAGGTGAACAGGTCCCAGAAACTGCCTGTCATCCACACAGTGCCTGCCATGTCATGCTGCACAGCAAGCTCAGGTGCTCACTGCTCACCACAGCATTTGCTACAGCTGTTTGTTCTACCTAGAGGTTAGGATGGCAGCCCTGCTGTATCTTTGGTATTGGGCTGCTGGGTTTTTTGTGATTCTAATAATGAAACGTAAAATCTGGGCTTACTACTGGTCTCGTTGTCAGTTTAATCCTGATAGAAGACTGCCACAGGCTTCATGTGAGACATCAGCCACTGCAATGGGAACAGGTTTCTGTGGTGATTTCAAAGCAGGATTTTTTATTTTTTTAATTTTTTTTAATCTGGAAAGCAAATGTTCTATAAAATATCTGAACCCGCTTAGCAACATTCCCAGTCATTTGCAGCAATCAGTCCACCTCCTGGAAAGCAAAACACAACAAATTTCCCACCCACTAGGGGTGGTAACGCTGAGCTGCTGTATGCTGTTCTTGCTCACCACAAGAAACCACAAAGCAGGCCACATAAGCTATTTAAAAAATAATTAAATTTGGAAGAAAATTGTCATTTTAAGACAAAAGCTGATAATTCATACAAATTCGCAAAGGTCTCACAACCCTGTGAGTAGTCCCTAGTATGGTAAATAATTAACTTTATTGTTAATATTTAACACCAAACCTAAGTCTTTCTGTATGACAAAAACAAATGTAATAATACTTGAGGCAAAATAATATGTATGTACTTCTTTTTTCTTGATATGTCCAACATTATTTTGCAAAGCTGAAGTTAGGTATTCAGGACAACCAGAAATTTTTTAAATATTTAGAAACATAATCTCCCCAGAAGTATAAATAGCCAAATTTCAGCTTTCATGTAATAAAGGTGACTTATTTTAAACATAAATAGGCATAAATATGACCTTTGTGATTCCCTAAAAAGAATGTGACCAAGCCTTTTCAGCCTCATTTCCCAGGTACAAAGCAAGGTATATTTACAGCACTATTAATAATCTAAGCAATAATTTGGCTGTTTTTATTTCAGGAAATGACTATTTTATCTTTTGAACTAACTACTGAAACTATTCAAATTTGATTTCCAAGCTTGCCTCAACATATATGTTGTTCAGATAGAAATATTAAATCATTAATGCTCAACAATATAATTTTTGACTATATTAAAACATTAAAAGTATTTACAGTTGTTCATATTACAGCTATTATTGGCTGATATTATTCAAAGTCAAATAAAATCTTCCATGCTTATGAATTTATTGCCTCTAACTCTTTTGGCCAGCAGTGATCACAATGAACTAAAGACACAATAATGAAAAGATCTCCTAAACCACTGATTAACTCAGCATGAGGCACTGGTCTATGTACAATCACAGAAGAGAGAACTCAGTCTATCCAGAGTCAAATGCTGCATTGTGAATAAATCTAACTCTGCATGTGCTCAGCATGATGATGCCTTTTACTTGAGTCATTCCCATCAGTCACTGTGTAGTGATTGATCAGTGAGGTAGACTAATCAAAATCGGTACACTTTGTCAGTGTTTTGGTAGAGCTGAAGAACCTTTATTTCCATAACATGGAGTATACATCAAGTGTTACTTTGATGTAGCTGAGCCAAGGACCTCTGGCAATGGGATGTCTGTGCTTTGAGCTTGTGATGACTAAAATCAACAATCTGTATTTTTATAAGTTGACAAATATTTCCAATAGCACTGAGTCAACACTTCTAATTATAATGATTATAAAACAAGTCATGTTAAGGAAACTTTCCTGTCTGACCATCAAGGAGCCACTCTGGTAGTGGCACTCGCACCACCTGAGCTAAGGACCAAAACCCCTTCTCAATGGGGGCCTCAACTGCAATAAAAAAATAACAGCTGGAGCTGGGTGCTTCTGAGGAGGGATCCTGAACAAAGTAAATCCTGGGTTTTGATACCCTCACAGTCTTAGTGCACAAAAGCCTGAGATCTTCCAGCAGAGTACTTGGGTCCTGCTATGTCTCCAAGTGTTTGCTCACCTGACTGGCAACAGATCTCCATGCCCTTTGTTATGCTAAGTTTGGTGCCAGTTTACAGCCTCTTGCCTTGTGCTCTCACAACCCAGAGCTACCTGCACTGACCATATTCCTCAACAGCTGTGAGTTTTGGTTGCTCCTTCTTTCTTACAATGAACCCTCGAGCTGTTTCTGCACTGATAATTTACTCTAACACTTTCTTCTTAGAACAATAACCACAACAGGGTTGTCTTGGTCAAGACAGTTAAAATGGAGCCCCTACTATACAATGGAGACCTAGATACAGGCAAAAATTTCACTAAAGTGGAAAATGCACCTGTTTAACTTTAAAGGCAAAATCAAGAAATTCAGATTCACATTCTTTTCATATTAATATTCTCTTTCACTCATTGTCACTGAACTCCTTCCAAAACGTTTTTGATCACAGAGCTGTTTAGGTCATTGACCTATTGGAATGAGACCAGAGAAGAGCTGCTAAGATGAGCAGAGCAGAGCTGGATAACCTTTCATGTGAAAACAGGCTGAGACTGTTGCAGCCGTTCAGCCTGGAGAAAAGGCGGCTTTGGTGAGACTTCAGAGCAGCCTCCCAGTACAAAAAGGCTGGAGAGAGACTTTTCACAAGGGCATGTAGTGGTAGGACAAGGGGGAATGGCCTTAAACTAAAGGAGAGCAGGTTGAGATTAGATGATAGTAAGAAATTCTCTACTATAACAGTGGTGAGACAGATAGATGTGAAAGTTTGAAAGAGTTCAAACTGACTTAAATGTTTTTGATATCATGAGTTGAGTTAGGCTTCGAAGTAACTTTGTCAGTTTCGAAGAATGTAACCATTTACACAAAGACTTTGAGAACTGGCTGATGACTCAGTTACTTGTTAAGTTTATAGTTTGAGATACATAATGAAAATCTCCAGAAAGCTCTGAACACATTCCTTTGAAGCCAGGCCGCCTTCTGATGTTTTACCTTCACAAACAGTTACTGCTATCAAAGCCACTAGACACTGTTTTAAAACACAGACTATAAAGCTAAGTATTATCCTTCCCCTATTCACCCCACACTCCCACTGCTGACACCAAGGAAACTGAGTGAAAAAACCTGATGGTTTGCTGTCTTGAGCCAAGAGAAATACAAACAGTTGAGAATATGCAACTAAATTATCTTATTCTTATTTCCCAAATACTTAAAATATCCTAAAACCAGAAGAATAAATGCTAAAATAAACAGCAACAACAACAACAACAACAAAACAAAGTTTGATTTCCAAGAATGGAAATATAGTTTTTATTACAAGTTACATAATAATAGTTCCTCTACAGTGTCAAAATAACACAAAATAAATACAATTTTTTTTCCAAATAAAACAATGCCTAATGGAAATAAAACTTGATGAGTAGAACAGGAAGGAGGCTCTGAATTCAAGTCCTTACTTCACTTCTTTTAGCAAATGAGTTTGCTTTGGCATGTAACACCAGCACTGAATGTTCAAAATGAAGCAACCTGCCATGAAAAATACCAAAGCTCTTAAAAAGTCTTTAATCAATGCATTTACATCCATATTTAAATGTTAAAGCTTAATTCTTGGCCTTTAGAAAATAAAAAATTTTGGATTAAATTTGTTTGATGCCAATCATCACTCAAACACATGTTGGCACATAGAAACTCCTTGTTTTAAGGTTATCCTTTAAAGTACTTCAAAGTGTTAAAATCTAAGGCTGTAAATACGTAAGAAGAGGGATCACAAAAATCTTTTAGTTTATCAGATAGAACTCCCTTATATTAATGGCTGCTCTAATCTATGATGACTTTCATAAAATGAACAACATTCTCTTGAAGGTTCAATAGGCTAAATATTCCCTGGCTCCACCACGAACACTTTTGTGATAAAATTTATATTACTATAGCCATGCCCTGTCATTGCTATTTTGAAATAAATCTTTATAGTTGCTCCATTACTGACTTTCTTTTCTTGCTCTGATCATCTTTGCCCTTTCTAATTGATTGACTGTCTCCTTATAGCAAGAGTTTCCATAAGCTTTGGTTAAGGTCTCGGCACAGGGATGTGTTCACTAATCAGGTCCTCAGAAGCAGATTTAGAGCACTAATTACAAGCAGCTGGACCCTCTAACCTCTTATAGCTATGATTAAACAGCAACTTAGACAAGCAGCTTCCTGTCTGACTACTGCTAAAACTTAACCAAGACCTATTGTCTTCCAGTTAGCTGATTTATTTCTATATCATGTTACAATGGAGATCGTTTACAGTACATTTTTTTCTTAAACACAAGTGGCCTTACATGCATGCCTCACAAATTCCTTATTATTTGTTACATAACCCTATACAGGCAAATTAAAGATTCTCAATCAGTGTCTATTACTTTGACTGATGGATCAATAATACAAACCCCAAGCTAATAATTTTATTTATTTATTTGGTATTCTTTTTTGACTGGATGAAATGGAAGATAATTTTATTATTTCTTTCTATAAAAAGCATAGAGATCAGGTGGATTACAGAAATTTTATAATTTCTAAATATAAATTTTTGAGTTTAGATTGAATTTTGTACCTCTTTTTTGTTGTTGATATAATTAAACACTACATACAGTGTGTTTGACAAAGTGATAATTTTGGTTACTTAAGTTTCCCATGAAACATAAAATCCTTGGTATGAGGACAATCAAGTTTTGCAGAAGCTTAATGATTTTTTTCCTTCATCTAAAAAGAGTCGTTATAAAGACCATTAGGCTTTTTGCTTTTACATAGTTTGCATATTATTTAAATTCAACAACTGAAAAAACAAGTTTTTTGTAATAATAAGTGACCCTTCTTTGTAACTGATACAGAAGAAGTCAAACTGATTGTCCTTTCCTACGAGATGATTTTTAAGGCTCTGATGTTAAACAAAGTTCAGTAACATCTGATTTTTTTACCATATTATTGAAAAAATTTAGTTGTAAGAGCCTTTTATATACTTTATTAGTCTTTTTTTATCCTAAAGAGAAGTAACTGGAAATAAAATTTTCCTAGATTTTGGCTCATACTGCAGCTCTTTCCCTTTTCCATCGATTTTGTGGTATCCATCAGAACTAGCCATGGCTGTCCAGTCATGATCTCACAAACACTGGCTTATTGTAGACACGTGATTTAAATACATCAACTTTCAAATAAATTGTCCGGATCTCTTATTTTTTACCCACTATCTTCTCTCTGTCTAGGTTAAATCCAAGTGCAGGTCAGTCATGTGGTCACTGGAAAAAGTGAAAATAGTAAAGGGCATGGTCCGGTGACAAGCATAAATCAAGTAATTCACTCTTCCTTAAAATAATTTAAAATACTCCCTCAAAACACCTTTCAACAAAAAACAGGTTTTCAAAGGAATGTTAATTTTTATTCTTGATATCATTTGACTAAGATCATATTTTTTGTGCAAAGACACTTGTCTTATTTTGATAGAAGAAATTCCCACTTTCAGTTTCTGAGTTATTCACCTCTCTCTGAAATGACTGAAATAACTTATATCAATGCTTTTTAGTTTTCAACTCATCAGGAAACAAGAAGATTTAAAAAGGTCAATGTTCATTTTGGTCACTGAAAAAGTACTCTTAAAAGAATAAAAATATTTATCTTTTCAAAGCCTAAATTACTATCTTATCTGTATTTTGATTTCCTTTATCAGAATTGTTCAAAGTTCAAAAATAAGCCATTAGAAAATTGGTCTCATTTTTCTTATAGGTTATTATAGTTTAATTAATGATATGTTAAAGAATCACTCCCCTGCACTGTTTTTTCTAAAATAATTGTTCAAGATAAGAAGCTGTAGTCAAAAGACTTGACCACCTCAGTTTCTGCTTAGGCCTGACAGAAACATCTGTCACTGGAACATGATTTTATTCACTTATTTTAATCCACCTTGGATTTCCTACTGCTTGAATTTATTAACTTATGCAGGTAAACATTGGCATGAAAACTGATTAGAGGACTGAGCCCAATCTTAATGTCTGTGACACCTCAGGGGTGAATCCCAGCTCTTCAGACTATTTTACTTACACTTTATTGCCCTTTAACTGTCTCATCACAAAGCAGTTGCTCTGGATAGCAGAGACCATCACTGCGCCCTCACCAAAACACAGGAACTTTAGCTGGGATGTGGATCTGGTCCTGTGTTTTCCAAAAAGATGAATTTCTCTCCCTAAAATACAGAATGATATGCAAAGATAGAGCCTTTCTTCACGCCTTGGGCTCTGGCCTTTCTGTAGTCACTGGGCCAACTTGGACAAGCTGGAAGGGGCCAAGACTGTTCCTTCAGGAAACTGGGCTGGCTTATTTTTACAGAATCACAGAATGTTTTAAGGGACCTATCTTAAAGATCATGTAGTTCCAGCTCCCCTTGCCAAAGGCAGGGAGGCCACACTTAAGTTCAGGTTGCTCAGGGTCCCATTTGACCTGACCTTGAATTTCAAACAGTATTTTTAAAATACTTTAGAATAGCCTGTGTATTTGTCCGGGTACCCATACTGTCTCTTTAGACAAGCGTTTGGATTCAGCCAGCTGTCCCTTTTGGCCAAGACCCTCACTAGCTGCCAGACTGCTGTCACAAAACTCCTGAAACAACTTCTCCCCTTTTAATTGGGTTATTTAAACAATGTGCTGTACCACTTTCTTCCCCATGTGGCCTTCAAATCCTACTCCTCTGACTTTGCCCATTTACAGCACAAAGCATTGGTGGCTGACAGTAGAGTGCCCTGCTGATGGACATTTGGCCATTCCCCCTCTCTCCCCTTGTCCCTCATCACATCTTTTCCCACCTCTGAGCTGTCACCACCTTTTCCTAATCTGCACCAGGGAGAAGAGGAGAAAATTAATTGTGTCACTTTAACATATCATCTTTCTACCATCATAACCCTGGAAATGTCGCCTCCTTGCAATTACAGTGAGCTTGCATGGGTGCAACTTCATTTATTTAAATAGCCCGACATCTGATTGACACATGCAAGTATGTGAGCAGAATCTTGGCCTACACCTTTGTCATTGTGAGTTATTTCAAATGTAAGAACATTATTTACTACTTCAGTTACATAAGGATAAATATAACTAGACATATATTGCTGCTGTCACTTCTCTCCCAAAAATACAGAATTAATGAGCTCTGGCCAGACAGTCCTGGTTTGTCTCAGGTTTGTTTGGTGGAGGTTGTGGTGGCAATACGGGTATACTTTTTTTTTTTTTTCCAGTAGTTAAGTTTTAAATTTTTTAAATTTTTTATAAAACTTTGGCTACAGGTTATTTCTTAAACAATAACATAAAATTTTTGTTTTGCTAGAAAACTCCTCCTTTTCAAACCTGGCCTGTGGAACAGTGAAGCTGTTTTTCTGTGTTTGGCTGTGTTTGTAACTGTATCCATTCAGCCCTGAAACTACAGACTTCATTTGTTCCTTCATTGCATTCAAAATCCTACTAAAGGTAAAGGAAAATCCACATTACATGTAAAGCCTGGAATTTATTGCTAAATGTGGATGAAAACTTCACAGTCAAAATGAAGAAATATTATTAGTCCTGATTTAAGACAAACCATTTCACTGTTACTTGTTTGGAAATATTTTATTTTTAACAAACCTGAACAATCTGCATCAAACAATCATATATCACAGAAGTGGGACATATTTTGGTATATCAGCTTAATACTTCTTGCTAGATATTTTCTGTTTTCAGTTCTCCATGTTTCTTTTGAATAGGTAAATAAGTACTTAATTACTTAGCATTATATATATATAAGATTATGGAGAATTCACAGATGAATTTTAATAGAATTATGGTTTATTAAGAAGTTTGGGGGTTTCTGTCACAAAATAAAAGAACAGAAATGTTCTGTAAGATCCTATCTAATACTATGTTTTAGTACTGGTCAAGAAGTTTATACTGGACAGAATTGAGAAATGTGTCAAAATAAGCTGAGCCTAGATGGTCAGATAAAGCTCAGAGAAGAGACCTCTAAAATGTAAGATTCCATAATGAAGAATGTTAGTGAAAGTAATATCAGTTTTGGTATTTTTAAATTATTTTTTCATTAGATAAGCTTAGCTTGTTGTAATTTGAGCCAAACAAAAATAGATTTTTTTTTTTTAAACTGCATGTTGGGGAAGTGGGAGGTTGTTATGAAAAGCGTAAGCTTCCTTCCTGTTGATTTTTTTCAAAAGGAATGAGTGTTTTCCCTTCATTGTTTTGGCAAATTTTATGGAAACAAATATTGAAAGGATAATATTTTTAACTTAAAATACCCTCATTTTATCCTTTTGAAATCTAATTATATTATACATATTTTATAAGAATTCCAGAAATATTTCCATTCTTCTAAGAGAAATTAAAAAAAATATATAGAAACTTCATTTTTATTTTATGAATCAATGAACTAATTATCAGATAATTTAAATAATTTTACTTGCTTTTCCTATGTCAATAAAAACACTTTGTACCAAATTTAGAGAATTGATTCTCTCAGAAATTAAAATGAAGTAAAAGTTCTTCACAGTGATTGTCTTAATTTTCTGTTCTTCAAGAATCAAAAAAAAATATTCTACAGTTATTTTAATTTAGACACTAGTGTATGGAAAACAATAAGTTAGGTTCACATTTTATATAATTTTTTCTTACCATACTAAATTATAAAATAATGGTGATAGAGCATGGATCTTGATGTCATCTAGTTCTTTATGGTATTTTCTTCGTGATCTCAGTAACTGTAAATTTCTGATTACTTTTGGAGCTTTAATCTCAAAACATAGCACAACACTGATTTTTTTTCCTTAGATCTGAGGAAGAAGCCTTTATATTTTGTTAGCATTAAGGACAGTTTCTCACATATTCTTAATCTAGTTGTTTAATACATGACAGAGCTCTCAATCTCAACCAAAAATACTTGAAATTTACTATTTTCCTAGTGTGCATTAGCTGACCTACTTCTGTTTAGTCTATGTATCTCTGAAAATAAAAAACATAGTTTTCCAAGAAAAAATCAAAGCCACACTTCTGCACCTAAATGCTCTGACTTCTCTAGCTCTATTCATAAAGGTGGGTCAGTATATGAAAACATACAGAACTGGTCTGGTATCTTTCTCAGATCAGAGCTGCTTCATTCACATACAGAAAACATACTTGCAGCATTGCAAGAAAACTCTCAGCAGTGTCACACAAGGCTATGGCTGCTGCTCTTTCCATTGCAGGGTCTCTCCTCTTGCTACAATTTATTGTGTTTCTTTTCTACTGCTTTTCCAGCTGACACATTCTTTCTTCTCTGAAGTTCCCTGGTTACCCTTTAATCCTTCTATGGTCATTTTGCTCTTTAAATAGCCACCCTGGAGCAAACACCCTCCAGACAGTTCCCTGTATTCAATCTATATGCAGTGTCTGCTCTCACAGCCTGATCTTTACCTGTGCTCCTATACAGGCCGCTCAAGAGTCGTGGCCATGCAGGCACACGCAGTATCTTTCTATACTTCAAAAAATTGAGTTTACACTTAAATATCTCTCATAATCAACAATAACAACAAAAAAGGTTGTTACTCCTATTGTATTTTATACAAAAGCATGTGAAATGCTGTAAACAAAAAAGCAACACTTTTGTATCTCCAGCTTTCAAACAGTATTGGTGATACTCATGGTTTTATACCAAATACTGTTATTAAATTTAACTCTATAGGTGTTTATAAAAGTGTTTAAACCTCTATGTAGTCCACAGTTAGCTCCTGATGTTTTATAAAAACTCTTTATTTCAGGGATGAAAGAACTTTATGGAGTTTTATTAGTTGTTTGGGGTTTTTGTGGGTTTTGTTTGTTTGTTTAATTGATTGGTTTTAGTTTGGTTTTTTGTTTGTTTGGGGTGGGTTTTTTTTGTTTGGTTTTGGGGGTTTTTTTGTTTGGTTTGGTTTGGTTTGGTTTTTTGTCTAGAGGGTAAAAATTAAGTATATGAAACATTGAAAAAATGGAAACATATATTATGCTCGAAGGAAACCCAAATAATTATAAGATAAATTGTTTTACATTTCAGTACTTATGTAGCATTACTTATTATTTTCAGAACTGTCACTGCTTTGGGTTTTTTTTTCTTTCCCACTTTTCCTGACTGCTGATTAGTTACCATATGCTCAGATAAAACCAAAAACCTCTAGCAGCTGAACAGGTATTCTATGTAGTATGTATTTTAAAGAATTTTTTTGCATATTAACAATTACTTGTTTTCAGAGTTTCTCCTTTTTAGCATCTTTTTAAATTTATTAATAACAGTAATTCTGGTTGTCATAGTTCGTATTTTTAGCAAGGAATTTTTCTTTCCTCCTGCCGTGTGTGTGTGCTCTGTATATTGCCCATTAGTTGAACAAAGGAATCAGCCCGAGCCCTAATGGTCGAGATTTGTTTCCTTGACAACGAAGGGGGGAGTTGGCTGGTGTGTGACTGGAAGGGGGTGGAGGCTGGGGGAAGAGGAGAGTCTCTCTCTCTGCCGGGGTGAGAGGCTGCTGCGGGCTGCAGACACTGCCGGGTTCCTTTGTCTCTTTCCTGTCGGAGGGGAGTTCTGGCTGCTGCTCTTGGCTCAGCTGTGGCTGGCTGCAAGCTCTGCTTACAACGGACCCTAATCAGCTGAAGTTTGTGAGTTTTCTTCCATTGGGAGAACTTTCTGTTTTATTGCTGTTGTTTTCCTTCCCCTTCTTTCCCTCACCTCCCCCACCTGGCGGCAGCCAAGGATCTCACAGCGCCGCCTGGTGACGGGCACTGGACATTACAAGTTCTACTCCTTCAGTGATCCAACAGCGCCACCTGGTGACTACAATAGGACACTACAAGTTTTTTTACACCTTCAGTGACCCAACAGCGCCACCTGGTGAATGGTACAGGACATTACAAATTTTGCATCTCCAGTGACCCGACAGCGCCCCCTGCTGACTGTGGTTGGAACTGCACCAAAGGGTGCAAGAAATTGAACTATTTTCCTTTTGCCGGTTTATCGGTTTTGTTCTTGAAGGGGATTATTGGTGGGTATAGGAGTATTACTTAGTTATTTTACTTGGGTTTTTTTCCGTGTTCCTATTAATACACACATACCTTTTAATAAAGGGCTGTTATTTTCCCTTTTCCATAATTTGTTTTCCTTCAATCGAAACCTCTTAATTTTGGATTTATAATTGCTTGGAAAGAGAAGTTTGGGTCTTTTCCTCCTAATCCATCCTCAGCAAAAGACCCTTGTCTCATTTAAACTGGGACACTGGTACTCTACGGTTCTCCAAGTTTTGTGGCAGGAAGATGTAAAGTTTTGCTGACTCTCTGAATGTCTTGTTTATATTGAACTAGATAAGACTATGAATGGACTACTGAGCAGAGATACATGCAACAGGAAAAAGTGACAGGTACAAAGGTCTTCCATTCTTCCACAAGCTGATTTCTTTTTTCTGTCTCAGAAGTCCTCATCATTTTGGATTGGAGAGAAAAAATTAGGAGAAGGTGCTACTGAGCTAGTTACATAAACTAATTTCTGAAAGATTTCAGGGATAGATACACCATTGTTGTCTGATATTTGAAGAGCCACAAAATGTTTTCTGGCTTCCAAGGCCCAGTGCCCATCCAAGAAGAAAAGGTATTTTGCTTGTCAATTGCTAATCCAAAGGTCACTTTCATCTTATTATCAATAGCTACATTATAAAGTTCTTTATAATAAAACTATCTTTCAAATTTTTCTAGTTTTTTTAAACTTTTTTTCTTTTTTCCTCTTTTCTTTTTATCACCAAAAAGTAATAGCACACAACACCTTCTGTAATTTACATCTCACAAGACAAATTGATTGTTACATCAAAAAATTTGCAGCAAATCGTTTCTATATGACATCAAAGAAACTACATAGGACAACTCTTTTAAATAACTTTATTTCTTTGTCTCAAACTTTTTTAGTCTGCTGCCAATACAAGAACTTTTCTAATGCAATTACATCATAGAGTTTTGAATATTAAAGATTAGAAGGACAGAATTCATGTTGCTGTTTTTGTTATTATTATTATTATCTTGAAATATTTTCATTGGAACATTATCTTGTATAATTCATGCATTATATCTTCTTTACAAACCAGCCTGAATGTGGAATAAGGCCCTGCACCTTATTGTTTAAATTCCTGCATTTGTTTTGTTTTTCTTGTATCCAAAATGTGATGATTTTTTACAGGATTAGCTATCCAAATCCATTCACAAGATGTGAGAAGGTGGTCATAAGGATGTGCATGTAAAAATTCTGACAGCATGATTGAATACTATATTTAGATTCTCTGAGTCTTTCATTATTTTGGCCATGTTTTTTACTGGGGTAAATGATAAAATAGAATTCCAAAATAGATTTTTCTCTTTGTAATAGGAGAGAACACAAAACTTCACTCCTTAACAGGAAGAAAATAACATGAATTTATGGGGTAATGAAAAAGAATTCTAAACACTTTTGGCATTCATTTTAATGTGAAGTGTTTTATCTCTGGAAAAACTTTAAATCAAAAACCTCAAAATTTAAATATTTTTTCAGTAATTCATTTTTAATCAAGTCTAGTTTAGATTTAGAAGATTTATTAGCTTTACTCACTTTAGAAATAATTAAATCATAACCCTCTATTATTACCTCTGGGTTGAGAACATTCCCTTCTGTCTCCATTAGGCTTTTACCCAATTGCTCACTTTTTCCTCACTAGCAGTAATTGTTTCATGCAGAGAGTCCAGCTGTTAGACCATAATATCATTGTCCCTATCTATCATATTCAATGAGTTCTAGAAAGATAAATCACTTCTGAATGCTACAATGAGGAGATATCTAAAGATAACTTTGCACATAAACAACACTAAGTTTCTTGTTTCAATTTGTGAAAACACTGGTTTTTTATTGCACTCATGGAAATTGAAATTCTTTTGCATTTTATTTGCAGGAAAATGTTTAACTCTTTTAAAGGCAAATCTTTGGGGACATTGCTGAGACCTGTCAAACACATTGCAACTTACTTTATGTTGTGGATTCAAAATCTGCAACGATGAGAGATTTTATGGTTTTGACCTCAAACTTGACATGATTTGAAAATTCTTGGATTTGGCCTGCTTTTATATTCAAAAATAATATAACTTATTTGCAGTTAATGTTTCTCTTTGTGCTTCCTAAAATAATGAGTTTGGTGCATATGTTGCAGTTGAAAAGCAAAACTGTAGTGGATGGTCAAATTTTGATATTGGGGAAATGCGGCTTCTAAAAATATTGATTTGAGTGTAAAACACTTGATTTGATTGTAAAGCATTGTAAAAAGTTTTATATTCCTAAAACCTTATGCACATACAAGTTATAGCTGTTACCATTATTACTAAACTAGTTAAAGCAGCAATAGTTTTTAACTGTGAAGATATATTAAAAGTTTATTAAAAAAGTCCCATTTTAACCTTTATAGAACTAGGAGCTGACATGATGCTCACTTAATATTCTTCACTCATGCCGTTGAAGACCCAAAGCAGCTTGTCATGGGAAGGTGTATTAAGCAGCATGACAGAGACTATAGGGATATTTTGACACATGTCAAATCAGGGGAATGGCTATATTACCCAGGCAGCATAAGGAGATTATTATGAAATTCCACGGTATCACAAACCTGTCAGCATCTGGAACAGAACTTGAATTTTCACAGAAAAGTTGGGTTTCATTTTTGCAAGTACAAATACCTTGTAAGGAGGTATTATGTATAATTCAGTTTACATATATCTATACTCCAGGTATAGAATCTTAGAGCCTTACACCAATTACACTATTCTCTAGAAAAAGTACAAATTCTGATTGATTGATTGATTTTCCTGTATTGTGAAGGATGAGTATACTGAACTCCTATACATGTTCTGATGAGACTACATGTGCATAACACTTATAGCCCAGTTAGAAAGGGGTGAAAAGACCCTAAAAAAGCAATACTGAAGAATGCTCACTTGTTCAGATTATTAGTGCTGTGTAAGTGACTATTCAGACGTGTTTACTTGTAACAGGAGAGAATCACCATGTCAAACTGAACAGGGTCCAGACTCAGGCCCAAGAGCTACCGCTGAGCCTTCAGAGCTGTTACACACTCAGAAAGATTTGGAGCTACGCTTTGACCCAAGCCGGGAGCCATCTCTTGACATGGTGGAGGGCAAGATCAAACAAGGGACACAACAACCAGTCTGCCTTTGGCAGAATTCAGCCAGCCTATTGGGCAGGTGTGTGGACATAAGCAGAGCCATTGCATAGCTGGCTTCAGAGGCAGAAAAATCTTCCTGAAGTTTGCATTTACATTTACTAATAGCTGCTATTTCTGTAGAACAACACTCTCTTCTGCCATGAGTTTTGTGAGTGCAAGGGGAGCAGTAAGAAAACAGCCTCATATAGCCTGCTTCTTGCTGTGCATATGCTTTTCAATGTTCACCCCATGCTGCAGCCTCTCTAATGTCTTAGAAAACCATAAAACTCACAAAGGCAGGCATCAAAAGAGTATATGGTGAGATAACACCAAGTCATTTATATTAGGGAAATGGGTCACTGCTATGTAAATGAAGGGAGAGGGGAAATACTAGTATGGAGGAGCTTCATCTGAACTGCTTTTACTCTTTAGCTCAGATCAATGACACAACTTTTGTTTCTTCTCATTCTAAGGATGTATGAATGTTGTTATAAGGCTTTTCACAAAAAGGGACTAAGATCTCCTAAATATCATCTAACAGATAAAAACATCATTGTATGAACTTTAGTTACCACCCTGTCTACAACATCCATATAACACATATTTTTAGAAAACTAAAGGGAGAAAACCAGGTGTCCAGTCTTTAACATAACTGTATATGTCCATATCTTGGGAATCTGTATGGAAAATTGACATTTGCTGGATGAATACTATGTCTTTTTCCTATTTAGACACTAAATAAATAGAGGAAGAAAGGAGAAAGAGTTGACTGCATTCCTTTACCAGGTGATACAGCAGAACAACAGAGATGAGCACGTTACACTGAGGTGGCATCCACCCCTACATCCTGCTTAGTTTCTAAAAAAAAACCCTTATAATTACCATATACTACTTATGGTGTCCTTATAAAAATTCTTTGGAGAAAAGGCCTCTTCTCCTGCATTATTACATTTTTATGCAGTGATAACTACTGAACTGACAGAATGGAGTAGAGATGGATTGCAGTGTAGGCAGGCTGGAGAGTGTCTCTAAGGTAATATCAAGTATGAGGTATGAAAGACAGGTTCCTTGAGCCAGAACTAGTTGGACTTCTTATTTGTGGTATTTTGTCTTTTGATTGTCACTTTGGATATTAAAACCAAGTAGTTGAAGAATTTTTTTCAGGAACAAATGAACTCAACAACCTCTCCCTTACATTTTATCTTGATAATATATAAAATACAAAACACCCCAAATTATTTATTTTGTTCCAGAAGTTATTATGTTAGCATAATTTTAACAAACATAATCTTTTGCCAAACTGCTGTTTTCTGCTTTGAAAACCCTACTTGTTTGAAGAACAGAAAATTACTTGAATTTAAGACTGTTGCCAGTAAGTCCATTCATTAATAAACTTTGGAAGCATTTAATTAGGGCCAGACAAACTTGCACTTAGTCTTGCAAGTAATCACAGTAAGTAACACACAACATAGGTTAAAATCTGTCCAAAAATAAATAATTCCATGTACCACATAACAAAGATTTACTATCAATTAACTCAAATGCAAATTATTGAAATACTTACAAGGAGAAGTGGTATTCTGCTTGAATGGATAGGAAACTCTGGCCCCTTTAAGTGTCAGCACAGTAGCAAAGAACTAAGCAAGCAATATAAATTAGTGAACCATAGCCAGAATTATTAAGACAAAATTGATTTTTAAAGCTACTGAAAATAAATCTTAATGGCTATGTATGCCACTGAATTTAGCAAATTTCTTCAATAGAACAAATTGATAGATTTAGTCCACTTCACTGCCAGATGCTACTGAAATTATTTCAGGATCTATAAGCAAGAATGTTGCATGCATAATCACATGTTGTCACAAATTTGGCAGCTACTCTCATCTTTGCTTCATTGCTTTGCATGGTTCCCATTTGTCATTTAGTGTCACAAAGCTTCAAGCATGAGAGATTAGAGCACTTCAGCTAACATGCTGCTACAATGGTTTAAATAAGGAGCAGAAACTCACTTTCTAAATGTAGCCCTTAGAGACAGACAAGGAAGATTACTCATGAATGTCTGAGTTGATTAACAGGTATATTTCCAAGACTCATCTCTTTAAATTTGACTTAAAAATGTAAAAAGTATCACATCCCTATCAATTAAGCTAATCCATCTATTAAAATTCTATATTGAAATTAATATAAACCCATTAAAGTATTATTTTTGTACCCTTCTTTCATTCTACTTTCTCTTTAACTTGTCATTTAAGTCTTTTATGTCTCTGATTAGTTTTGAACCCATTAATTACAGGGTACTGCACTGAAAGAAACTGTCTCTGCAAACAAGTAGCTAAAAAGGCATTTTTCTTTTAAGGCAAAATCTGAAATGAAGAAGATAAAAGAAATATTTGATTCAGTTGTTTTAATTTCTCTAAGGACATTGTTAAAAGAAAGAGATTTCAATGCTCTTCTTTTAGAGATAAGCTATTGTATTTTAGAATGTAGCTTCTAAGATCACCTAAAGGATTTTTTAAAGTAAACACATACCATAATTTATTGCAGGAGAATCCTTTGTTTGCAATTTTAAAATTGACAAACTCTCTTATATAGCCCAAACAAACAGAACTCACTCATATTGGCTTACAAACACATTCATATATACCAGAATTTGCTGTCCTGAGTTCGTATCTTGCTCTGCAGGGATGGACTAAGATCAGTGCAATACTATAGAGTTTCAACAGATGGTGAATTCTTTTATTTCTTTTTTTCTTCTTCCAGATGTGTTATTACTCCTATATATTGTACACAATGATATGCTATGTTTATTGTGATTATACCAGACATAACTTCTGTATAATTTTTTTGTTTCTCTTGTCCTTCTCTCTTACCATTAGACTAAACTCATCAACAATCATCATAAGCTTGTTCTTCTTCTCTGTTTTTTCCACATGAAAGTACTTGTCAAAAATACAAATTGCTTGCTTCTCATAAAAAAAAGAAACTAGATTTAGATGCCTTTAACACCACCTTTACATAAAACTACTCAAACTATTATCATTCAGCCACGCTGAAGTTAATGCAAGTTCTCTTACAGCTGTGTATGATGGTAATTTGAAATATCATATACAGTGACACCGATCCTTGTTCTAAATTCACTTGTATTAACCATAATTTTCAGAAGATGTTCTAATTTGCTGTGTTATACATAAATGTTATCATGTCCCTTTTATTTTTTTTTTTTTTGCATAGCATCTATATTAAACCACTGCTTATGCTTTAGGTACAAATTAATATACTATAGAAATAAAAATAAATATTAAATAACAATGAGTCAAAAGACTCTGACTGTGTTCCAAACTTCATTTGTGTTTATATAAGGCAGACAAATAAACTGATGGATAACTACATTAATCATAAAAATAATTGTTCTGATTCTATAAGACCTTTAAAAGTCAAAGTGATGATCATCATTTCTCTCTTTTGTTGTTTGCTTATCTGAGCAGAGTTTTATACTTAATTGAGCTCTACTGATTTCTGCAGAAATCAGATGAACTACAGTTTTGTAGTGGCAAACTTTGAAAGGGAAATTACATTAGAAAAAGAGGAAGAGATTTTATTTGAATTATGACATACTGTGGATACACACACACATATATATGTAGATATGTGTATATATTATCCTGTGTATGTATATTTTAATTCTGAATTCAAAAGAAGCACTATATATAAATAGAAAATGAGTAACATATGCAAGGCGTATGGAGAGTTTTCATGTTAGAGGAGTAGATGAGTATTTCAAGCTCTTATTCACATATTTAAGATATTATGGCATAGTAAATAACATCTTTTTAATACAAAAGGATCTGTAGAGCTTTGAAGAGAGATGGAATACTCTAGTTAATTTATCTTAAAGAAAAATGATGTACTTAATGCAATTAAAATTTTGTACATAAAAGGAATAACATGGAATTAAATAGGCAAATAATTAGTGGATCAAAACTCAGAGGGAACGAATGGACTCCATTTGGGGAACTTTGGAGGCCACTTGCTCATCACAAGCACAGCAGCTCTCATGGTTTTTCTAAGAATGTGCAGATGAAATGTGTGCAATGAAATAAAGTCAGGTAGAAGAAAAATAATAACCTGTGATACAATAGAGAAGAAATAGAAATGTATTTCCTGAACTATACCATTATAAACAAACTGGTTTATTTGGATAAAAGACTCTAGAATTTCTTCTGTTCATCACTCTTGGAAATTAAGATCTCAAACCTGCAGGTGTGCAGTCATAGCTAGAGGGGAGTAACAGCTAGGAATTTGCCAAGAATGCTAAATGCCATGTGAAAATAATCTAGTTTGCTCAGCCACTGTAAGGACCTGCAGCTTCTACCTATGTTATTTAAAGTGACAGTCCTTTTACTGCAGTACTGACCACATATATAGGTGACATCACGGGTGGTATATCTTAAGAAATGTTTATCCACATTATTTCACTTTCCTTACCAATTAGCTTTGTGTTGCTTTCATGTACTCCTCCTACAAAAGAGAGAGTTTCTGTCAACTCTCATCACCTGAAGAGCATTTTCAATAAGTCAGAGAAAATGATCCTTCCCATCTGCTCAGCAGTGGTAAGAGCCATCTGGAAAGCTGAGCCCAGCTCTGGGTTCCCTGGTCAATGAGACATGAGAGAGCTGGGACTGTTAGGCCTGGAAAAGAGAAGGTTCAAGAGTAATCTTAGCAATGTGTATGAATACATGACTGGGGACATACAGAAGTTGGAACCAGACTCCTCTCCCTTATGCCCATTGAAGGACAAGAGGAAAAGGGTGCCAACTGAAACACAGGAAATTCTGTTTAAATGGAAGAATAAAACTGTTTACCATTAAGGTGGTCAAAGACTGAAACAGGTTACCCAGAGAGGTTGTAGTATCTCCATCCTAGGAATTATCCAAATACTGACTAAACCCAGTTCCAGGTAACTCAGGTTTTGTGATGAAAGCTCATCTGAACCCAAAAAGGCCCAAAAGCATGTGGGGAAACCAAAATGGTACCTTGCTTTGGCTACTTCAAGGTCATCACAGGAGCGTGATCAGCGCATCCCGGGTCCGTCTCAACAAGCCCAGAGAAGTAGAAGAGCACAAAGGAAGGCAGGAACCTAAACTAAGGACTTAGAAGAAGGGACATTCTGTCTGGGCCCTTCTTAGTGCTTTTCCAGCAGAACCTCAGCCCAAGTGTCTGGTCATGAAACCTATAAAAATCAGTCAACAGTAGAGCTGCACTTTTGGACTAAGGAGTGTTGCTGCCCGGGATACAGGGAGCATTATGGGGTTCAGAGGAAGAGAAGTTTAGAGACTGTAGATTTATTGTAGGATATTTAGGAAGAGGAGCAGAAGTGGGGAAAGGTATGGATGTAATTGCCTTCACAGATTTCACAGAATATTCTGACTTGGAAGGGACCCATAACGATCATCAAGTTCAAAGCTTAAATGAATGGCCTCTACTGGGGTCAAACCCATAACCTTGGTGTTATTAGCATCATGCTCTAACCAGTTGAGCTAATTTATAGAGGAACAAGGGGAAAATCTCTTTCCTACATGTATGCAGAGAGGAGGGTCCGTGCTGCTAGAAGCTCCAGTTAGACATTAGGTTGGAACAGCCATGTGTCTGTGATGCCAGCAACTGGAGAGACCGGATTGAGTGAAACCATGCAACAGCCTCTTCAGTGGGACCAGGGCTCAGAAGCCCTGACGTCCACTGTGTCAAGGACAAGTGAGTGTGGGCATATGAGTGAGTATGTGATCATTAGCAAAGATGAGGCTACACCAGTTGGCAAGTAGGTGAAGTATCTTGGGAGCCAGGTGTGTCTCTAAAGCTGAGACAATAGGGCAGTTGGCTAATGAGTAACAAAGGTGCCTTGTCCAGCTTCCAGAGAGTGGTGCAATTCTGTGTGTCTCTGTGCAGAAGTGGCCCTAGGAGCAATAGCACATGGAGAAACAAAGGATTCAGGGGCAGCTATTGGAAAGGTTGTCTGAGTCCAACTGCTGGAAGGATCTACCAAGAACATATGCATATATGTATTTTGCACTAATAGGTATTCATCCTACTCAGCTAGAGAGGGAATGAGACGTTGATGCTGTGTGTGTCTATGTGAGTGTGGGCTGTGTCTGTGTTATCTGTCTAGTCATCCACCTGTATATCCATATATGTGCTGGACGTGTGTGTTTATGTGTGCCTATTGGGGATATGTGTTCAGCCCATTGGCTGAACCTGCAGACACGGAGCTGAAGGATACTTGCTTCCTGGGCTGCAGGAAATGAAACAGGAAGCTCAGCTTTTTGTTGCAGCTTTTGCCTCTTCAGGGACTCAAGAGGCATTTGGATTTGGTGGCCCTGAAGGAAGATATCCCCTGGCAGCTTTTCCTCTTTTCTATGGAGTTCCTGTAAGTCCTGTGGAGCAAAAGGCTTAGGTAGAAAGTGTGATACCCCGTGGCTTGTTAGGCAGCTGGCAGTCATCCACAGCAGTGTCACTGGGTGGGGCTGGGGATGCCTACTCTACTGCTGCAGTGTTAGACAAGTGTGCAGGGATAAGGGAGACAAAACTGATGAAGTCTCACCCATGCTGTCATTTGGGATCAGTCCTACTGTGAATGACATGTCTTCATGTACTGTAATTGAAAAAGAGAATAAAATCATGTAGGCAAAACTGCTTTTGTGGTACAGCATCTTTAGTACATACATTTTTCTTAGAACAGGGTCTTTTTTCTTCTAAAGAAAAAAAATGAAAATATTTGTCAAGTTCTCTGTCTACACATGGTGTGACTATATGTTGTATCATTACCGTAGTCTCTGAACACCCCATGGTTTTTCAACATTTTTACGTAAAAATGTATTTATCCCCAATGCTAGAAATAACCTTTTTCTTCCTACCTTCACCTCCCTGTAATTTTCTTATACACTCCCACTCACAATACTCATCCACATAGTTCTTTTGTCCTTTTTCCCCAAGTCATTATTTCACTGTGCTTTTACACATAGCTCATTTGCGTGGTACAACTTCCAGGTCTTATCTGTGAGACTCACACCTATTCATCTTTAAATATCATTCAGTGACCTATTTTTGTAGCGTGTTGCCTACAAAGGAATTAATGTTATTCAAAGCACTAATTTTAAAAGTTTAATATTAGATCTCAAATCATCTGTTTCCTATTCTCTAACCTTTGTGTGTTTGTCTACTTACACTTCACCACAAAATGCTCAAGAATGATTTCCTGAACAGCAAGTACCAAACAGATGGAAACCAGAACTAAACCATAGAGAAAATGGAATTCAGATTGGTACTGAATCATCAGAATCTTGTGGAAATGCTGATATTTGTCTTATCTCCTAGTGTAAGGAAGTTAATTGGATTTTGGTCTTTATTAAGCACTGTGTTTATATGAAATTTAACACTGTGTTCTATGAACAAAAGGTTAACTGTAACACTGAGAAATAATGGGATAAATTCTGAATTTCTCATTTGTGAAAATGAGATCCAAACACTTTTAAAAGAGTGACTTCAAGATTGGAAGATATTTCACTGGATTAGTGAAGGAAGTTCATTGTCAGAGTCTTACTAATAATGTTCCCACAGAACACAGAAACACTTGCTTGTATATGTATTTAATTATATTGCACCCAAAAGACTAGAGATCTTGAACAAAATTAACAAATTAAAGGGATGTTTTATATGGATTTTTTTCTTGCATGACCTCTGACTGCTATTCACATCTGACAGAATCAGAGTACAGTAGTCTCCCGTGGTAGCAAATGGTCTGTTTTAGAAGTCTACTCGACTATGAGATTAATGGAAGTTCCACTTTTTAAGTGCTTACAATAAAGGACATACAAAAAATGAGCTCAGACATAAACCTCTGCTACGTACTAGAAACCTGCTTTTGGTAACATGAATGTCTTGTAGTCTATCAGAAGAAAATATTTTACTTTTCCCTCCAATTAGGGTCATTAAATTTCTACTTCCTCTGAAACATAAGGCTGGTGAAATCATATTTCTAAGACTATGGTATATCAAGCCAGATTTTAGTATAATTGTGTATTTGTAGAGCTGTGAAATAAGCTCCTCTACCCTCGTTTGTATCCTACGCCTTCAGAGCTTTGCTGTCCACCCTAGTACACTGTTTATTCATATTTGACCTTATACCTACTAAAAAATGCTTGAAGTCAAATCTTATACTGATATGTCTGAACAGCTGGAGGAAATTTTTTACTTTGTTGATCTAGAAGGGTCCAGATCTCTGGTGCTCTTACAAGCTGCACTGAATACTTAAGGTAGATACACTTTTATCTGATCCCCTGGGTCAGCTTCTGCAGTCAATTTGGGCATGTGTGTGTAGGGCGCAGTTCCTCCTATTTTAAAAATCAGATTAATTTTAATCTAGAAGTGCCTATTTCTCTCTTCTCACTACAAAAAAGTTCAGGTAATTACCTCTTAAAATTCATCTGTAGTGGGGACATCTAAAGACAGGAATCCTACTCAACTTTGGCCTAATCTTTAAACAAAACCAATGCCCCTCCTGTTTAATTACTTCATTTGAGCTCACTATTCAGCCAATCATTATTGATGTGAAATACATGTGCTACATCAGCATTTATGGAGTTACTGTGAGCTTTGAATGGATACAAGCTGATCACCTGCAGCTCAGTTATTTATGCTTCTTAGGAATTTCAAACTTTAGCTGAAGTGATCATCTCCTTTTGATTTCCAACTTCTTTTAAATTTACAGTAATATCACAAAAATTTATAATATCAGTATCATGGCATATTTGTTGAGTGATTTTTGTGGACATAGACATTATATGCAGCACTAAATGAGCATTCCTGCCTCAGCAATACAATGTAAATAACATCCCATATACTGGACTTCTCTCTGCCTCCCTCAGATAATCCCATGAACATCTCTACTTTTTCAGGTAGCAAAACTGTAAATGACAGGGTGATATCAATAATACTACAAAGATCTCTGGGTAGACCATGCCTTCTAAGACATTGATTATTATGTTTATTTCATCGTCATTATCAAAATTAAAATGACAGAGCCCAAGTGTGGCATTCAACAATATTGTGACATGCTACATGAAAAGCTGTGTTTCAGCTGAAATTATGTAAGGCTGAAAAGAAGTAAAAGGAGCATATACCTTGCGTTACATTCTCATTAGCTCTGTTTCTGTGCTTCGAGTTTTGCTTTCTTAGAAATTAACATGTGGGTCAGTGTTTACTTCAGTTCAATATTTCCCTGGAGCAAAATTAAAGAAGTTGTCAGCTATTTGAATTGCTAACACAAAAGGCATTTTTAGATTTTCTGATTTCACTTTAATTTTTTTCCTTTTTTTTTTCCTTTCTTCTGCCCCCCTTCTAGGTCTCTGAGGAGTCAATTTAATAGTTACTGGTTGGAATTATTTCAGTGCTTGCTGTTTGGAGTGCTAGCTGCAACACAAAAGGATGGATTTTTCTAGCAGTACTGAAATACTTTGAATTTTAGTACTCTGCAATTTATTCCCTCCCAATTGACATCATTAGAAATTGAGAAAAGATTTAGCTTTCTATAAAGGAAAAATTCGTAGAAAATATGCAATTCATTTTGTAGTAAGTGTGGGTAAAATAGTTGATAAACCTGTGGATACAGAAGGTAAATGTCATTGAAATGAGTAGTAACTTAAAATACTGACTTTTTGAAGATTTAGAATAGTTGGTATCACCAAAAGACAAACCAATGATGGATTATTTCATTTTTGTTCCTCTTTCGTTCATCATCATAATAAAGACATAGCAGTTACAATACTCCTTAAAAAACTAGACAGAAGATCATCAATTTTAAAAAACAAACAGTAAAGACAAGGCACAAACAACAGATATTTCTACTTGTTTAGGAAAGTTATTCTTATCAACTTCCAAGTGTTATATTTGATTATATTTTTCTAAATATCTTATAAAAATGGGCTGAGTATTTGTGAAGTTCAGTAGAAGGTTTTCACTGATCTGCATAGATTGATTTATTCAATTTAATTACCAAGTTTTATATACAATTTGAAGGAAGCATTATTTCATTACCATTCAGAGAAAACCCACTAAACCTATATATATTATATTCAAAATCTGCAGTTCATTCAGACCAATGAGTGACTAACTGATTTTACAGCTTTTATTCTGGATGGTATCAAAAGATCTTGGAATTTGAAAACCACCAATAAACCTTGTCCAGTGGTCCCTTAATGGCTTAAGTCCTAACATGAGGTCAGTGTCCTCCATTAAGTCTTTCAATAATGCAAGAGTGGCAACTGAAGCAAGTCCAATCACTGATGAGAGATCCACGGGCTCCATGCCAGTGGTCTCCGCCTGGCCCCAAACTGAATCTGTAGCTATCAGAACAAACATAGCTTAGATTTATCAGCCCTTGCTGTCTCATGGGCCAAACCCAGTGCCAACATCCACACCAAAAGTAAGCACAGTTTAGAAATTTTTATTAGACTTATTCCAAATACCTCTCCACCAATACGGAGATGATGAGTTAGACCTGACCTAATCCTAACTGCTTTATGTGTTTGTTTCTACTCAGGCTTAAGACAGACTTGGTTGCTTGATTTTACTTATTTTATTTTTTTTTTATTATTTTTTATTTTTCCCAGGAAGATTAAACCCTTATAGCACTACATTTGTTCCAATTGGTTCCTGCTTGATCAAATTCTATTCCTGATCTCAGAAAATCAACTGATCAAATTCTATTCCTAATATCTCTTAACATTGGTCTGGTAAACGACAAAATACAAGAACTATCACAGCCCATCAGCCTTTCCAGTCTCAGCTCAAATCTATAGACCAGTCTGAACTCTAAATTATCTTCCCAGCTGAAAAATCTTTTTGATTCTTGCCACTGGGACACCACCGAACAAAGCTCTCCCTTGACCTTTCTCTAATTCTGTTCTGTAGATCATACTATTCCCATTTTTTATCATGGCTTGTTTAGCTGCTAATGGCTCTAGTCATAAATGACACTCAGCACTCTAAAAGTCAATTTTGTCACACTGTCTGGTAGAATCTAGATCATTCCAACTTTATGACTAAGATCTAATACTAATCTTTAAGTTCTGAAGTTCTATAATATTAATCCTGTAGTTCCCAATCCTGAAACCAACCTTCTTCAAAAAGCCTTTGTTCTGGGCCATACCAAAGCAGCAGAAATGTCTTTTGCCAGCCCAAGGTGAATAATATGAATATTAAGTGTAGGATATGCCATGCTGTGAGTCTTATTCTTTTGGTTATCCGTAGATGCTTTTCTGCTTACTGCTCAACAATGTGACTGCTCTGATTCACACTGGGATGTCTAAGTCATCCTCTGCATAGAGACTAAATGATTCCTAGTCCTCAGTGTTACCTATTTGAATGTATGAATCCTTTACTGGAATTCACCTATAGTGATAAAATGAGGGAATGATTTACAAGGCATATATTTTAACTGGGGTTTATTTGCACCTTTTCATGCAAAACTATTAAAAAGGAATAGAAGAAAATATAATTACATTTGGAGTTTAAAAATTATTTGTTAAAGTTGATTTAGAATTCATTCAAGTCAGACAAGTTCCTAATGGTATTTATATGAAATTGTATTCAGAATAAAAATGGAATGATTTCATGTCACTACTAAGAATCCTTTGTCCTAATAGAACTAATTTTTATGCTCATTAGGATAAAAAAAATTCTTTTTCTCACCACCTTGTGTTGGCTAGAACTGTCCTGTAAAATCTTTCGTGGCCATTTCTTTACTGCTTCTTATAACGTGAATGTAACAGCAAATAGATTTTTAGTCTAATTGAAGTGTCATGGAAGTGTCACTACTTTCACTTTAGATATAGGTTGTTAGGTTCAAAGTTACGGCTCTGAAAGTACTTTAGTATAATTTTTCTGGAATTGTTCTGTAGACTGTTATGGCCTCCATGTGGCCATCCTGATACCCTTTCATGTGATCCTCCTCACAAATTCGTATCATATGTAATTAATTCTCACAACCATAAAAGTCATTCTTAGTATTTTCATCAATGTTTTCTTTTGCAGACTGTGACAACAAGACTTTCTTACAGCAGTATTGTCTCTTTATACACGGCTGAAGAGTGTCCATGAAGAATTTCTTTCTCATACCCTTTTATTTTAGGGATTTATTTTTTACCCTAAATGTTCCATATTGAGAGAATTTTCTCATTCACTAATAAAACTCAGAAAGGGAAGAAATTGATCATGAGATATGATTTTTGTATTTTCTTGAGAAACTGATATATAGCGGAGTTAAAAAAAAAATCATGAAAGAAAAATTTTTTTAAATTAAAAAAAATGTAAGAAAGTGCTATTTATTCCTTCAGAAATTCTGTCCAGATGAAAAATGCACCAATTAAGAAAATACTTGGGGAATAATGAAAATGCATATTTGTCCTAAAATGCTGGAAATGTTCTACAGGGAGAATGCCACTGAGGTGCCCATCCTCAATCTGTCAGTAGGGCTCCTATTGCTCATGTAAAGAGATAAATAGCCCTAGAAAACCATTTACCCAACTATCTTAAATATTTTTATTATGTTAAGATAAAATCCAATCAGGACATGTCACTTGCCATCCCTGTTCACTGACCTCAGAACCTTAAATTCTCAGCTCTTCACCTTGACCGTTACATAGCTTGAGACAGACAAAATTAATCCCTTCAGCTTAAGGCTGCACGTACCGATACTACCCAGTTACCAAGAAATACATTTCAGTTGAATCATTCTTGGCAGATACAAGTTTGATGCAATTAAAATCTCTGCAGTTAAAGAAATATGCTGAGCCCTGTACAGTGTTGCATAAAAACCTTTCAGGGACGAAGAAATGAAAGCAGCAAAAGCAGGGTAGCTTTTGATTAAATAAAACCTATCAGCATCCATTGGGAAAGAAAAAAACCTTGAAAACATGTTTCAGGAAAAAAACATCTGATGATTTTGAATCCAAGTTCAAAATTTTAAAATATTTGGTTGTACTGTCTTTAAACTCTATTTGATCTCCAGCTGTCTGAAAATCTAAAGCTTCCTATGTTTTTAAATGCACTGAGTGGATTTTCAGCCTCTGAAAGAATTAATATTTGATCCCAGTTACTAGGAAGAGAATAAATTCTAATAGAGAAGTACTTTTGATAAGGTACTCAGTTATTCAGTCTGAATCACAATTGAGTAAAGCAGCTAAAAGAGAGATTGTGGTATTAAATGATTTAAGAAAGTTATTTTACTACACAAATACAAGGCAGTACGTGTGCCAAATGAAAGTGGAAGAGGCACTTCCAGAGAATGTGAGGTGCTGTTTGGCTTTTTAATTGACGAAGTAAATTTGGAAGACCCAAACCTATCACTGAAGTTGTAAGAAATTTGAAAAATTCAGTAGAGACTGGGAATCTTTCAAGCCCCAGTATAAACAAAGACATTTTTCACAGCAGTGTGCAGCACATCCATATTTATGATTTTTTAATTTGCAATTAGTTTCCAAAATAATCTTCCATGTACTGTCAAATACACCTTTGATTTACAGTGTATACCAACTAAGCAGTCAGCTGCATAATGCAGTTTGTCTACAATGTTCATGCATAAATGATCGCTGTCAGTAATTTCAAATTAATCTTGAAGAACAGACTGTAAAAATCAGTTACCATGCAGGAAAAATGGTATTTCAGTCACTCGGTTTCACAAGTAAGTATACTATTCCAAATAATGTACGGGGTTATGACATCTAATATTGACCTTCAGTACACAGAACATGAAAAAAAGAGGTGTTGCTCTGGTACACAACAGTCATGTAGGGTTCTATAATACCAGCAAACTTTACATCACTTGTCCATAGATACAGATTAGGGTCTACTTAGGAAAACAAAATTATACTGACAGGTAAATGGGCTACATAAATCCGGGCTGGGTTAATAAAAACAGAACCTTGTATAATTTTTGCATTGACAATGTTTTAAGCTTCAAAGGAATATTTCATGGGTTTAAAAACCTGACAATTTCAACTTTTGTTATTGATGCTGATTACAGTGTTGCCTGAATACGTACTGGCCCATGTCATGGGTTTGCCAACCAGCCAGCCCCCCAGGGACGAGGATGTTTTTGTTCAGGTGGATTTCCAGAGAAAAAGCTAATCAAGAGTTTTAGTAAGGCCTCTACCAATTACATATATAAGAAAACAGAAGAGAAGGTGGGTGTGCAGATGAAATTAGTAACCATATAGGAAAGGTAGGACCCAAGTGGACCAGGGCCCCCCTCCTCCTCCAGCCCTGGGCCAGGGGCATGTGTGGCACTGAAGCCCCCGGACTGACTACCTGGACAAGACATGCTGCAGAAGAAATTCCAGACAGAGATAACAGGCCTTCAAGGTCAAAGCTGGCAGCCAGAGAGAAGAGAAAAAGACGTGAAGAGGGGGGGAACTCCTCTCCACCTCTCTCTCCCTTCAGCAAGGAAAAGACTGAAAACTAAAACCCCTGCCACCTCTGGAAGTTTATTGGGGTAAGGAGACCCCCATGCAGCTCATAGAGGAGCTTATACTGAAGTAAGTGGATGCACGAGGAAGCTGAGACTTTGTGAAAGGCCTGAAATGAAACAGAGTGTTGCTGGAGACTTGTAGCCCATGGAGAGAGACTTACACTGGAGCAAAACGGCTTGGGTAGGATGTTGTGATCCCAGTGAGGGATCCGTGCTGGTGCAGCTGAATTTTTGACCCTGAGGGAGAGCAGAGAATGGAAGACTTTTTGCCTGAGAGATGGACCCACATCGAAGAGGTCTATCAAGGACTGTTCTCCAGTGGGAAGAGACCCCACAGGAAATAGGGGTGGACTCAAAAGCCATTATCCCCCGTGACCCTGTGGTGAAGATACATGGTAGGCAAGTGTCCCCTTGCAGTCCATGGAAGACCCTTCAGGGCCTGGGTAACCCCTCAGGCTCTGGTCTTAGCCCAGGATGGGGGTAGCCCAGCCTTGAGGCTGACATAGAAGAGAGAGAGAAAAAGAATTGGAGTTGTCATTCTAGAGATAATAGAAAAAGAACTTTAGAGTGTTGCAAAGTCATTTAAAAGACCTGGAGCTCCCGAAAGAGAGGAAGAGACTGCTTCTCCTCCTGAACTGATACAAAGGGGGGAGGGGTATTTCTGTAAACACATAGCATTTTTTGCCTACTTAGAATTGTTGTACATATAGTTCTTTAGTTTTTATCTTGCTAGTAACAAATCCCTAATATTATTCTTCTCAATCAGGTCTCTTTTGTCTGCATAAACCTTCTCTCAACTTATAGCAATTTTGGGGAGGTGAGAGAAAATTGGCTCAAAGCAAACCCATGACATTTTTTGGTGGAGAATGTGGGCAAAGACTGCCTGGAGAGACAGTGGCCAAATCAAACCACAACACCCATCATAAATTTTAGACCTTTTGTAAATTACTGTCATTTTTGTCTTAATCTAAACCAAGGAAATTAATCAGATATTATGATTTTTTACTCATTTTTTTACTTCACATTTTACATTTGATTCTGAATTTTATCAGAAATGTATGAGGATTACATTACGCTCAATAATTTCTGAAAATGTTTCCTGCATTTTACAGAAAACTGTACACTCTTATATGCAAAAATCAATTTTGGAAATGTTTGCTATTATGAGACATTAAAGTTTTGAAAATGCTAAGACATTTGCAATTTAACAAGGTGATTGCTCATGGAAGCTGTAATCAAGCATCTGCAGGTTTTTACATGCATTTCTAACAATGGATATTTTCTACCCTAAAATTAGAGAATATAAAAACTGTTCAAATAGACTTTAAGAAATGCATGTTTTTACCTAATTCCCGAGATCTATATGTTTATCAAGCAGTGTATAAACATTTGATGTACCAAAACCATGGATTTTATGTTGTTTTTATGTTTAACAACCATGGGTTGTTACTGTAAGTAGCCTTCATAGACAGTAGAAACAAGTTTCATGGTGCTTTTTTGTCTTAAGATGAGGATTAGCTATTCTTAGCTATTCCTTTTAAACTCTTGGGCATCAAAACCCAGGTAGCATGAAGCAATGTTATTTTTTCTATGTGCATTTGTCTTTTTGAGTATTTAAGACTGTCTACCAACAAACAATATATTAGGCAAAGAATAAGGATCTAACAGCAACACAGTTTGGAACAGGAGAGAGAGGAGTTTTTCCAGGTCAGTTTCCACCTCAGCTGATCACGTAACCTAAACATAAATTTAACATCATTTATTTTAGTATATGCTGGTTGGTTCCTCCTCTCCTCATACGCAGATCTTACTTCAGAATTAATTCCCATGAGATTTTGAATCAGTCTTCTAATTTATAGTCTGCACCAGGCTACATCTTTATAAATAATGTGCAAAGAGAGCACAACACTTTGTCAGAGAAAAACAGCAATTTATTATTCCAACAACTTATAAATAAGGGTTGTTATTGGCGGTGGATGCATTACATCTCCTATAATGCCTGTGGAGATATTACATCTCATCTATAGCTCCTTGTATTATTGCAAATTTCAAGAATAGTTTCTGGTAAACACTGTCTACATGAAATTACTTTTTTAATCATCTGAGAGTTCATTTTCACTTTACTGTAAGTATCATACATTTTTCTCTCTTGAATAAAATATATTAAAATGTTATAAGTTTGGCATTTATAGCACTTTTACTACTTAAATATTTTCTCCTGGAAAACTGATGTAATGGTGAGAGAATTTTAAGAAATCCTGATTGTCATTTTACAAAAAAACCAAAACAAAACCAGAAAATCAAACCAAGCCAAAAAAAGTCAATTTTATTTATAATTTTATTTGTGTAAACAATAATACTTAATATAGAATTGATTGGCCCATCTTAAATTTTGTTCTTCAAACAGAAACACATGAAAAGTTTCATCAGTGTGTATCATAATTCTCCCTAGAATTTTTTACGTGTTTTTTTTTTTTTTGACCTGGGCCACAAATCTGTTATGTGTTGTCAATCCTCTCCTGTGCCTGACCAAGACTAGATGATTATTTGGACACATGCATGCTCAGACAACCTTTCCTCTTTATTGAGATTATTAAATTTTATAAGCATTATCATCTCCAAATAATAACTCACACAACTGGTTTTACTGTGACACTGAGCTGGGAATTCAGAGCTATCAAATGCTGGCCTGAAAGGCATTTTCTTTGATAAAGTTTGAATGGTGTTTTCCGTCACTTCAACACTATACATTTATTCAAACAAAACTAAAGTCAGAACCAAAGATCTTTGAATTGTCATTTATTCCCAATTATATGATGTAAAAAGCAATGCAAATTCACAAAAGATCATACTGATATCATTTTAGATGGAAGCTGAGGAATTTCCTACCTCTGAGACTAAGTTCACAGTATCTACTCTGGGGTACCATTGCAATCTCTCCTGAAATACAAATAGAATAACTGCTGTAACATCATTATTATTTACCCTTAGTGATGGCATTTTTGTTTTCAAAATAATTTATATATGTGTGCTAAAAAAAAAAAACTAAAAAAAACAACAAAACAAAACAAAACAAAAAAAAGTCTAGTATTCCTCCTAAGCAAATATTTTTATTTAACCTGATACTGTCCCTTCATCTTGGAGAAAGTGGGTTTAGGAGTGCTGTACAAAGCTATGCCAAGACTGGCAGACAGGAATGTTTGATTCCTCAAATACTGTTCCAGGTACTAAGCCAGAAACTGCAGGTTTAATTCCAGCTACTGAGAAAATCCTGAACATTTATTGTCAGGATTATCATCTTGGATTAGACTTGAACCAAGCCTTGTGCACGATGTGCTGGTTAAGGGACTCATTTTGTTACCTCAGGAGATTAAAAGGTTAAAACTAAGGCTTAGAAAGGAAATGCAAAGTGTAATATAGTATGAAGCTTATTTAATCAATATTGCTGTTCATGGACCAGAAATAATGGGCGTAATTTGATAAGAATCTGATTTCTTTTTCTTTTTTTGTCTTAACATAACACTTATACTGATTTCTTCATAGAACAGAAGTCATTTGTGGAAGAGTAATGCATGGAAATCCAAAGATTATTGAAAATATTATACTGCAATCATACAAACATAATTTTTTCTTCTGTGAAAATATTTTTCTGTAATTTCAAATTTCTATCAATTTTCCATATATGATTTTTGGGCAGAATATTGAACTGCATCATCAAAAAAAGTTAACAACTGAGAAATGTGACTAAAAAATATTGCAGCAACTTCCATATACTCCACTTCTTTCTAAAGATGAGAGCAGAGCAGATTTCATCTTTCCTGAGAAAATCCCAATTGAAAACTGAAATATTTCAAGTTTTGACCAAAGCATTTCAACCTTCCCAGTCAATATCTTCAACTTGCACTTTTCACAGAATTAAGAGAAACAAACCTCATTACATTATATCAGCCCTTCTATTGCATCTTCTGTTCAGAGGAAAACAAAGATGCACAGTTTCATAGCCTTCAAAACTCATCTATACGGTTAATGCAGAAAATGCTATTGCCAGTCTTCCTCTAGTTAATCATATGAGGATTCTCCTTTTATAGCTACACGTGTGAGAGGTAGTTTCCCACCTTCCCTTGCTGTGTTCTGTGCTGAACGATGTCAGTCTGTTCTTGTTCATTGGCTTTGACAGTACCAGTTCATATTCACTGGCACAGCAGACCATCTTTTAGCTGCAGTGTCCATGTTGTAGATCTAATGCCACACAGCTGAAGATTTGCTTTTAGCATATCTGGTTAACAATTCACTGACTGACCTCTCAGCTGTTCACACATTTTAAAATAAGAAAATTGGCCTGAGCAATCATTTTTCTGAGATAAGCATCAGACGCTTGGACCAGTGTAGCTCAGACCCTGGAGGAACTCTGCCTCAGCACTGCTTGGGATCGTATTGTGCTATACATTTTAATATCACTGACAGTGGAAAAATAACTCACATGGAGCTGGCTGGAAGGCTTGATGTGAAAAGTGTTCATTTGTCCAAGCATTACAACTGTGGAGAAGAATGGTGACAACCACTCAGTGCACATTAACATTTGTTTGAAGTCAGATGCCCTTTTAATTCTGGACATGCTGATTTAATCTCTCAAACACCAGCTTTTTCTATCCTCTGCATGGCTTCATAACCATGAGAGTAGGGAGAGGGGGTTCTGCCTGACTGGCAGAGTTTTTCTACAGATATCCATACTGTACTGCCAGTCCACACGACTGAGAGGGGCAGGGACAGGATCCCTGTTTGCCTCATGCGGAGGGGCAGGTGGAGATGCTTAATGGTACAGACAAAGCAGCCAGCAATGAGTTTTGCAGCCTGTACCAGGAGCAGCCCTGTGCTGGCAGGGACCACTCAGCCTGTGTCCTTTAGATCACCTCAAGGTCTCTGTAGGTCAAACATGCCACCACCTACAGTAAAGGATGTGGGACTGCACAGCATCATGCTTAAATGTGAGAAGGACTTTTCCTCACAGCAGTCATACTAGAGGAACAACAGCCTTACTGAGGACCACATGAAAGAGCAAGACATCCTGGCACTGCTGCTTACTTAAAGATTTTTGCTGTCATGCCACTGTGACATAAGTGAACAATCTGAAAGTTAATCTGGATAACTAAATGAAGTGAAGTTTCTCCAAGAAATCCTGACAGGAAGTCATAGTATAGTCAAAGGGCCAAAGTGCTCCACTGACTGACACTCACAGATCTTGCTTTTGTTCCGTCCATATCCCTTGAATCTTCATGGCTTAAAAAATCACATGAATCATGCTGTAACACCAGCTTTCTGTGGATTACTTTCCACTTCCAAAGGTTGCAGAGATCTACAGCAGCAAAGAGTTCCCCAACAATTAGCAGAAATTATATATCCCAGTCACTATCATAGTATGTTGGGAGAGATTTCAGTTTGAGAAGGTGGGTGACATGCGCATCTCTGAGCTATTATGGACTCTCATTTAACATGTAACAGTGAAGACCTACAATTATTTGTGATTAGATCCTAACCTCCAGATTTGTTTATTTCAGAAAAAATATTAGCAGTACTTAGCCTTACACTGTGACATATGTTTCATGGTTTTAAAAGTCTCCAACACAGTAGATGATTCTGCAGTTCGCTGCCCACTGGATTATGATTTTCATTCCATCAGAGATGGAAGATGAAGAATTGCATAAACTGTCAAATGTTTCTACTGGGAATTTGTCTTTCTCCCTAACAGTGTTTGACAATCTTCAGTAACACTAGTGGGGTTTTAAGAACTGTCATGGTTAAACCTCAGCTGGCAACTCAGCCCCACACAGTCACTCTCTCACTTCCCCCCATGGCAGGACAGGGGAGAGAATCAGAAGAGTAAAAGTGAGAAAACTCACAGGCTGAGATAAAGACAGTTCAATAAGCAAAGCAAAAGCCACATTCACAAGCAAAGTAAAACAAAGAATTAATTCACTGCTTCCCATCAGCAGGCAGGTGCTCAGCCATTTTGATGAAAGCAGGGCTCCATTAACAGTTACGTGGGAAAACAAATGTGGTAACTCCAAATCCCCACCATCCTCCTTCTCCTCCCTCATATACTCATTTCCATCTTGAATCTCCTCCCTGTGTACCTCTCATCTTCGAGGACAGGAAACTTTTCTTGTGCTTCTTTGAACAGTATTCTGAGATGGTTTATAAAAATATTTTACCCCACCTTATGAAGTACATACATATAATAGTGAACTGATGAATCTGCTATTTCCACCTTTGACAAAACAGATGTACTTTTCTGGGGCATTCTATAGTGCATCTTTAAGATCTTTCATTTTCTATGATTTTTTTATTTGAAAAATGGAATAACAACATTTTTCTTTTTTTGTGACTACCATGTTGAATGACACAATATTTTAATGAGAATTTGCTGTCTATTCAGCAAACATCAGGCAGTTTGGGATATTGCACTGCTCTCTATACTGATGATCTTACCAGCAACCTGCACCAAATGTGGTCTGAAGAAACCTGACATCACAAACAGCAAAATGTTTTACTACGGCACTATCAACAAAATGTATCACTGCGATCATAAATGTTTTCTTAGCACTTTGCCCATTTTTTAGAAAACTGGACACTATCTAGTGCCAATTTTGAGCTCATATTATTAGCAACAGTATTGCTGAAGTTTTTCTAGTTGGTAAAGATGTGGGACCTTTTACTAAGTTCCCACAATACGTTCATAAATTTATCACTTTGTGGAATTCATTTAAACATATTTTTTAAGTAAAACAATTAGACAGACTGGTACTAGTAAAGATGCCTGGTGAAGCTGTAAAAGAACTACTTTGCATATTAACTGGTATTTAAGAAACTCCATTGTAAATCCAGCTAACCCTCTCCTTTTGATTAGTTATGCTTTGACCCTTTTTATCATGAGCAGAAACACTGTGTGAAAATATATACACAACAAAGCAATTGTGTATCAGCCAACACACAGAAGATAGTTATGCTAAAGAGCTGCTGGGCTAAGCATTAATATAGTGACCACTGCTGGTAAGATGCTGGTTTAGGATTCACTGTCTAGAGAGCTGTCAGTCAGATGGGGAAGGATCACTTTCTGCTTCTTTTCAGAAGAGGCTGTGCCGTGATACTACAGAACTGCAGTCTCTGCAGATTCTCTGTGGTTTTGTTGCCTTTTTTTAACTTAGTGTTTTAGAACTTTTTGTGTCAGAACATTTTTTATCATAGCCTTGAGCTGCTAATTATTTTCACTTTTTTTTTTCTTGGATGACTTTTGTTCAAATGCTTTCTCATGTCTTGACAATACTATTCTCAGCAAGATTCAGTCAGTCACAAAACCATACTGCTCCAAACTGGATGCTAGATTACAACTTAGTTACTGGTTTGAGTGATGAAGACCCCTTTCTTTATGGTACTTTGGCTTTTGATCATAAACTCTGGGTCTTAGGATCTGAGACCTGGCCTGAACCCCAATTTTTACCTTTGCCGACTGTGTTGTAGACATCAGAGAGAGTTTTGCTAGGATCTGCTCTGTCAATATTTTACAAATTAAGTCTATGGACCAAGAAATTCTGAACTCTTTTCAGTTTTCTTGTCAGTACCAAGAGCTCCATAAACATCTTTGATACAATTCATTGCAAGACCAAATCTAGATGGTTAATGTAGCTATCAAGATATGCCACAGTTTTTAAATGTTCCATTACTGTCAATTAACATCTAGTTGACATACGTAACGCAGCTCAGAGAGTTGTTCAGTTTAGCAGCCAGAGACAGAAACACAGGGAAGTGCAGAAGAGAATGAACATATGTTGTGGTTTTGCTCTGGCTCAATTTGCTCTCACATCCCCTACACAATTACTATTAGTTGAGAGAAGGTTTACACAGACAAAAGAGACTGGATTTGGGGAAAAATAATATGAACATTTATTACTAGCAAGTTAAAACTAAAGAACTACATCTACAATAATTCTACTTAAGTAAAAGTACCATATATTTACAGAAATACTTCTCCCCCTTTATATCAGTCCAAGGAGGAGAAGCAGTCCCTTTCTCCATTCTCGGAGCTCCAGGTCTCTTCAGTAACTCTGCAGCACTCTCGTCACAGCTGGGAACTCTTTCTCTTTCTCTCTTTCTCAGACCGGAGGCTGGGGGTTACCCAGGCCCTGAAGGTTTTTTCTTCCATGGTCTTGCAAGGGGACACTTGCTTACCATGGATCTTCTTCCACGGGGTCACAGGGGATAATGGCTTATGAGTCCACCCCTGTTTCCCTATGGAGGTCCCTCTCCACGGGAGAACAGTCTTTGATAGACCTCTCCGGCATGGGTCTAGCATGGATCCCACACATGGATCCCAACATCCCACCCGAGCCATTTTCTGCTCCTATGTAGGTCTCGTTTCTCTCAGAGTCACAAATCTTCAGCGCCAGCAGCATGGATCTCTCACTGAGATCCCAAGCTTACCCAAGCCGTCTGCTCCGGTGTAAGCTTCATCCCTTCAGGGTTATAAATCTTCAGCAGGACTCTGCCTCATTTCAGTCCCTCTCATGAAGTCTCAGTTTTCTGGTACATCTACAAGCTCCTCTGTGAGCCACATGGTGGGGTCTCCTCATCCCAGCAAACTCCTACAGGTGGCAGGGATTATTTTTCGGTCTTTTCCCTGATGAAGAGAGAGAGTGAAAGTGGAGAGAAACAGCCCTCCCTCTTTCAAACTTTCCTTCTCTCTCCTGCAGCTGCCAGGTTTGACCTTGGAGGACCCTTATCTCTTCTCCGGAATTCATCTGTAGCAGTTCTTCGTCTAAGCAATCAGTCCTTCTCTAAAGTTTTTTTTTCTTCACTCTCTTACATGAGAGAAGGGGGGCTTCAGTGCTACACCTGCCCCCGGCCCAGGCCAGGGGAGGAGGGAGGCCTGGCCCCCACCTGGGGCCTGACACCACTCCCTACATGGCTCCTAATTTTAACTGTGCAGCCAGCCTTCTCTTCCGTTTTCTTAAATATGCAATTAGCAAAGGCGTTACTGAGAGTTTTAATTGGTTTCTTGTCCGGAAATCCACCTGGACAAAACCATTGTCAGCTCCAGGGGCTGGCTGGTTGGGCAAAACCACGGCAACATATCATTTTGTTTAATATCAGTGACTTAAAACATGAGAAATTTGGTATAACATGAGTAGCATAGAATACTAGAGATTAGTATAAAATTTTCCTATCACACAGTCCATACTACTCTGTGGTGGCTATACCAGCTGGTCCCAGAGGAGGCTGAGAAAGCAAAGAAGAAGGACCAGAGGAGCAAAAATTAAGGAAAAACAAGCCAAAAAAGGCAAACACTCAAAAGAAAGATTACACACCAAATAATTTTTATTCTTAAAAAGAAAATTACTGTTGTAAGATTTATTTTGTGTGAAACCATCTTGCCAGATAGGTTAGTTCCATTTTCTGTTAATACCTTTTAAAATTAACAGACGTGCATGCTTTTAGCTCATCACAACCTGAAATTTCCCTTTCCTCTGAAGTATCAGATCTGTGCAAGAAAGTTTAATCCAAGTAAAAATCACTTAGTACAAGAGAAAAACATTTTCAGGGAAGAGCAGAGAGAAAAAAGGAACTGATGAAACTTATGATCTTGAAAGACAATATTCATAGCATAGTGGCAGTGATCCTCTGCTCCATTTTCTTTATAAGCCACTGTGAGAATATTTGATATAAAGAAGTTCCTTTCAAGTGCTTCCTTTGTACAGTTGTTATGAGCAATTAGTGAAGTCCCACAGTCGTGTGATCTGACTTAGGAGTTTTTATTTTGTTCTTTCTTTGGTGAATTCAATGGCTGCTCAATGTTCCTTTCCCTGTGATCTTCAGCTCAGATGTCTACACATCCATTTCCACTGGGTCTAATTTACTGCTGTTCCACTTCAGTTCTGTGCTGACACAAGTCCATGAATTTTTTTGTTAAGGAAGAACTGGAAAGAAAGGAGGACTTGCCACCTGAGCTATTTCAAAGCTGAACTAGTGAAGAGAAAAAAGAGGAGAATCTGAAACCACTAAATTTTGTCAAATAAATATTTATGAACTGATCAAAATTTTATTTTTAGTTTATTTTTACCAAAGAATATTGCTAAGGAAGCAAAGGCTCTGAGTCCAGATTTTTGGGATAAAGTATCATTTTATGCAGAAATATTTTTATAGTTTAGATTTTTTTTCTCTAAACACAATAGCCCAAGTGAAAGTAAAATTTGGAGTCCAGTTTCTGATTCAGCAGAACAAGTAAGCCCTGCTGTAAACATATATCTTTGTAGCAATGGATTTATCCTATATAGGATGGAAGAAGTCCTGTCAGAGATGGACTGGTGAAGGAAAAGAAGAAACAGCTCAAATGTTATAGAAACCAAAGTTTTTAATGTTGTTTAAACAGATCTTAAGATGGCTTTTCTGTATTTTTGCAGAGTCACTGCTTCTCTTTCCCAACACCCCCCTGTAAAGAACCCTTATGCAGGAATGTCCTAGAAACATATCCTTAGGTCTTCTCATTGGCCTTTGTTCACCTCTTTCTATTGGCTATTAACTCTTTACCTGATTGGGTTTTTCTGTAGTACCTTGACCCTGTAACTGGTTCCTTTTCAATCCCCCTGAAAGCCATATAAGCCCCCATCCCCAATAAACTTCCTCTTTCGTCCGTTCCTCAGCCGTGGTCTGTGTGAACTTCTTTCGGGCTCATAGAGCCACGTGCTCGAGGGGCAGTTTGGGAGAGCATTACACCTCCAGAGAGTGGTTTAACACCCAAGACCTGAAGGTGCCCCCCTCCAAATGAGCCATCGTATATCTTTACATGTTCTTCCTGGTTTCAGCAATCATGACAATGTTATAACTGTTTACCAGCTTTGAAAGAGATGGAACCAGTCTCAGCTGCCTTGATTTTAATTAAAATAAGTTATGTGTTTGTGGCAAAACATCTTCCCTTTCTCAAAGCAACCAGGAGAGACAGCTGCACAAACTGCTGTTGTATTCCAGATGGTTTATATGGAAAGGAAGAACAATGTATTTCATAGTGAGGTCTATTAAAACCCAACCTTTACTTACACTGATTAAAGGGACTGTTTAATTGCTGAGTAGTTCACTCAGAGAGGAACACATTGAATACACAGACTCTCACACGGTGGTACCACGTTCTTTTTGTTTCTTGTGGTAGTCATACAAAAAAAAATTTGGTTGTCACTCAATATAAGTGAAGAGACAGAGGAATCAAAATCTATATCTGGAAGCAGAGAGATATACCTTTTTGTTTGTGGACACTCTCCATTTTTTCCTTACATTTTAGAAATGCTTTTTTCTGTTATCTCAGCTTACCTTTTGAAGCATGAAATCCATCCTGCATATTAGATTAACTTCTTTGGAAACGTAATCTCTTAAAAAACTTGGGAAAAAATATTCATATTGATATAGACTTTATACCTATTTTAATCTCATGTAACCAAATGCCCATACTTCAATTAATTATATATTTTTTAATTCAATAGATGATATACTTTGAATGTGCTTGGTGTAGCAATATGCTAACATTCTGTCTCATTGATATAAAGCATAATGAAATCAAGGGAAAAGTGGACAGTATATCATTAAGCTCAGTGAGTCTGTTAGAATGCTGACTGTTTGAAAAAGCTCCTGCAAGCAGGCTGTTACCAAATGTCACAAGTATGAGTCTCTGCAGTTTTAAAAGGGGTCTTTTTCTAATTTTTCATAAAAAATGAATGGATAAGTAACATAAAATTAACATTTCTCCTGCAAAATTAATACTTAGAATTAATTTCTATCAACTCCAACTGAAAGCAGTAATCCAGGAGTTTTATCTCTGGGATTTGTATTTTTACTAAAACCCACAAGTTACTTATTTATAGGGACAGAAGATGAATAAGTACAAGACTGGGGATATTACAAGCACAATTAGCATGTTACCACTATCTTGAATCTGAAGAAATTTGGTTTCTTAATTTATAATAATAGTAAAAAAGAAATCTTTTAAATCATTAATATTTAACCAATTACCAAGGACTATATCAGGGTTGGGATTTTTCTGCATTCAGAGATGGAAAGCAAAGTCTGGGGTGTAAACAAAGCAGACATTTTCTAAAGCAGTGCCATTGCAGACCAGACTGGGCAGAACACAGAGGACAGCCCATGATGTTATTTGTCCTGTCCCTCACGCTGACTGCAGCAAGTAGTAGATGTCTGCTGTGAATTTATCTTCTCCCTTCTTCCTTCTCCAGAACATCCTGACTCTCCCTTTTTTTGACAACGATCTGTGGAAGGGAAGACCCCAATGGTCAATATAAGTTGCCTCAAAATTTTGACCCTCAACCACTCTGCCATACTAAACCCCTTGAAATTAAAGTGATCCATCCTGGAATTTTTCCACTGACCCCTGACTCCTCCTCTCCACTCCACATCTGCCATGATAAAGCTGCCCCTAACTAATTTTATTTTGGTTTTTTCTTCATTGGACAGAAAATTTCCATGCAGCCTAGCTCCTGGGAAGTCTTGAACTGACTGTTTGGTATTTTGCAATAGAGCAGACAAGTCAGTCAAATTTTAATACTAATGAAAAACATTTTCTTTTCCATCTTCTGCAAGAAAATTGGAAGAATTTATTTTGGAAGAAGAAAGCTGAAGAGGCAATCTATTCACTGCAAACAGCTAAGAAGTTTTGGCCTGAACTTTTGGGGGGCTTGAAAGAGAAGGGCAGAAGTGGAGATCTACTCCTTAGGTTTTTTTCTGCAGGGAAATTGCTTTATATTTTGAATTTTTGAGGAGAGGGAAATAAATTCTCTAACTAAGAGCACTTAAGGATATATTTTCCTCATTTTATAACAGTTTTAGATGAAGAAAATTAAATAACATAAAATACCTTTCTACCAGTATCACTTATTTTCCTCTCCATTCTATGACTAGTATCACATTAGAGAACTTATGACACAAAATCCACTGTTTTGGAGATGGCCAAGTAGAAGGAAAAGATCCAGCCCACCTGTGCTATTCACACATGCACATGTTCACACACACACATTGCGCTATGGACAAAGTCTCTGCCCATGCAGCAGGAGTGCCCTGGCCATGCAGGGACAGCATCTGAGGACTCAGGGGACAGCATATTTGGCTTTTACCTCTAGCAATGACTTGCAAGACTACCCAGAGTGCAAATTTTTGTGCACTCTTACAATTGCAAGTGTACTAATAGACACAAGGTGTTTTCCACTCAGTTTCTGTTGTATACTTTTTAAATATGTCACCTAAGGGCTTTCTAGAAACATGGAGATCAGAAGATCAAATATAAAGGAAAGATAATTTCAGATATATCAACTGTAAATTACTTAAACTTTCTAAGAAAGACCTGATAACATTTAGCCAAGTTTAAACTGTACCAAGTAACAGGACTGTGGGTTTCATATGGTTTCATTGTGTAACTGTCATAGTTCCGATTTTAGCAAGGAATTTTTCTTTCCCTTCCCCCTGACATGTGTGCCCTGTGTATAGGCCATCAGGTAGCTATCAGGTGAACAAAAGAATAGGCCAGTCCACTAATGGCCGAGAGATCAGTCTCCTAGGAAACAGGTAGATGAAGGAGCAAAAGTCTACTTTTTTCTCTCATCTCTGGGGCAACAGGGTAGGAGGAATGTTGGTGGGCTGGGGGTGTGGCTGGTATGCAGGCTGGGAGGAGAGGTTGGTTTGCCGGTGGGCTCAGGACCTGCTGCGAGCTGAAGATGCTGCCTGGTTCTTTTTTTTTCCTGTCAGAGGGGAGTTTGCTGCTGCTCTCTGCTCAGCTGTTGCTGGCTGCAGGCCCTGCTTAAAGCGAACTCTAACCAGCTGAAGATCATGAGTTTTCTTCCACTGGGAGAACTTTCTGTTTGATTGCCTTTTTTTTTTTTTTTTTCTCCTTCCTTTCCCTTCCCCACCCCCACCACTCCCTCTCTCCTGTCCCAGTGTGGGAAGGAAAGGGGAACCGAGGGGTGGTTTTGTTGTTGTTTTGTTGTTGTTTTTTTACTGGACATTACAAGTTCTGCACCTCCAGTGATCCAACAGCGCCACCTGGTGAATGGTACAGGACATTGGAAGTGACCCAACAGCGCCTCCTATTGACTGTGGTTGGAATTGCACCAAGGGGCGCAAAAATTGAACTGCTTACTCTTCCTTTTGCTGGTTTATCGGTTTGTTCTTGAAGGGGATTATTGGTGGGTATAGGAGTATTGCTTGGTTGTTTTACTTGTTGGTTTTGGGGTTTTTTTCCGTGTTTCTGTTAATACACACATACCTTTTAATATAGGGCTGTTATTTTCCCTTTTCCATAATTTGTTTTCCTTCAATCAGAACCTCTTACTTTTGGATTTATAATTGCTTAGAAAGAGAAGTTTGGGTCTTTTCTCCTAACTCATCCTCAGCAAAAGACCCTTGTCTCATTTAAACTGGGACAGTAGCTAATATGAACAGAGCCAGGACTTAGCTTAACTCCTTTTTTTCTTTCATACAAATCTAGGTCTATGGGTGATCTGTGAACATTTTGCAAAGGAATTTTTCTTCTATATTTTGAGATTTCTGTTTAAGAAACACACAAATAATTCTTTTCAAGTCTGCCTCATGTCTCATGGTATCTAGACTGGTAGAGCCTGTCAGGTAAGCTAACCTCAACTCAGATTTACAAAACCCAGTTTTGGAGAACATTTCTTATTCTGTCATTATTTCTCCTTTCCCTAGAGTGGAAGCTTTGAACACCAGCAAGGAAGTTTATGGAAACAGACTTCTGCAAAACCAAAACCTTTCCATGTATCATCTAGTTGTATGAATCTGCACTTGAACAGAGTTCATTATTCATAAAGTTTTGGGAATTCTTCTTAGGACTTAAATATTAAAAAGTAAATATGGTATTTTCATAAAATATGTGTAATTATGTTTAACCATAAGGATGGTTGCACCATGTCAGGTCAAAGTTCTATTTACCCATTTATTCATCTAGCCAGTAGCATTTGTCTAAGGATGTAAGAACTAGACAGTCAGAAACAAGACACCAGACAGGGAACCAAACACATTATATCTTATCAACAATAAAGTAAGCTCCTGAAATAAAAAGTTTTAAAAATTTGCTTTGAATTGATAACAATCCTTTTTAACCTTAACATTCAGAGGCTGGTTTCTTCTGCTTACCCTTTTGTTTTCAAGTATTTATGTGAATATAACATACTGAATCATCAGGGGAAAATGATTGGATCATAGGTAAAAAGTAATCAGCAACTAAGGGTTTTTGTGGGTTTTGCTTTGGAAGTCCTGATGTTTCCTAACCATTTGCTATCAAATTTTAACACATTTTATTTCAAGTAAAGCTAGAAACTTTCATTAACTACAGAGGAGAAAAGTTATAGCTAGAATCTCAAACATTGAAAATGTTTACATCTATGAGCATATTTGAGTGAGCTGCTTCTTTGTGTGTAAAATATGGTAACTGAAATATTGTGACCTATAAAATATAATGCATTGTGTAATGAGAAACTTAAACATCAAAAGAATGTTTTAGCAATTGAATGGGACAAGATTGACAGATTATTTCAATGAACAATATACCACTGTTTCCTTGAAGACACACTTCATTTAACTGGAAACTTTGGTATGAAACATATTTTATCTGCATTTTTACCTATTCTTTCATAGTCAGCAGGCTGAAACTTTCAAGTTAGAAATGAAAACCAAAACAAAAAGCCTTTATCTTCTTTTCAAGAATTGAAATAAGGATCTATCAGAGATGATTAAACTAAACCTAAATCTAAATCTCTTACAAGTCCTCTAAATTTGCTGAAGTTAAAGTACAATTAAAAGCAAGTGTTTTAAACATGATACTTTATTTCTTAATTAATACCAGGAGAAATATTTTTTGATACCTAATCAAAATACATTTGGGTTTTTTCCCTAAATAGAAAATTACCATTGTATATTATCTCAGTTTTCTTTCCTATCACTAAAACTGTGCTCCTTTAGTGAGAAAGAATTGGCCATTGACAAATTGTTTACAGTTCTGAGGTAGTTCTAGTGTGTCCTCATACACAGCTGCTACTTGCAATGTCTAACCATGTGAGCCCAAAAAGCAATCTATAGCAGTAGGCACTACATGGAATAGTTATACAAAGCTAAGCAAAAGCAAAAAGAAATTACTCACCTGGCTATCAGCTCCACCAGCTCCCAGATAGTCCCAGATTTACCCAGGCATGTAAACTAGGTCTGTTGCGGTACCAGCAAGTTGCAAAGACTCAGTTTATGTCTCTGGTCTTTCTGAACTCCAGAATAGCATCACAGAGTAAAAGGAGGAGTGGAACAGACAAAAAATAAAACGGGTAATACCACAAGGAAGGCAAAAGACATAGATGTGGGTGGGTGGTGCTGCCATAAGGAGCATGAAGGTAGGGGAACAATGATTTTGAGGAGTATAAGTATGAGGAATGATCTGCCATCTGGGGATATTTTATGAGTGAAGGCAATAACAAAAGGGTTTAAAGAATATTTCTAACAGCTAAAATTCCTTTTTTTTAATTTTTTTTTTTTTTTGGTAGAGGCATTCGTAGGAGCACAACATTTTCAGTCAAAGTTTGCCAACAATAACTTAAGGAGAGTGAATGTAGATACTTGCAGTGCACCTTTGCTGAGCATGCTGGCTACACTTAATGGAATTACAAACTGCTGAAAGATAAACATGAAAACAGAAAATTTATCCTTATCAATAATCAATATGAGCATTATTTGAAGGGGGAGGTTTGCCAGACTCATCCATTTACATATACTCAGAATATTTCACTACTCATTACAGATTCTGGTTGGACTGAACTATTAGAACATGAATAGAATAAATCAGATATTTCCTTCATAGTAAAAAAGGAAATTAAGCAAAATTTCAAAACTGTTGCAATACCAGCTGAAGCTGGGTGTTTCTATATATTCTAGTCCTTTAAAATTGTCTTTTTTACTTGCACTGACTTGAATGCATTTGTATATCATTTTTAATAAAACCTTTAAAACTATGACATAGGATTGAACCTATTTCTGTTCTGCATAATTGTATAAATTTGTAATTTGTATATGTCTAGTTAATATATTTACGTTATTAAATTCTAAATATGTCTTAGAGCTTTCTATTCCCTGGAACTCATTATCTCATTTCCTCTGTTACCACAGGACTATTTGTTCTAGTCCCTGTTGTTTACTATTTTGTGTGCTATTTTTTTTAAGCAGTTTTTCCATTGCTTTTTCAGTGACTCCTGTTTCTTTCACTGTTGTGCTCACCTTTGCTGAAGGATTTCAGAGCTTTTTAAACCACATGTTGTAACAAGAAAAATAAAATATAGCAGACTTTCATACCAATGTATGGGTGTTTAACTTCTGATACAATAAAAAAATCAGACATTTAATAGATTTCAGATAAGCTGTGGGAGTCAGGGACATCTGATGTAATATTACACCTCTGTTAATATAGTCAAATGAATAAATACCCTCTCCCAGTTTCTGGAGTCAACTTGCAGCTGGACAAACCTCCCTATCTGCCTTCTACAGCAGAAGAGGTATTAAGTGCAGTATTGAGTCGGTTGATTCACTTTAACTCACTAAAGACACCATCAAAAATACTGCATCTTATCAAAATAAGCCAGTGGAAGTAGTAATGATTCCTCTTAGGTCATTACAGTTACATAACTAGAAGGACAGAAAAAACTTCTTTTTGTATTTTTCAAACACAGACAAGTTTCCACAATCACAGCCCATTTTTATTTTGATTCCCTGAATGGATGACTGGTGATTGACCAATATAAAACATTCCAGAGTACTGAAAGAAACTTTTCTTCATCTGGAAGTGCCTTAAAAAGTAGAAGTTACAAGGTAGCTAGGGTGAACTTTCATGATTTTCAACTCCTCCAGAGGTATCAATCATTAGGGTTACAAACTGTACCTAAACAAAATTTCTTAATGTAAATAGGAGCTGTATCACTTCATACTCTCCCAACAGTGCATCAAATAAACACAGGGACATCCACTGGAAATAAAAAAAAAATAAAACAAAACATTGCAGCACAAAATTATTTTGTGTTTGACAGGTGCAGATTCTGTACCATAAACTGTAAGACCTCAAAAATTATAATGAAGCTACAAAATATTTAGGAAAGATCTTATCCACTTGCAGTCTTTGATGCACTTAAGTTACCCTTTTAGCTTGCATTTCACAGTTCATTTTCAATTAAACACAAAACCTGTTATCTGAAAAAGAGCAAAAATAATCCTCACCAAAATAAGAAAAAACTTCTATAAAAAAACCCCCTCCTTTATCTGATAAAAACAAATCTTCCTTGAGGTTGTTTTATTTAAGGAAAAGTGAATTTACAAACAGCAGTTCCTGATTGAGTGTGTCAGCACAACGGAGCCTACCAGTTATTTATATATTGAGAAGTACTTTCTTGCTGCGTCCTCAAATAGTGTATTTTCCCATTTTGAAAAAATCACAAGTATGTTTTACAGAAAATAAATTTTCCAGTCACCAGCAGATACTATTTTTGTAGCTCAGTTAAAAATAGAAGGAGAATCTCTATTTGCATTAGACATTTGAACACATCAGTGCAGAAAAATGAATGGTTAATTGTGAAGGAAAGGACTGTAAGTATCAAGATCTATCCCATAAGTAATATGGAAAAAAAAAGGGAGGATTATCAGGGCGGGGTGTGGAGGGGAAATACCATACTGCTATTAATGTCAGTGGAGTTGAGAGGATCTATTTAATACTGTCAAGGTGATCCCTTGAGTGTCTGGTATTGGCAGAACTTCTCATTCATTGCACTTCTTCTAAACATCAAGAAAATTCACATGAAAAAATCTGCAAAAAAATTTAATTTGGTTTTAAATATATCTGAAAAATGAGGAATAAGGGGGAGAGATAACATTTTTTTAGCACTAAGTTTTCAGTTTTTAATTAGTAACCCTATTGTGAAATGCAACACTATTGTGAAATATCTTTATTTAAAAGTTCATCATTTTTTAGGGACACAATAATCCATAATATAAATGGCAGCTTGGATAAATATAATTCCTTCTCTTTGTTATGGATAAATTTATTCCAAACAAGGCTGTACTGTACATCCCCTTTTCCTGAAACTATTCTGACACTGAACATGAACTGTTGAAATAAATGACACATAATGCCTAAAGCACTGAAGCGTCAATTCTCTGTGTTTCCTACATAACTTTGTTATAATGATTTGTATTTCACTGAGTGTATTTTGAACATTGGAAAGGAAAATGAGACTGTAAACCAGTGAAAATAAAAAAAAAAGTCAGGAGAATTAAACAAGTATCCCAACCATTTTAAATACGTTGGAACTGGTATTTGAGGGTGGCAGGTAGGAGCTCAGCTTTAAAAATTGCTCATGTACCTAAAAGCCTTTGAGAGACTTGTCTTTCTCAGTATCCTGAATTATGATCTCTCTCTCTCACCGTAATCTCTCTCACTGGTCTTTATGCATTATCGTGCCTATTTGCTGTCTACATGGGAAGCCATGACTAACTGAGTCCATTCTTTTTTTAGACTAAGATTATTTTAGCCCATGACAGAGTTGAAAAAGTACATAGATTTTTTAATTCAGAAGTTTGGACAAAAAACATCCCTGAACTATGGTTGTTCTCCACCAAGATGCTGATAATGGAAGGAAATTGTGAATACTGGAGTGAGTAAACATCTCTAAAAATATGGAAATTTTAAACACCAGTCTAGTCTCAACATAAAGTTTAATAAATATTTTATTCCAGTGTTAATTAATTTAATTTTCTTACAAACATTCTTGGTTTAAATTCTACTCTTTGTCCCTTAAATATCAGAAGAGGTAAATAGTTTGTGGGTTTTTTAATATGTTTAAATCAACAGGCCACCTTGTGGCTGAAGCAATCTCATTTCAAACTGTATGAAAAATATTTTCTATGTCATGGCTATTTCACTGTGCTACAAAATGGAAAAGAAACTTACGTCAAATCTTTAGGGAAGTCTCAAATCACATTCATATTCAATATTCTAATTCGATGCCTTAAATGCTGTTAGGTCAAGCACTGCTGCAGTCTAATCAAATATGGGTAACATTAAATAAGTCATAAATTGTTCCTGTAATTGAGAAGGTAGAGGAACAAGAATAAAAGCTCCTGTTCTAATTTACAACTTCTTTGTGAGGGGAAGAGGAGGGGCAGGCACTGATCTCTCTGGTGACCAGTGACAGGATCCAAGGTAATGGCCTGAAGTTATGTCAGGGCCATCACTAGGTTGGATATTAGAAAAGGTTCTTCACCACAGGGTGGTTGGACACTGGAACAGCCTCCTCAGGGAAGTGGTCACAGCACTAAGCCTGACAGAAGTCAAGAAGCATCTGGGTGATGCTCTCAGGCACATGGTGTGACTCTTGGGGATAATCCTGTACAAGGCTACGGCTTGGACTTGATGATCCTTGTGGGTCCCTTCCAACTCAGCACACTCTGATTATTTGATTTAGTAATTTCTAACTGAATATTCATCATGATGTGATGCCAATGACAGACTTAACTTGTAGCTGAGTTGTAGTTAGAAATTTTCTAGTGTTAGGATTGCAAGTGAACCATTGACAAATACGTTGGATTGTACTCTGCAATATTCTTACTTACCATGACAACACTGTAATTTGCTGAGAGCTTTTTGAGATAGGACACTGGAACCAGTCTGAGCTCCTTATCCTTCTGATTAGAAGTCAATCCTCCTTCCTTGCATTTGGAGAAAAGTTAATCCTTCTGAACGGAATCAATTATTTCTTTGTTTCACACACAGTTTTGCCTATCTTTGCAAGCACAGAAGCAGAGAGAACATCTAAATTTGTCTAGACATTTCTGTATTCTGCCTTGAATTTCACCTTAGGTAGCCTGAGAGTGCATAAATATAAGATTTTTAGCAACATTACTCATTTAGGTATCTACAATATTTGTTTAAAAAAGTAGAAAAATAACTTGATGAAGTCTTAAATCGGCACAAATAAAAAAAAAAATTTAAAACATCTGATCATAAAGACCTGGTTTTATTTTGCTTTTGTTCCAAACAGAAGCAGGGTTATCAAACAGCGTCTTATTCTCTACTTGAAAAAAAAGTCATTCCAGGCAAGAACTCTCTTTTTATTAACATTTTTATCATGTCAGACTTGAACAAATGCAGTCACTTCAATAGACATGAAAAAACACAAGTGTCCTAGATCTTTCTACATTTCGATGTCTCAGAAGAATGCTAAAGTTTATGTCAGTATAAAGAAAAAGGAGACTATAATGTATGCTACTATTTGAAACAAGCGAGAATTGTCTTTGGTGAAGGCAAGTACCAGCATAAGTTTCGAGAATAACACTTACACTTGTAACAATGCAATATATATAGTTCCACAGGAATATCTCCTGTCTACTTCTTGTCTTTAGCAAATGTTTTGTTATATTCTACTCTTTCCTGTCTGTCTCTTGCCTCTCTTTAGCAGCCTTACTTTAAAATGAGCAGAAAAAGATTGTGAGGACACTGCTTTTTGAAAAGTTCAAAACTCTTATCTAACCACGACAAGGAGAGATGCCTGTAAATATGAAGTCAGATTTAGAGTGCTACAGCAATATTTCTGTTGTACTTATACTGTGTAGCCATCATATATCTTCTAAAATTCCCGCAAGAACTTAGATTGTCTTGACATTTGCCATATGTCATGAGGAATGAGGTACAAATTATTTGGAAAAAAATATCTCTGTGACAGAAATCACTGCATGGGGTGAAAGCACCAAGTTCAATTCTTTCTTCATCCTAGGTTTTGATCTGTGATTCTAATCTTCAGTTGCTGAGAGTAATAGCAGCTTATGCAATGTACAAGTTGTTCCTTTGGTAACTAACACTGACAATCAAAAATAAAAGTGAGGCTTTTTAATTAATGTGAAGATTCAAAGTGAAGGCAACTTCCACTGTGGGGAATCAATAATACTTGGGGTATTAGCTGTCCCAGGCTTCTGCAGCAGTAACCTTGTGTTCCTCTGACACAGATAACTGCAAGCTATGGGACAGAACCTCCTAGTCATTTTGGTTGTTAGCTGGTAGTGCAAGTTACCCTGAGTTCTCTCCAGGGTGGGAGAGGGATAAACATAATCTTTTCCTCAGTATGACCATGACCTATTTGCTCACCCCACAGCAAAGTACAGTGATGTACTAAGCTCCCTCAACTTTATAAAGCATATAGGGTATAAACTCTCACTTCAGCTGCAGTGGTGCCTGACAGGGATGGATAAATCCTGAGCAAGGGACAAAACACCTCCAGCAGAGGCATATCCAGGATGAACTTCACCTCCCCCAGAAAGCGTTGATTTGAAATGATGGCTGCCATCCTGTAGTGAGAGTTGTACAAACAGGCAACGTGCCCTGCTTCTGAACCCTATTGATCTGCATGAATCTTGGGACAGACATGGTTGTGCATTTGAATAGGCCATAAGGAAGAACTGAGGCTTCATAGGAAAAAATCAATTTGTTATATTCAAAATAAAAAATAAAAAAACCCAGAGGATATAAAATCCTACATTTCAAGCTCTAAACCAAAGTCTGATTAAAAAGGATTAGAATGAAAACTGCTTTACATCTGCAGAATGAGGTTTCTGGCATGTTTTTCTGCAATGTTTCCTACAGATCGTCAGTGGGAGTGAAACCACGCTACTAGTCCTGATCTAGTCCAGCAATTCCAGTCTTCATAAACGAATGTGACCTCCAGTGCAGTTTAAGTTGACAGTTTTTAAACCAACCAGAATAACAATAGGCAATATTTTAGCACAGGAAAAATATAAAAAAGAAAGAAAAGAAAAAAAAAGAAAATATATCCCCTCAATCAATATTTTGGTAGAAAAATGCATATGTTTTACAAAAAGAGTTCAAATTGAACACAAAAGCAGAAATCACGTTACTGCAAGAGGAACATGGTCTTGGTTATGTGCTTTCTCCAAGAAATGACACTCCTTACAGAAGATGGCCCTTTTCTCCTACTCACTGTAGTAAGGCATTATCCTACCACCTAGATATTCCTCTATGTTCTCCTGTCCAATTAGAGAAAAGGTCAGTCCAAAATAAGTATATCTTAAGTTTATAAGGGCTGACAAGAAGATGGTAGGGGATGGTATGAATGCAATCATATTAATTCTGGGTAACGCTTTTGCACACATTAGCAACTCAGCTTTTGTGCTCAGAATGAGAATTAAAATAAAAACTGTGAACTTGTGGCAGTAACAAAGAAAACAATATATCTAATGGCAGAGAAGGAAAGCTTAAATGTAGCATGCCTCAGCAGCACTACCAAAAGTAGTAACACCAGAGGAAAGCAGTTGTTTGCATCACCAGCAATACAGTACAGCAATGACCCTGGAGGAAAACACGATGTTTCCCTAGAGATTTCTAAAGAGAGCATTGATTCCTACAATGATGTGCCTTTATTCCCTGCTACCCGTGCTGCCAAGCACCTGTTGTGCTTGCATTCTCCCTCATTTAGTTCACTTTAAGTTCTCTTTTCCCCTTTGGGGGCTGTCATTGTTAGTATTGCACGCACACTCTCTTTCAGCTCTTGGTCAGCTATAACACTGAAGTAAAACACAAGAGAGGCAATCGTCAGAACTGCCCCTGTGATTATTACTTTTTAGGTTTTGACAAGTCATTGAAAACAACTTGAGAAAGAAATGTCTTTTCTCATCATTTGTACCTGCATGAATGTTCTGATCCTGTCAGCAGGTTCTTTTTATTGCAACAAGACAGACATCTACTGTGAGCTAATTTGGGATCCAGTTACTCCAAGAAGCAAAGGGAGAGGCACAAGCCCCCCACTGTATTTTTCTTAATAGCTGAGAAGTTGTGGTCTTTTTATACCTACAGACTGTGTCTATGCTTTCATATGTCACTGACAGAGCAAAAAATAAAATCTATTTTTCAGCCCTGTATCACATTTCCAGCATTGACCACAGTGGATACTTAATGAAAGACTATGAGAATTTTTCCACACATCATTCCATGACTCATCCCACTCATGAGTCAGTGAGTTCCCCCATTAACAATAATTTATAGAAAATACTGCGGTTTGTGTATTTAAAATACTGCCTTGTAAAGCCTTGTTTTCTCTCTACTTATTTCTAAGGAAAAAAATGAAAATTGGTGCCTCCTTATCATCTCTATAGCTCTCATGACAATAAACTTATTTTTTTTTCATTCAGTTATCTCTTGTCCAACCTTTATCTAGTTCTTTTTACACCCCCTCCAATATTTTTCTTTATTCTTCTCTAAGTCTTTCCCAGTTCTGTTGTATTCATTTTGAGGTTGGAACTGCATGTAACAGGTGTGTCATCAACTAAAGACTGGCATAGCATATTTGATTTTTTTGTCTCTTTATGATAACTCTTATCTTTTTCTTTTGTTGTTTGACCAGCGGTGACCATCAAGTTGGTCTTTTCACTGAACTTTTCATCATGACTCAAAAGTTTCTTTCTGCAGTGCTTTCTTTTCTGAAGTGCTGCCATTCTCATTTGTCATGTGCTGAAGTAGTGTTTTTATCCCATGTGTTAAACTTAGTAACTTTGAATTTTACATGCCTCCTTACCGTATAATTAGTCAGTAATATGAGATTCTTCTGCAACTTTTTATGGCACCAAGGACCTGTTCTGAAGTTGCTGAAGGCAGCAGAACTAGAGGGATTACATTTCTAAAGCACTTTCCCAGCACTGTTGTCTGATCATTACAGTTACTATCTGAGTGCTGTCGAGGGAAGGACAATGCAGCTGGGCTTAGCTCTACTCACATAGGTTTTTACAGAGGAGTGTTTACACCCTGAGTGATTGGCTATGCAGTACTTGAATAAATGGAACATCATTTCACTTGAAAAGATGAAATACAGTTTAGCAAAATGTCCTTCAGATTCTTACAGAGTACTGTAAATAAAAGAAATGGAAGGAGTCTGAGAACCCTGATCTGCTTATGTGTAATGGGAAAAAAATATTTCATAATGCTTCCACTAGTGACGCTTGGAGATGCTTTAGAATTTTTATAGCAGAAATATATCAGATAGAACAACCTGCAAGGTAGGTATTTTAACTAGATAACAAGGTCCAGCAAAGAGGTTTTGATTTCCCTGGTTAAAGATGAGACTTGAGAATGTGGACACCAAGGCATTTAGTGAATAGACATAAACTGTTGGGGTAACTTGGCAATATATAAAAGGATATAGAAGTTGTAATGTTGTTTAAAGTGAGCATGCTTCCAAAATGGTGTAACTCTTTGTGTAACCCTTCTTGTTCCCAAGATCCCTTACCTGTATCTTTGGAATATCTAAGAGATAGCTGGAGGCTCAATGATTGGTTGTTAACCCTTCCTTGTAATTGGCTGTTTGTAAGAGCTCCTGGACTCCCAGTGGTCACTTTGTAATCCCCTCAAAAGGTATTTAAGTCACCTACCCAGAACAATAAACCCTCTCTGCCTGCTCCTTTCCTGCCTGCTGCTGGTGTCCGTGGTCTCTCTGGTGGGGGTCATGAGATGCCGCAGGGTGAAGAGGGGAGGGGAAGGGACCAAGGGGTAAAAGGAAAGGCCTCTTGCCTGGGGTTCCCTCTCCCCATCCACCCTCAACGTTCATCAATAAACGTATACAAAATCTAAAATTTTATATATTTTTTTAACAAAAGAGATTCTGGTTTTGCCCAGAAATAACATTTTGCTGTGCACCAGAAAGTCATCAAAATGATGGTCAAAAATAATGTAATGACGAATAAACTTAGAGCTGAACTATGGGGTTGGGAAATATCCTACAGAAATAAATGTTCCATAACAACTAAAATATTAGAGCAAAACCTTATAGTAGAAAAGCATGAGAAATGTGAAAGTAGAGGCCTTGATGACATGAATGATGACAGATGTTAAGAGCAAGGAACATGGGTAAAGATGTGTTAGATGGAGGAGAGATGAAATTGTTTGTGATAATTTCCTTCCGAAGACTCTTTCTCACTTACCAGGATCTTTTGGCCTCTTTAGCCACAAACATAACTCTACATACAGTCTTCAGCTTATTTGAGTCATTTCAAAAGCATCAAAATTTAGGTATTGAGTGGTTTGAGTGTGAAGGTTGACCTCCACAACTTTCCTTTTATAAAACATACATCTCAGTTCCAGGCACTAAACACTTGATTATTGCTTACTTGGCTTGTGCATACTCTAGTCATTATGCTGATCATGCCTTTAGCACATACATTTGGTTTCTAGCTCATTTACACTACAAGCATCTTGATCATTCTTTATGTTCCAACCCTTATTTATTTAAGTGTGTCAACGAATTTCATGTTTCACTTCCATGCAGATCAAAGCCTGAAGCTTTCCTCTTCCACTCAATCAGGCCCATCCCAATAGATGAACCTGAGAATGATCTTACATCAGTGATTTTAGAGCAACTCAGGGCAATGTTTATTCAGAGATAGTGCTGCTTGAGTAAAGGAATTTCATATTTTTTCTCTATGCTTATGAAAAAACATTGCAACTAAAGCTGGTACCCTCAGAAAATGGAAAAAAAACCCCTAATATTTTGCATTCTACTTGTATAAAAGACACATCTAAATGAAATTCATGTATAATTAAGTATATATGTGGAAGTAAGAGAACCATTCTATTCATATAGAACTGTGACTGGTCTTCAACCATTTCACTTCACAGGCCCATGAGAAACCACTGACTTACTTTGCTCTAGCACTGCTGCATACAGCTTCATCATTTTTTAAAGACTTCACCTACTAAACACCAAAAATTCTGAGTGCGGTACAAAATAGAGCAAGATACAACAATTCATAGAGAAATTTAGGCCTGGCAGAGAAGTTTTGTAACACCTACCCTCCTATATAACATCTCGTTGCTTGTAGTTGCAAGACTCACTGAGCCTGGAGGAAGTGGAATTCCCTGTCCTGGTATGAGCAGACAGGATAATTCGATGAAAATAGTCACTGTTTAGCCAGGAATGAGGAACTGCAAAGAAGAGTGTGGGTGAAGAAATTACATGAAGGTATGCTCCAGAAAAGGATGGTATACTAGTTCTGGATCCAAGTGATTAGGCTTAGAAAACTGACCATAGCAAAACTGGAGCAGTGACACCTTTCTGGTGGATGTGCCGGACTCAGCCGGAGTTCAATGATCCTGTGTATTTAACACTTAACTAGTTATAGCACACAGCAACATCAAAAAGTTCCACACAATAAAAAAAAATAAAAATTGATCTTTACAATAATTTTTATTTAACCCTTTTTTTTTACATTTATTTTCATTTAGTACATACACCAAAGTTTGTACAGAGAATCCATTTGTGAGTAAAGAAAAGCATAAGAGTTTAAATAAGTGAACAGTAAAGAGCCAAGATTTCCAAAGAGACAGCTAAAGAAGAGGCAGAGAGACACAGAACTAAAAAACCACAGGAAACACTGATTTTCATAGGGGTATGAGACACTGCAACTGTCTCCTCATGGAGTTCTGTGGCTCACTGACAGGCACACTCCTTAAAGCAGACTGGTACTCTGGGGCACTTGGATGTGAGTATGTTTATGAAAAGACGAAGCATGCGTGTGAGGCTAGTTACTGAACATTGGATATGGAATTAACAGGCTAGGTTGAAACAAAGTTTTTAATAAGTAAAAAGGCATCACACAAGGTTAAATAAAGATTTAGGATTTTATAGTGTTTTTTCAAAACAGTAAACTGGACTCCTACCAACAAATAGGAAGTAAAACAGCTGGCAGTGGCTTAACCAGACTTACAATTAGTATTACAATGAACAAAGAAAGAATGGTATGGTTAGGAAGTTCTTTAAACTTTCAACACAATTGTTTCTGAAAATAATGCAGGCACAAAAGTGTGAAGCTTCTAATGGCCATCAGTGTGCACAGAGGAGTAATAAACCTGTAATCTGTATGCAGAGGTTTCAGTATACACTTCTGTTTGGAACTCCTATTACCCAATCAAAAGAACACATTTCTACTCTAATTGCTTGAGTTTTTCCGGATTTCTAATAAGGAAGAGGTGGGGTTGGGTTAGAGTATGTGCATAGCCAGACAGTCATTAGCAACACACTGCCACTTTTACAGCAATTCTGTTTTGAAAGGTACCTTAACAACTTTGTTTGCCATTGTAAGCCCTTGAAATCTTTGTCAAGAACCTACTGCAAGCATGAATTACTGCATAACCATTGTATAATAAATGACATTGTGATGGGATTTCTTGGCTACCTGAATGGTCTGTCTTTAAAAGCTGAATCTAAGAATAAGATTGAAATTTCCACTGCATTTTATATAGTTTCCTGTTCACAGAATCATGGAATATGCTGAGTTGGAAGGGACCCACGAGGATCATTGAGTCCAACCCTTAGCCCTGTACAGGACTATCCCCAAGAGTCACACCATGTGCCTGAGAGCATCATCCAAATGCTTCTTGACCTCTGTCAGGCTTAGTGCTATGACCACTTCCCTGAAGAGCCTGTTCCAGCGTCCAGCCATGCTCTGGTGAAGAACCTTTTTCTAATATCCAACCTAGTGATAGCCCTGACACAACTTCAGGCCATTCCCATTCTGTCACTGGTCACCAGAGAGAAGAGATCAGTGCCTGCCCCTTCTCTTCCCCTCATGAGGAAGTTGTAACTGCAGTGAGGTCTCCCCTCAGTCTTCTCTTCTCCAGGCTGAACAGACCAAGTGATCTCAGTCACTCCTCACATGGCTTCCCCTCAAGGCCCTTCACCATCTTTATTGCTCACCTTTGGATGCTCTCTTCATATTTTATATTGTGCTGCCGAAAACTACACACAGTATTCAGGTGAGGCTGCACCTCACCTGAGTAGAGCAGGACAATCCCCTCCCTTGAACAGCTGTCTCATTTCTGTTCTATTCATTGATGTCTTATTTCTGTTAGGTTCATTGCTGTCTCATTCATGAATGGTTACTGATAAAGTCTTTTAAATAAAGTTTTATTTAACTAGTGCTTAGCAACAACTAAAACATCAGTGTGTTATCAACATTATTCTCATACTAAATCCAAAACACAACACTAGGAAGAAAATTAACTCTGTACCAGCCAAAACCAGGACAACTGCAAAGCCCTTCTTACTAATTAGCCCTTCCCTTGATTCAAAATTTTGGAACAGTCCTAGATGAAGATGCATTTTAAAAATATTTATTTTACTAATATTTCATTTTTCAAAATCAGGCAACAGTCATTTTGGTTTTAATCATGACTCTTAGATTTATCACAAATATTTTTTCACTTTCTGTGTTTATCTTTCTGGTCTTATCAATTCTTTTTTTGTCACTGTTTTTAAAGACTAGTATTTTAAGTGTCATCTGATTTCAACTCTTGGAGAGAGACCACAGGACATCACTCAGTCACCCCATCTGAATTAAGTCAACAACCTTAACACAAAAAGCATGCTAGCAGAGTCTTTTTTTCCTTTGGTTTGAAGACATCATAGGATTAAAACATTGCTGCTTCTCTTAGTTTGTTCCACGGGGAACTATACTTCCTAGTGCTGAAAATGCATGCACTGTTTTTATTTGAATTGCCTTACTTTGTTATCAGTGATTTTATATTCGCCTTCAGTCATTGACAGAAACAATTTGATACTAAGGAACCCTACTAGGTGAGCTTCTATGCAACTTGGACTCCCCACTGACAGCTCATTTTCCAGTTCTATTCAAAAAGGAAGTTCTTAATCCCTTAAAAAATCTTTTTATAGATACTTCATAATCATATTTTTTTAGTCAAGGTGTTATGACTAATGAAGCACCTAAATAATTTTGTTCTTTGCTTTTAGTTTTATAAATCCCAGTTATAATGACACAAAGGACTAAAGTCATGTTTCTTTAACAAGACTTCTTTCCATAATATTAAGTTGCCTGGTCCTAAATAGATTATCATCCTTTCATTTTTGGCCTGGTTTCCTACAGAAATAAGACATTGTCTATGCATTTTCTTCCTTGATGATTGGTCTCATGAAAAGGAACAATGACGTAATCAGTAATTTCAAACATATGTGGTAAGATGGAAGAGATTCCAGAGATTTTATGTTTCTGTAAAAAAAAAAAAAATAAAAAGGTACAGCAAAAGAGAAAAGACATTTTAAAGCACCCATGAGCTCTGCTTTTACTAGACATCAGATCTCCTAGGTCTTCAAGTCTTGATTTTATAGTCTTCATTGATTCTTATACTTACATGACTTGCTCTTGATTAATTACACCCAGTTTCAGCTATTACTTTTTGGCTAGGATTCCTGTGTGGTTAACTAAACAATATGTAACTGCATGTAAAAGCACGGAGCCCACTTTAATTCCTAACTGGAGGGTTCTTCTGTAATTCTAGAATACCTCTGATAATCTCATATTTATTAAAATTATTATCCTTTAATGACAGAATCATGGGATCACACTGCTTTGAAGGGACATCCAAAGCTCATTTTACCAGTGAAGTCCTAGTAAGAATAGGCTGTTCAGAGCCTCATTCAGTTTCGTGTGTCTTCAAAGATATATATTCCACTCCCTGTCTGGGAAACCTTCTTCAATATTTGACCACTCTTATAGAAATAATTTTTTCCTTAAATGCATTGGAATTCCCTGTGCTGGACCTCCCATTCTTCCTTGTGTACATCTGAGAAGTATGGCTGCACCTTCTCTATAACCTCCCAATAAATAGTTACAGGCAGAAATTGGATCTCCCTTTAGCCTTTTTAAGGCTGAACCATCAGATTTCTTCCTGCCTCACCTTGGCCATCATCATCTCTTGGTAGCCCTTCACCAGACCCATTTTAGTATGATTTTAGTGTACCCCAAACCAGACACAGTGCTCCAAATTTCACAAGTGCTGAACTGGCTGTCTTGGACCAACTTTCTTGCCAATAGTCAAAGACATCCAAAGGTGCTCTTGGCCTTCTTAGATCCAAGGATATACTATTGGTTTATTTTAAAGCTGCTGTTCACCATAATTCTCAGGTCTAAAAAGAGCATCTATAAAATCTTATAAGACTTCTGGGCAAAGCTATCTAAGTATTCTTATCTGAAATATTTCTTCTATTATTGCTCTCTTATGAGATTTTTAATCAGTGGACTGGAGAGTACTTTGGTATTCTGATACATGATTATATACCCCATTTTTTAAAATACGAAAATTAAAAGTTATTAAATACTATTGTTTTTCATCATAGTTTGGTTGTCTGAATCTTAAAGTATCCTTGAGTGGTACTGGAATTATCTTTCATTCCAGATATACTAGGATTACTATATACTCAACTATATTAAAGTTTACAGTTTGACATTACTATTGCCTTCACAATAGTAACTTACAGGAAGTTGTTCCTGTTATGTTTAGATTCTCTTACCTATTTATTCCTTACATTTATAACTCCTTATGTATACCAATTACTACTGAATTGTGATTCTTATATTTGTTAGATATTGTAATAATACTTGCCATTTCTTATGAGTGAAGTTGGGAACTTGGGTATCTTGACACCTGAAGTCATCATACTGTGAACTGTAACAGAAAAAAGCCCATTTTGAATAATATTTTCATTTGTGTTTTCTGCCTTCATGATCACATACTTGACCTTGACTACTGATTTTGGTAAGATGCTCTCAAACCTTTTAGTAGTCTCTTGTATACTGGACTTCTCACCCAATTTCATGATTTTCTTCTTGAAGGTGTATTATTTATGGCTACTGATTGGATTGATTTGGATTTTTTACTCAGTTCTTTTTTCCCTTTGGCAGCTTTTCATCTATGCTACTGTTATGTATTAAAGAAGTAAAAACCACAGGAAAGAAGAATATAAACCAAGAAAAAGTTTTGGAGGGAGCATCAGCTGGGCTGACTAGCTAGCAGCTGTGAGAGAGATCTTAATAGCAGCTTCAGGCAAAAGAAGATAACCTGTCAACCTCTTCATCATTGTGCTAATAATAAGATGAGAGTTCACATAGATAGCCTTCCTTGTGGTAGTGTTTGAAGCAAGCCAAACCAAAAGGAGAAACTGATACAATCATTATAGGAATGCAGACAGTATCAGGACATTTTAGGGCACTTTGTCCCTTCACTTTTCACAATTTCAGAAGTTCAACATTTTTTTAAAAAAATTCACTCTAAAAAGTATCTAAGAAGGCAATTCCTATATTTCTTTCACGTCAATAATCCAAACATCTGGCAAAGTATAATTCTGAGTAGAAAAGAATACACCTGATGTGGATTTTTTTTCAGGATTATTCATATTCGAAGAGATGCAAGAGATAAATTGTCATGATAGACAACACTAATCACCTGGTGCATGTTTTGAACAACACTGTAAAGCCTTTCATGCCTTTTCTGTGAACTATCAGTCACCTTTTCTGTGACAAAAGTTTCAAGAAGAGGATGGATGCTTTTATCTCAGATTATTTTCTTTGCTCTTCTTCCTTTAGTTGGTTTCCTTCTTTATTTCTGTGCAGACATCTGAATTCCCTGGTAATAATTTTCAAAGCCATGTAGGCATTTCAGGAGACTCTTTGGTTTGCAAGTAATATAATGACAGTTGCCCTATTTTTGACAGAGACTGTTGCTCCACTGCCTTTGTGTACATCTACACTTTGAGTACAGACTCGCCCATATTCATATGACATGCACAAGTCCTGAAACATCCTGGTTCAGCTATTAGGCAAGACTTGATTCTTCCAAATGATACTGATTCAGGAATTTTTCAGTAAGAACTCTTGGGTGTCCATAATACCTTCAGACACCTTTTTCACCTATGCAATTCAATTGCAAATTACTTAAAAATGCAGAACCTCTTTATCCTTCCCACTCCCTCCTGACACATGTACATGCTCAATTGTTAATTCCCACCGATTCCTGCCCTCATGTTACTGTGCAACTGGCAGAAAGTTAGAACTCTTTACAGATTTTGTGCAAATGGGTAAAAGACAGCCTATAAGTATTCCATGTGAGGGATTTGTACAGTGTGATTTCACACTTTATTGGACAACAGAAAGTTCATGAGGTGAATGTAAGACACAAATCAATAAGAAATGAGGTTTTATTTGTTCCAACTTTGATGGAACCACTGGTCTGACAGGGAAATATGTTCTGATGGGTGCCTAATATAGAGTTCACCAGAGTACCAGCAACACCAAGGCTTCTAAGGCATTGACTCATATGTGCAGTCTTACTGGGATGGTTGAAAAGAAATGTAGTAAGTACATAACAAGGTAGGACTAGAAAGAGAACATAAAGAACAGGACAGTGAGAAAAACAAAGATATAGCTGTCATGTGATAGACAAGTTGTACTCTTTTTACCATATCATGAAGGAGGATAAAACTTTGCCAATGAGTAATGCAAGGTAAGTGATGTCACTGTGTTATGGGAACAACCTTTCCACCAGTACATATCCCTTAACTTCCTGATAATCTTTAGGTTAAACGTGTTAGAACTGTGTCTGTCTCCAATAAATCTAGGCCACTGTACCAAATCTTTGGCCATTCCTCAAGGCAAATCAAGACTGCTGAGATCTCTTGACTGCAATTTATTTGGCATCACGATGCTCAGGACCTCATAACAGCACATCAGTAATCCTCAGCAAGGGCAACAGCAGCAGAAAAGTTTATGACACTGTTTCCTGAGCCTAGTTACAACCTGCCTGATACTGGTAATTCCAATTGATGATTCAGTTAATGGCAAATTGCCAACCTCATAGGTTTTCAACCTTTAATGGCAGAGAGTTATGAAGTCTCCTTTCTACTCTAACAATCTCCCCCCAGAGCTGGATGAACTATGGGCACAGAAATTAATAAAAACAATCCACAGGGATTTAAAAAAAAGCAAGCAAGGGCTACCCAGGAAGAAATTAAAAAATCTATGACACACTTGTTTTAAAAACAGCAAGAATGAAAAAAAAATGTAGCATGATGCAGATAATGGGAACAGCTTCCTTTCAAAAGCTACTTTAGTCATCAGTGTTAGAAGAGTACATTAAAAAAGGGGGAAATGAGTCAGATAAAACATTTCAAGTAATGTAAAACTGGAAATCTCTATGTCTACTAGCAGACAGTATGCTACTCACATATGATAAATTACAAGAAGGGGTAACTCAAAGCACCACTCTCTATTAACATGACATCCAAAATGTAGATGCAGAAAAGGAAAAAGACAGCTCTAGCAACATTAAAAAATTAGCTCATAGATAACTGGGCAGAAAACATTTTGCAAGTGTTTATACCTTAAGAGTGCTGTGCTACAAAAGATGGGGAAAGCTGCATAACTGTGCTTCACATGAGTCAACAGCCATCTCTGCAGACTGAGTTTTCATATTTCAAGTGTTGTTAACACTTGGGTTTTCAGGCCTAGGGGACCAGCTTTCTGTTTATGATGTGTTGCATTGTCATGTTTTGTGAGCATTGCAAGGTGCTATGTAGGTTGTGAGAGGTTCAAAATGAATGTTGTCAACATAAACATCCTTGATCCACCTATACTGCATGCTCCCAGGGTCATAGTAAAACAACAGTCTTATCTGAACATCCTTGACCTGGCATACTTTGAAGCTCTTACTAAACACTAGCAGAAACATAGGTTCTATATACACAAAATAGACAATCATAAAGTTTTGACCTGAACATTAGCTCAGCATATGCTTAGCTCATAGAAAAGAAACAGTTATCAATCAACATCTAGAAAATCACAGAGTCATGGAATATGCTGAGCTGGGAGGAACCCATCAGGATCATCGAGTCCAGCTCCTCACCCTTCTTGCATAGTAATAAGCCTCAGTCTCTTAGTTGTCCCAAAACATGAGAATGCTGCAGTCAGATAAAAGGGTATGACTGAGATGTCCTGACATCAAGGTGGGCTGTAGGACCCCACTGCCTGTGAACCCTGTGGGATGCTAAAGTCAGGCAAGATCTGAAAGTTATTAGTACTAATACTGCTATGCCACAACATTCACATTCAGGATCTCACAATTTCTCTCTTAGATAGAATCATATCCCCATCTCCTTGTCTATGTTTTTGATCATTAATATGTTGGAAGGCATAAACACTAAACTAAATTCTTTTTTACCCAGAGTATCCATGCAACAATTCCTCTTTCCTAGGCCTGCTAGCTGCAAGATGTCTTTACTGACTTAAAATGTATTCTGGAGTTAGTAAATGAGCAAAAAGAGCCAGGTAGAAGGCTTCCAGTATATTCTTGCAAGGTAACAAAGTTTTCAAGAAAGTACAACCTAAGATAAAATTTTCTTTAGGCTCTTTGCTACTCTGTTTTTATGAAATAAATGCATATTTGATGAATACATTTTAAATAAGTATTTAAAAATTCTATACCCAGACGGATAAGTATAATTACCTGCATTTAGGACAGGAGTATACATAACTGATGTGAGAAAAATAGCACATATGAGCTCAACACAAGTCTGAATCCTAACTTTTTATTTTAAATTTCTTCTATAAAAATAACTTCTACTTTGTTACTACTGTTTTCTGCTACCTAAAGTTAGATTTGCTCAAAACAACCCTAAATACATCTCTGTCTTCAACTACCTGTATTCAGAGAGCTACAGACAAAGAGGAGAAGCACTGTGCATATCAATAGGCCTTTACAAGTATCTGGTAAGAATTCACAGAGTACAACCACCAACTAATTTTCTCTTTCCTTTAATTAGTGGCATTGGTAATGGACCACAGGTTTGGCTTGAAAGTCCATGATTATGCAGCTTATGCAGACAAAAAACGAGGGCAAGTAACAAATATATTAGAAGCTGTCTTACGTATACTAATTTGTGGAACAGCCAATGAGTATTGATAAGGTTAAGACTTAAAAGTTACTTGAGAGTAATTGTCAGCCAAAAAGTGAAGAAACTTCAAAACAGAAGGAACTACCATGAAGAAGGGGATATATGTAATGAGGTATGCACAAAACAGCTGAGTGAGTGTGTTAGATTGACTTACAGTTTGACCTCAATTTGCTGTTTGGAGTTTCTATGTGGAAATTCCAATAAATGCAACAGACAGAGGGTGCTGCTGGGGGGGAAAAAATCAAGCAGAAAATAGCACTGAAAAAAATGTGAGGAAAGAATAGGAATAAGACTTTCTTTTTTTTTTTTTTTTTTTCAGAAGGCAAATAGCTGAAGCAATGATTGATGGAAATAGCTACTGATAGGCCTATCGGCATTAACCACATGCACAGTCCCTGTCCTGTTGACATGTTGCAGCTATATTACCATTACTGCTAGCTTTGGGGGCAGCATATAAACTATATCAGAGTGAGAAAGAAATTTGCCTCAAAATAAAAACATAAGGATCAGCACAAGTGGTTTTACACTGTTTCCCAACTCTTGTGCTTACTGTCTTAGTAGCTGAGAAAGGCTTTTGTATGCTGCAATACAAAATAAATTCTGCTTCTAAATACAGCAATCTTAAGACAAACCTGCCTTTTGCAGCAATATCTTTCACCTAGGACTGTATTTGGTCCTGCAGTTTCTTTGTTGATGCAGCATAATACCCAACCTGATCACTTCTTTTTTAATGTTATATCTGAAATCCATGCTGCTACCTACTAATTAAAAATAGGAAAAGTTAGTAACAGAAGAAATGAGAAACGAGAAAAAGGGTAAAAGTATGAGTAGAACAGAGGGAGTAAATAGAAATAACAATAACTGTCATTTTCCTCTTCTCTATTTAGAGCATTTTGTCTCCTTTCAATTTTGTTTAATGATATGGTAATGCTTCCTGTCTCTCCTCAATTTCCACATTATTATTTAAATCACACAAACAGAATACGCTTCTCCATTATTACATGGAAATATTAGCTGCACTGTAGTGAAGGTTGCAGCCAGCTTCTATTATAAAGCTCTATTCAACAGTCTTATTAATTTGTCAAGAAAAATTAGTCTGGCATGAAAGTGCCTGTGCATACTGTGAAGGATCAGGAGAGGGTCTCTAAAAAGACTGAAGAAGAGCTATCAAATGGCTTTGCAGTGGGTGACTGAGATGGTTTTGTCTGTGGGAGAATTATTTGTCTTCACAGTGGCTGGTATGGGGCTGTGTTTTGGATTTGTGCTGAACACAGGGTTGATAACATAGAGATGGTTTTCTTACCACTGAACACGGACTTACACAGAGCCAGTCTTTTCTGCTTTTCATACTGCCATGCTGGCAAGGAAGTTTGGGCTCCATGGGAGGTTGGGAGGAGACACAGCTGGGAAAGCTAACTCAAACTGACCAAAAGGATATTCCATACTATATGGCATCCTGATCACTAAATAAAGTGTGGGAAAGAAGGAAGAGTGAGGACATTTGTCTTCCCAAGTAATCATTACACATGATGGGGTCCTGCTCTCCTGGAGATGGCTAAATACCTGTTGCCCATGGGAGGTGGTGAATGAATTCCTTGTTTTTCTTTGCTTGCTTGTGTGACTTCTGCTTTCCCTATCAAATACTTCATCTCAACCCAGGAGTTTTATAGCCTTTACTCTTCCAATTCTCTCCCTGATACTACTGGTGGGGGAGTGAGTGAGCAGTTGTGTGAGGGTTGCTTGCTGGCTGAAGTTAAAGCGTAACAACAACTCACTGGTTGAAGTGCCTCAGTTTGCAGTTCCACTTGCAAAGCTGTTAGAGCATTCTGTACTGCTTCTACCTTTGCTTGCTCTCAGGCCTGGCACCCATCATACTACTCACACCTTGAGGTGACAGAAATTACAAGTTTTGCATCTCCAGTGACCCAACGGCACCCCCTGCTGACTGTGGTTGGAACTGCATCAAAGGGTGCAAAAATTGAACTGTTTAATTTTCCTTTTGCCAGTTTATCAGTTTTGTTCTTGAAGGGGATTATTGGTGGGTATAGGAGTATTGCTTGGTTGTTTTACTTGGTTTTTTTTTCCGTGTTCCTTTTAATACACACATACCTTTTAATAAAGGGCTGTTATTTTCCCTTTTCCATAATTTGTTTTCCTTCAATCGGAGCCTCTTAATTCTGGATTTATAATTACTTAGAAAGAGAAGTTTGGGTCTTTTCCTCCTAATCCATCCTCAGCAAAAGACCCTTGTCTCATTTAAACTGGGATAAAAGTCATTCATTTCCTTAACAGCTTACACCAAGATAAGTTCTGCCAAGTCTTTTGGCTGCTCTTATTATTGTTTTCTCTGCTGGATTAAGTCCCAGCAATTTACCTTATATAAGCTCATCAAGACACGAGGTATTTTGTTCTTATAACTGTAATTTAAATGGCATGTTACTATTCTTTATATGTAAAAAACTACTGTAATAGTTAATAAAAGCAAAGATAAATAATTTGCTAATCAAATTATCTTTGCAATGTTAGGGGTTGGTGGTTAGTTTGAATTACAAGTGTCAAACCACAATGATATGTTACTATGGAAAGCTCTATCTTACTATGTTAAACAAGTTCTGAATGTAAACTTTAAATGTGCCTATAAAGATATGAGTAAAAGGGGCATAGCCGAGCAGCGCAGCCCCCGGCACAGCCTGTCGCAGCCGAGCAAGGAGCGGCAGAGCGAGGAGCCACTCGCCCCACTGCGAGAGCAGCCGCTGCCATCCGAGGACCGTCTCCATCTGGGACTTGCCGCCTGTCATCCAAGCACCACCTAAAGGGGAGGGACTAGTAGCACATATAAAAGACCATTGCATGTTTTTTGGCATGCAGACCGTTGGTGGAACAGGAGTTTCCCCTGGTCTCCCAGTGCGCTGTTTTGCTTAATTGCTTTTAATAAATTTCTACTATATTTTAAAAATATAACTGGTCTTTTGACTATAACACTACTGTTAACAAATTGCTCTTTAAAAGTATACTGATTTCTGAAAAAAAAAGGGCTAGAACATCAATTTGTTCAAATTTGTTCAAGTTGATGTCCCTTATTTCAAAAGATGAAAAAGCATACATATGCAAACTCTGAAGATCAAAGAAGATCAGACATCTTTAAGAATTAACCTTGTTGAAGACACAATATTAATACAATTATTACCTAGTAAATGCATAAAGTATTCCTGTGTACAGGAGTATCCCACTTAGAGACAAATATTATGTTAGTGTATGTAAATAGAAGTGTGTCTGGTATGTTAAAGTATCTATTCCTAATATATCATAGGAAAAAATATTCTGCTATACTTATAGTTTTCTTTTCTCAGTTATATTCTTTTTTCCTTCCTTTAATACACAAACAAAACAAAACAAAATACAATGGCCATATAAACAAGATTGACCCTTTCCGTATTTTATAAATTTCAAGTAATGATACCTTCAGATTATTTTTGTTACCCACAGGCACAACAACATGCATCACAGAATTTTATTCTATGATGAAGCAACTAGATCAGATCATATACAGGGCAGAACATGCATGTATATTCAGGTATTCACAAAATGAAAACTAGACAGAAATCTTAAAACAAGATACCACTTTTCTTTAATGCTCTTTTGAAGAGTGAAGTATTCACTGTAGGTTTAGTTTGGTAAAAAGCAACACAACTAATGATAAATTTCTCTTTTGCTGCTCAGTTACAAAAGTGGACAGGTAGATAACAAACAGTTGCACTTGAAAATCCTATTGATCAAGGAAGACACTGTGGCTGAAAGATTAGATTATCTATTTAATACAGGGTTAATACCTTTATCCCCAATGAATAGATGTTGGAGGTCTCAGTTACTGTTAAAATGTCAGCTGCTTTACACATCCCGTGGGCAATGCCCTCTCAGAATATCTTTATCTGTATACAATCACTTTGCACCACACATTTGACATGTCTGAGGCAATTTCATGGATTTTATACAAAAATAATGCAATTCGTGAACTGGACTATGGCTCTATTATCAGAGGGGTATGGAACGGAGCAGAGAGGTGAATTGCTTCAGAGGTTGTTGCGGGAAAAATATTTCCTACGGAAAACAGAAGCTGAGAAGATATTCTGTGGGTCCTGGAAAGACCTGCCAATTTTCAAGTCTGCATCCACAAAAGAGGATTGAGACATAGCACATTTCCTTTCCACATACAGAATGGCTCCTCCAGGCTATGGCAGCCTCTCCTTGACACAAAAGGAGGAAGCTTCCTCTAGTAAGAAGGGAATTATCTAACAGAAGCAGAGATACATTGTGACAAGGCTTTACCTTGCTCTTAGTATCAAAAAGAAAGAAAGAAAGAAAGAAAGAAACAAACAAACAAAGTAAAAATCTCAAAAACGTTTCTATTTGCACTCTGCTCATCCTTGGGCCGTGCTTCCTCCAGTCATCAGGAAAAGATGTAAGAACAGTGAAAGCACAAGACTGAATATTATAATATACTGGCTTGGGCTGGAATGGACCTTAAAGATATAGTTCCAATCTCTCTGCCGTGAACAGGGGCATATTTCACTAGACCAGGATGCCTAAAGCCCCATCCAACTGACCTTGGACACTTCCATGGACCAGGCATCCACAGCTTTTCTGGGCAACCTGTTCCAGTGTCTCACCACTCTCACAGGGAAGATTTTTTTCTTAGTATCTAATCTGAACCTACTCTATTTCAGTTCAAAGCCATTCCCCCTTGTCCTGCCTCTACATGCCCTTGCCAAAAGTCACTCTCCATCTTTCTCAGAAGGCCCTCTTAGATCCTGAGTAATGAAGTGGCCCTGGAGCCTTCTCTCCTACAGTTCTTTCAGTCTGTCTTCACAGGAGAGCTGCTCTAGACCTCTGGTCAAGGAAAGATTGCTCAGTCCTAGTGCCCTGAGGCACCTGTCTCCTAACAGGCATTTGTAGTCATACTCTACTGATGATTAGGACTTCATTTCCCAGTAGGTTTTGTGGTTTGTTTTGGCTATTTTGGTGAGGAAAGACATCATGTGGCTGTTTTGCTCTTCTTTCTGCATATAAGCCTAAAGTAATCACTAGGGTGTAGTTTTTGTTTCTCCTCTCCAGATGGTGATTATTTACTATATGTCTCTTTTACTGAAGTCACCTAATATGCATTAGCATTAAACAGAAACAAAGCTTCACTATAAGCTGATAATCACAGATGAAGGCATACAGCATGTCTTTCCCTTAATGATAACAGCAAGAAACTGCCTGGCTTAGAAGGTTTATATCTTCAGTACCAAAGCATCTGAACACCTCATTTTGATTACAGGAATGGAAAGAACCACCCACATGTTCTATGATGTTTATTTCATGAGGTACCAAGAATACTTACATAACATGTCCAAACATTACAGTGTGTCTAAAACTGTACTAAAGGCCAAAAACTAGGGCTTACAAAGTGGCACATAAAGAGAGCAAAAGTTGAAGATGTTGCTAGGACAGTAAGAAATTTGTTAAATAAAAACTTCAGCTGCTGGGTACTGCAAATGGTTTACTTCTCATATTGAAAAAGAAGAAAATAATAAAAATGTAACATAACAATTTGACATGAGGTAGTTAACATGACAACTAGTTTAGCTTAATTTTGACCTTTGTTCAGACTTGGAAAGAAGAGGCTTAAAGGTGACACAGTTTTGGCCTTCCAATCCCTGAAAGGAGCCTACAAGAAAAATGGAGAGGGATTTTTTACAAGGGCATGTAGTGACAGGACAAGAGGGATGGCTTCAAGCTGAAAGACAGTAGGTTTAAAATAGATATTAGGAACAAATTCTTTACTGTGAGGGTGGTAAGGTGCCATCCCTGGACATGTTTAGGGCCAGATTGGATGGAGCTCTGAGCTCTGGTCTAGGAGAAGGTGTCCTTGCCCACGACAGGAGGGTTGGAACTAGAGGATCTTTAAGGTCCCTTCCAACCAACACATTTCTATGATTCTTTAATTTATCATCAAGTGCCTGAAAGTTTTTAATATCACAAAGACACTTGCAGATTTTCTGTATTATCTCTCAGTATCTCTCCAGATGAGAATGATCCTGTGGATCATTCTCACAGATGTATCCTCATAGATATGAGAATGGCTGTGATTTGGCTCAGGACAACTACCCTCTTCCAATATATTCCTGGATGTGATTCAAGTATTAGCTCAGACCTGAGACCATTCCCAGTAGACAATATGGAAGTAGCCATTCTGTTATCCAAGAACTGCTGAGGTAGAAAGTGACCTCTGGACATCATCTAGTTCACCCACCTTTCTCAGAGCATGGACAGTTCGAGGAAGTTGGTTACTGTTGTGTCCAGTCATGTTTTTAGTATTTTTAGGAAGAAGAACCCACAATCTCTCTCTGTAACCTGTTCCACTATTTGACTAAACTCACCTTAAAAAGTTTATTTCTTAAATTGACACAGAATCTCCTATTTTAATTTGTCCTTATTGACTCAGGTCCTGTCACTGACCACACAACTGAGAAGAGTTGGGCTCTTTCACCTTTACTTCCCCATGTCCTCTCAAGCCTTGTCTTCTCCAAGATGAACAATTTCAGATCTCCTGTATGTAAAATGCACCCATCTCCTCATCATCTTAGTGGACATTTGCTGGACTTGCTCCAGTATGTTCGTGTCTATTATACTGGTGAGCCAAGGATTACATCCAGCACTCCAAATGTGGCCTCACCTGTGCTGAGTAGAGAGGAAGGATCACCTCCTTTGACCTGCTGGCAATGCTTTTACTAAAGCACACCAGCCTTGGAATATCTTAGTGCACTCTTGGCTACAACTATACAACTAAACTCTTAACTGGTTTCAGAAAGAGAGTATGGGTGTGGAATTGTTTAACTTACTGTGTATCTAAACTGATAATTCATTTCCAAAATTATACTGAAGTACTAGGGAGTTATCAAAAGTTAAAAATAACTTGGGAATTCATGGGAATGGCAGGGGTTTCAGGGATTCTATGAAGTAAATCCCACTGAATCACATAAAAATTAAAGAAAAACTGCTTTTTCTCCCAGTAACCAGCAGTTTGCTTCAGAAAGTGAAGGTGTGTGGAAGATATTATTGTTCAATGCTATTTACCTTTCCTGTAGACCAGCAGTTTTAATACCATCTAAAGGTGCTGTACACATATTGAATTTTAGCAGCCTCTCGAAACTAAATGTAAGAAGTCTATGTCTGTTTTAGTGTGATAAGATGTTGCCAATGATTTGGTAAATAGCCTTGTTTTGGTCGAAAAAAACCTCTATTCAACATGTTATACTTCACCTTGTTATCTCATGTCTTAAGCAGTGCTGAAATCAGTTCACATACTACTATGTAAGAATCAAATGTATTAAATTATCTTTAATCTTTAGGGTAAAATTGTTTTTTATAAGTTCACAAACTTTATTTACCATTCCTACCAGTTACCTACTATTTTTTCTCTCAACAAGAACAAAAGAACCCAAGAATTTTAGATTTAAAATATGCTGCAATTTACAGTCACTGTTTGTAAGATAAAGTGAGATCTAACATATTGAGAAACTTATGTGGCACAAACAAAACCAATTAAAATAGGTTAAACTGAGAGACATCTAAGAATATAATGAACAAATTGGAGAACAGGACTTCAATATGCAACAGAGAACACAGTTTTCCTAATCCCTATGAAATCTTTTCTGTATTGTTAAAAAAGGCAATAATTTCTAAATCTGCTTTTCTTAAGGCAGGAATTGGGAATACACCTTCCACACAATCAGTTTAAGCTCCATAACATGAAAATTGAGAACTGAGCATTCATCTCTAACAGGTAGATCTAAAAAATTGAGGCTTTGAATGTTTAAGAAGCCTGACAATCAGAGAACTGGGTGGGTCTAAGCATGACCCTTAAAAAGCTGTTCATTCATGTTAAGCAAAAGCCCAAGAACATGAATGTGTCTGATTTTTTCTCAGCCCCAGGAACACAGAAACCTGAGTCAGGGTTGCACATTAGATATCTCTTCCACTTGAAATCCAGGGAGCCAAATATATATTCTACAAATATATATTTAAAAGACCACTCTTTTTAACACCTTAGGTGAGTGGTGAAGACAGACTTTTAGTCACAACATTTACCCAGGATGCAAGAGCCTGGGTTCTAGGTATCTTCATCCTAAAGGGTTTCAAGATTGGCATCTCCTGCACCAAACAGTCACATCTGAAAATCACCAAATAAAAAATGTACAAACAGGTCACAATCCAGGCCTTTTACTGCCAGCTGAATACATTCATTTCCAGAATCAGTTACTGGCTCCATCCCTCTTGCTTTAGCTATACAGACTTTAAGGTGTCCAAAAGCATATGCAAAATGATAATGCTATGGCAGACTTGCAGATCAGTTTCACATCCTAGGCTAGAAAATTCAAGGAGATTAATACCATGTGATTAAAGGGTTTTTATGTGTGGATAGGGGTCATATGTCCAAAACACAGTAGTGGCTATGGCTTATTGAAGTATACTGACACCTGACGGGATGCACCTAACTCAGAGGGGAAAAAGAGTTTTAGAGCAGGAGCTAGCAGGGCTTGTTGATAGAGCTTTAAACTAGCTTGGAAGGAGGAAAGGGACAACACCAGGCTCACCAGTGATGAGAAATGGGGTGGAGTGCCAAAACTTGAAGAAATGAGCACTAATGGAGTCCCTCAATCTGACTCAAGAGGTGCTGGATATAATGTACCACACTTGAAATGTTCCTACACTAATGCACGCAGCATGAGGGATAAACAAGAGGAGCTCAAAGCTTTGGCCCAGTCCCAGAGACTTGACATCACTGGCATAAGTGAAACCTGGTGGGATGAGACCTGTGACTGAAGTGCCCTGTTGGACAGATACAGGCTCTTCAGGAGGGATAGGCAGTGGTGGCACTTTATGTAACAGAAGGGTTAGAATGTATGGAGCTCACAGCTGGAAATGGCACAGCTGAAAGCCTCTTGGTGAGAATCAAGGGACAAACAAATAATGCAGATATCACTTTGGGAGTCCATCATAGACCTCCCAGCCAGGGCGATGATGCTGATGAATTATTCTTTGAGGAACTACAGAACACTTCCAAGCCCTTGTCCTTACAGGGGACTTCAACTTGCCATAAATTACCTGGAAGCATCACACAGTGGGCACAACATGGGCCAGAAGATTCCCAAAAAACCTGGATGACAACCTTATGGAACAGGTCCTAAGGGAGACAACTCGTAAAGATGCTCTCCTTGATCTTCTGCTTGTCCACAGAGAGGATCTCATGAACAGAGGGGATTGGTGTATATCTTGGCCACTGCAACCACAGAGTGATCAAGTTTAAAATCTCGGTTGACAGGAGGACAAGTGCCAGCAAAGCCTCAGTTCTGGACATGAAGAGAGCAGAAATCAGGCTCCTCAGGGAATTAGTAAATAAAGTCCCCTGGGAATTTTTTTTTTTTTTTGCAGGTGCTGGGTTCCATTAGTGAGGGTCACTTTTTAAACATCACTTCCTAAGGGCACAGGAGAAGGCAATTCCCAAGTGTTGAAAGTCAAGCAGGTAAGGCAGAGGGTTGGCCTAGCTGAGCAGGGATTTTCTCTGTTATTGGAAATAAGGCAAAAAGGAAAGTGTGTGGTCAGTGAAAGCAAGGTCAAGTGATGCGGGAAGAATTGAGATTTTTCTTGCCACTGTAGGGAGAAAATTCGTGCAGCCAAAGCTCAATTGGAGTTGAGGCTGGCCAGAAATGTGGGGGGCAATAAAAAGAGGTTTTTTAAATATATTAATTACAATAGACAGTATAGAAATGAAGATAGTCACCTCACAGACAGGGATAGAGACAAGGCAGAGGTGTTTAACGCTATCTTTGTTTCCGTCTTCAACACAGACTATGGACCAAGAGGGTCTCAGTGCCCTGAGCTGGAGGACCAGGACTGTGAGAATGATCAGCTCCCAGTTGGTCCTGAAATTGTGCAGGATCTGCTGCTCCAGCTGGATCCCTAGAAATCTATGGGGCATGATGGGATTCATCCAAGAATCCTCAAAGAACTGGCTGATGTCATTGCAAAACATGTTTCAAAGAATTTTGAGCAGTCTTGGGAGAGGTCCCAGCTGACTGGAAGCTGGTGAATGTTGTCCTGATTTTCAAGCAGGTCAAGAAGAAGGACCCTGGAAACTACAGGCCTGTCAGTCTCAGCTTCAGTGCCTGGTAAAGTTATGGGGAAGATTGTTCTGGGAGGTGTTGAAAAACACCTGAAAGATAACACAGGCATTGGTAACAGCCAGCAAGCATGGTTTCATGAGAGGAAAGGCCTGCTTATCAAACCTGATTTCCTTTTATGATAAGGTAACCCAGAAAGGTGAGCAAGGGAAGCCACTTGATGTCATCTTTTTGTATTTCAGTGAAGTTTTGGATACTGTCTTTTACAGGATCCTTCTGGTCAAAACATCCAGCACACAGCTGGGTAAACACATTATTGGATGGGTGAGCAATTGGCTTATGGGTCAAGCCCAGAAGGTAATAGTGAATGGGGGAACATCAGACTGTTGACCTGTCACTAATGCAGTTCCATGGGGCTCCATCTTAGGCCCTGTGCTCTTCAACATCTTCATAAATGACATAGATGTAGGACTGGAAGGGATAACAAGCAAGTTTGCAGATGACACAAAACTGGGAGGAGCTGTTGACTCCCTCTAATGCAGGGTGGTCCTGCAGAGAGACCTCAGTAAATTACAGGGCTGGGCAATAATCAACCATATAAAGTTCATTAAGGTGAAGTGAAGGATTCTGCACATGGGATGGGGCAACCCTGGATGTTTGTACAGACTGGGGAATGAGATGCTGGAAAGCAGTGCCAAAGAAAGGGACCTGGGGGTCCTGGTTAATGGCAAGTTGAATGTGAGTCAGCAGTGCCCTGGCAGCCAGGAGGGCCAACTGTGTCCTGGGGGGTATCAGGCAAAGCATCACCAGCTGGTTTAGGGAGGAGATTGTCCCGCTCTGCTCTGCACTGGTGTGACCTCATCTTCAATATTGTGTGAAGTTTTGGGCACCGTAATGTAAGAAAGATGTTAAGCTCTTAGAGAGTGTCTAAAGGAGGGCAATGAAGATGGTGAAGGGCCTTGAGGAGTGACTGAGGTCACTTGGTCTGTTCAACCTGGAGAAAAGACTGAGGGGAGACCTCATTGCAGTTACAACTTCCTCATGAGCAGAAGAGGAGGGACAGGCACTGGTTTCAAATGCTGACACGTCACACAGGTAACCTTTTCAGCCAATCCCTTCAAGCATCCAACTGAGCATGTGTGACAGAGTATTCAGAACTACAACCCCCAGGATGCTTTGCAGCACCTGGTGTAACTAGACACCACACAGGACATTACAAGTTTTGCATCTCCAGTGACCCAACGGCACCCCCTGCTGACTGTGGTTGGAACTGCATCAAAGGGTGCAAAAATTGAACTGTTTAATTTTCCTTTTGCCAGTTTATCAGTTTTGTTCTTGAAGGGGATTATTGGTGGGTATAGGAGTATTGCTTGGTTGTTTTACTTGGTTTTTTTTTCCGTGTTCCTTTTAATACACACATACCTTTTAATAAAGGGCTGTTATTTTCCCTTTTCCATAATTTGTTTTCCTTCAATCGGAGCCTCTTAATTCTGGATTTATAATTACTTAGAAAGAGAAGTTTGGGTCTTTTCCTCCTAATCCATCCTCAGCAAAAGACCCTTGTCTCATTTAAACTGGGATAAAAGTCATTCACTTCCTTAACAGCTTACACCAAGATAAGTTCTGCCAAGTCTTTTGGCTGCTCTTATTATTGTTTTCTCTGCTGGATTAAATCCCAGCAATTTACCTTATATAAACTCATCAAGACACTAGGTATTTTGTTCTTACAACTGTAATTTAAATGGCATGTTACTATTCTTTATATGTAAAAAACTACTGTAATAGTTAATAAAAGCAAAGATAAATAATTTGCTAATCAAATTATCTTTGCAATGTTAGGGGTTGGTGGTTAGTTTGAATTACAAGTGTCAAACTACAATGATATGTTACTATGGAAAGCTCTATCTTACTATGTTAAACAAGTTCTGAATGTAAACTTTAAATGTGCCTATAAAGATATGAGTAAAAGGGGCATAGCCGAGCAGCGCAGCCCCGGCACAGCCTGTCGCAGCGGCCGAGCACAGGAGCGGCAGAGCGAGGAGCCACCTCGCCCCACTGCGAGAGCAGCCGCTGCCATCCAAGGACCGTCTCCATCTGGGACTTGCCGCCTGTCATCCAAGCACCACCTAAAGAGGAAGGAATAGTAGCACATATAAAAGACCATTGCATGTTTTTTGGCATGCAGACCGTTGGTGGAACAGGAGTTTCCCCTGGTCTCCCAGTGCACTGTTTTGCTTAATTGCTTTTAATAAATTTCTACTATATTTTAAAAATATAGCTGGTCTTTTGACTATAACACTACTGTTAACAAATTGCTCTTTAAAAGTATACTGATTTCTGAAAAAAAAAGGGCTAGAACATCAATTTGTTCAAATTTGTTCAAGTTGATGTCCCTTATTTCAAAAGATGAAAAAGCATACATATGCAAACTCTGAAGATCAAAGAAGATCAGACATCTTTAAGAATTAACCTTGTTGAAGACACAATATTAATACAATTATTACCTAATAAATGCATAAAATATTCCTGTGTACAGGAGTATCCCACTTAGAGACAAATATTATGTTAGTGTATGTAAATAGAAGTGTGTCTGGTATGTTAAAGTATCTATTCCTAATATATCATAGGAAAAAATATTCTGCTATACTTATAGTTTTCTGAGTTATATTCTTTTTTCCTTCGTTTAATACACAAACAAAACAAAACAAAATACAATGGCTATATAAACAAGATTGACCCTTTCTGTATTTTATAAATTTCAAGTAATGATACCTTCAGATTATTTTTGTTACCCACAGGCACAACAACAGGCATCACAGAATTTTATTCTATGATGAAGCAACTAGATCAGATCATATACAGGGCAGAACAGGCATGTATATTCAGGCATTCACAAAATGAAAACGAGACAGAAATCTTAAACCAAGATACCACTTTTCTTTAATGCTCTTTTGAAGAATGAAGTATTCACTGTAGGTTTAGTTTGGTAAAAAGCAACACAACTAATGATAAATTTCTCTTTTGCTGCTCAGTTACAAAAGTGGACAGGTAGATAACAAACAGTTGCACTTGAAAATCCTATTGATCAAGGAAGACACTGTGGCTGAAAGATTAGATTATCTATTTAATACGGGGTTAATACCTTTATCCCCAATGAATAGATGTTGGAGGTCTCAGTTACTGTTAAAATGTTATCTGCTTTACACATCCCGTGGGCAATGCCCTCTCAGAATATCTTTATCTGTATGCAATCACTTTGCACCACACATTTGACATGTCTGAGGCAATTTCATGGATTTTATACAAAAATAATGCAATTCGTGAACTGGACTATGGCTCTATTATCAGAGGGGTATGGAACGGAGCAGAGAGGTGAATTGCTTCAGAGGTTGTTGCGGGAAAAATATTTCCTACGGAAAACAGAAACTGAGAAGATATTCTGTGGGTCCTGGAAAGACCTGCCAATTTTCAAGTCTGCATCCACGAAAGAGGATTGAGACATAGCACATTTCCTTTCCACATACAGAATGGCTCCTCCAGGCTATGGCAGCCTCTCCTTGACACAAAAGGAGGAAGCTTCCTCTAGTAAGAAGGGAATTATCTAACAGAAGCAGAGATACATTGTGACAAGGCTTTACCTTGCTCTTAGTATCAAAAAGAAAGAAAGAAAGAAAGAAAGAAACAAACAAACAAACAAACAAAAGAAAGTAAAAATCTCAAAAACATTTCTAATTGCACTCTGCTCATGCTTGGGCCGTGCTTCCTCCAGTCATCAGGAAAAGATGTAAGAACAGTGAAAGCACAAGACTGAATATTATAATATACTGGCTTGGGCTGGAATGGACCTTAAATATGTAGTTCCAATCTCTCTGCCATGAACAGGGGCATATTTCACTAGACCAGGATGCCTAAAGCCCCATCCAACTGGCCTTGGGCACTTCCATGGACCAGGCATCCACAGCTTTTCTGGGCAACCTGTTCCAGTGTCTCACCACTCTCATAGGGAAGATTTTTTTCTTAGTATCTAATCTGAACCTACTATTTCAGTTCAAAGCCATTCCCCCTTGTCCTGCCTCTACATGCCCTTGCCAAAAGTCACTCTCCATCTTTCTCAGAAGGCCCTCTTAGATCCTGAGTAATGAAGTGGCCCTGGAGCCTTCTCTCCTATAGTTCTCTCAGTCTGTCTTCACAGGAGAGCTGCTCTAGACCTCTGGTCAAGGAAAGATTGCTCAGTCCTAGTGCCCTGAGGCACCTGTCTCCTAACAGGCATTTGTAGTCATACTCTACTGATGATTAGGACTTCATTTCCCAGTAGGTTTTGTAGCTTGTTTTGGCTATTTTGGTGAGGAAAGACATCATGTGGCTGTTTTGCTCTTCTTTCTGCATATAAGCCTAAAGTAATCACTAGGGTGTAGTTTTTGTTTCTCCTCTCCAGATGGTGATTATTTAATATATGTCTATTTTACTGAAGTCACCTAATATGCATTAGCATTAAACAGAAACAAAGCTTCACTATAAGCTGATAATCACAGATGAAGGCATACAGCATGTCTTTCCCTTAATGATAACAGCAAGAAACTGCCTGGCTTAGAAGGTTTATATCTTCAGTACCAAAGCATCTGAACACCTCATTTTGATTACAGGAATGGAAAGAACCACCCACATGTTCTATGATGTTTATTTCATGAGGTACCAAGAATACTTACATAACATGTCCAAACATTACAGTGTGTCGAAAACTGTACTAAAGGTCAAAAACTAGGGCTTACAAAGTGGCACATACAGAGAGCAAAAGTCGAAGATGTTGCTAGGACAGTAAGAAATTTGTTAAATAAAAACTTCAGCTGCTGGGTACTGCAAATGGTTTACTTCTCATATTGAAAAAGAAGAAAATAATAAAAATGTAACATAACAATTTGACATGAGGTAGTTAACATGACAACTAGTTTAGCTTAATTTTTACCTTTGTTCAGACTTGGAAAGAAGAGGCTTAAAGGTGACACAGTTTTGGCCTTCCAATCCCTGAAAGGAGCCTACAAGAAAAATGGAGAGGGATTTTTTACAAGGGCATGTAGTGACAGGACAAGAGGATAGCTTCAAGCTGAAAAGACAGTAGGTTTAAAATAGATATTAGGAACAAATTCTTTACTGTGAGGGTGGTAAGGTGCCATCCCTGGACGTGTTTAGGGCCCGATTGGATGGAGCTCTGAGCTCTGGTCTAGGAGAAGGTGTCCTTGTCCACGACAGGAGGGTTGGAACTAGAGGATCTTTAAGGTCCCTTCCAACCAACACATTTCTATGATTCTTTAATTTATCATCAAGTGCCTGAAAGTTTTTAATATCACAAAGACACTTGCAGATTTTCTGTATTATCTCTCAATATCTCTCCAGATGAGAATGATCCACAGGATGTATCCTCATAGATATGAGAATGGCTGTGATTTGGCTCAGGACAACTACCCTCTTCCAATATATTCCTGGATGTGATTCAAGTATTAGCTCAGACCTGAGACCATTCCCAGTAGACAATATGGAAGTAGCCATTCTGTTATCCAAGAACTGCTGAGGTAGAAAGTGACCTCTGGACATCATCTAGTTCACCCACCTTTCTCAGAGCATGGACAGTTCGAGGAAGTTGGTTACTGTTGTGTCCAGTCATGTTTTTAGTATTTTTAGGAAGAAGAACCCACAATCTCTCTCTGTAACCTGTTCCACTATTTGACTAAACTCACCTTAAAAAGTTTATTTCTTAAATTGACACAGAATCTCCTATTTTAATTTGTCCTTATTGACTCAGGTCCTGTCACTGACCACACAATTGAGAAGAGTTGGGCTCTTTCACCTTTACTTCCCCATGTCCTCTCAAGCCTTGTCTTCTCCAAGATGAACAATCTCAGATCTCCTGTATGTAAAATGCACCCATCTCCTCATCATCTTAGTGGACATTTGCTGGACTTGCTCCAGTATGTTCGTGTCTATTATACTGGTGAGCCAAGGATTACATCCAGCACTCCAAATGTGGCCTCACCTGTGCTGAGTAGAGAGGAAGGATCACCTCCTTTGACCTGCTGGCAATGCTTTTACTAAATCACACCAGCTTTGGAATATCTTAGTGCACTCTTGGCTACAACTATACAACTAAAATCTTAACTGGTTTCAGAAAGAGAGCATGGGCATGGAATTGTTTAACTTACTGTGTATCTAAACTGATAATTCATTTCCAAAATTTTACTGAAGTACTAGGGAGTTATCAAAAGTTAAAAATAACTTGGGAATTCATGGGAATGGCAGGGGTTTCAGGGATTCTATGAAGTAAATCCCACTGAATCACATAAAAATTAAAGAAAAACTGCTTTTTCTCCCAGTAACCAGCAGTTTGCTTCAGAAAGTGAAGGTGTGTGGAAGATATTATTGTTCAATGCTATTTACCTTTCCTGTAGACCAGCAGTTTTAATACCATCTAAAGGTGCTGTACACATATTGAATTTTAGCAGCCTCTCAAAACTAAATGTAAGAAGTCTATGTCTGTTTTAGTGTGATAAGATGTTGCCAATGATTTGGTAAATAGCCTTGTTTTGGTCGAAAAAAACCTCTAGTCAACATGTTATACTTCACCTTGTTATCTCATGTCTTAAGCAGTGCTGAAATCAGTTCACATACTACTAAGTCTATGTAAGAATCAAATGTATTAAATTATCTTTAATCTTTAGGGTAAAATTGTTTTTTATAAGTTCACAAACTTTATTTACCATTCCTACCAGTTACCTACTATTTTTTCGCTCAACAAGAACAAAAGAACCCAAGAACTTTAGATTTAAAATATGCTGCAATTTACAGTCACTGTTTGTAAGATAAAGTGAGATCTAACATATTGAGAAACTTATGTGGCACAAAAAAAACCAATTAAAATAGGTTAAACTGAGAGACATCTAAGAACATAATGAACAAATTGGAGAACAGGACTTCAATATGCAACAGAGAACACAGTTTTCCTAATCCCTATGAAATCTTTTCTGTATTGTTAAAAAAGTCAATAATTTCTAAATCTGCTTTTCTTAAGTCAGGAATTGGGAATATACCTTCCACACAATCAGTTTAAGCTCCATAACATGAAAATTGAGAACTGAGCATTCATCTCTAACAGGCAGATCTAAAAAATTGAGGCTTTGAATGTTTAAGAAGCCTGACAGTCAGAGAACTGGGTGGGTCTAAGCATGACCCTTAAAAAGCTGTTCATTCATGTTAAGCAAAAGCCCAAGAACATGAATGTGTCTGATTTTTTCTCAGCCCCAGGAACACAGAAACCTGAGTCAGGGTTGCACATTAGATATCTCTTCCACTTGAAATCCAGGGAGCCAAATATATATTCTACAAATATATATTTAAAAGACCACTCTTTTTAACACCTTAGGTGAGTGGTGAAGACAGACTTTTAGTCACAACATTTACCCAGGATGCAAGAGCCTGGGTTCTAGGTATCTTCATCCTAAAGGGTTTCAAGATTGGCATCTCCTGCAGCAAACAGTCACATCTGAAAATCACCAAATAAAAAATGTACAAGCAGGTCACAATCCAGGCCTTTTACTGCCAGCTGAATACATTCATTTCCAGAATCAGTTACTGGCTCCATCCCTCTTGCTTTAGCTATACAGACTTTAAGGTGTCCAAAAGCATATGCAAAATGATAATGCTATGGCAGACTTGCAGATCAGTTTCACATCCTAGGCTAGAAAATTCAAGGAGATTAATACCATGTGATTAAAGGGTTTTTATGTGTGGATAAGGGTCATATGTCTAAAATACAGTAGTGGCTATGGCTTATTGAAGTATACTGACACCTGATGGGATGCACCTAACTCAGAGGGGAAAAAGAGTTTTAGAGCAGGAGCTAGCAGGGCTTGTTGATAGAGCTTTAAACTAGCTTGGAAGGGGGAAAGGGACAAAACCAGGCTCACCAGTGATGAGAAATGGGGTGGAGTGCCAAAACTTGAAGAAATGAGCACTAATGGAGTCCCTCATCTGACTCAAGAGGTGCTGGATATAATGTACCACACTTGAAATGTTCCTACACTAATGCACGCAGCATGAGGGATAAACAAGAGGAGCTCAAAGCTTTGACCCAGTCCCAGAGATTTGACATCACTGGCATAAGTGAAACCTGGTGGGATGAGACCTGTGACTGAAGTGCCCTGTTGGACAGATACAGGCTCTTCAGGAGGGATAGGCAGTGGTGGCACTGTATGTAACAGAAGGGTTAGAATGTATGGAGCTCACAGCTGGCAATGGCACAGCTGAAAGCCTCTTGGTGAGAATCAAGGGATAAACAAATAATGCAGATATCACTTCGGGAGTCCATTATAGACCTCCCAGCCAGGGTGATAATGCTGATGAATTATTCTTTGAGGAACTACGGAACACTTCCAAGCCCTTGTCCTTATAGGGGACTTCAACTTGCCATAAATTACCTGGAAGCATCACACAGTGGGCACAACATGGGCCAGAAGATTCCCAAAAAACCTGGATGACAACCTTATGGAACAGGTCCTAAGGGAGACAACTCGTAAAGATGCTCTCCTTGATCTTCTGCTTGTCCACAGAGAGGATCTCATGAACAGAGGGGATTGGTGTATATCTTGGCCACTGCAACCACAGAGTGATCAAGTTTAAAATCTCGGTTGACAGGAGGACAAGTGCCAGCAAAGCCTCAGTTCTGGACATGAAGAGAGCAGAAATCAGGCTCCTCAGGGAATTAGTAAATAAAGTCCCCTGGGAATTTTTTTTTTTTGCAGGTGCTGGGTTCCATTAGTGAGGGTCACTTTTTAAACATCACTTCCTAAGGGCACAGGAGAAGGCAGTTCCCAAGTATCAAAAGTCAAGCAGGTGAGGCAGAGGGTTGGCCTAGCTGAGCAGGGATTTTCTCTGTTATTGGAAATAAGGCAAAAAGGAAAGAGTATGGCCAGTGAAAGCAAGGTCAAGTGATGTGGGAAGAATTGAGATTTTTCTTGCCACTGTAGGGAGAAAATTCATTTTGAGCCAAAGCTCAACTGGAGTTGAAGCTGGCCAGAAATGTGGGGGGCAATAAAAAGAGGTTTTTTAAATATATTAATTACAATAGACAGTATAGAAATGAAGATAGTCACCTCACAGACAGGGATAGAGACAAGGCAGAGGTGTTTAACGCTATCTTTGTTTCCGTCTTCAACACAGACTATGGACCAAGAGGGTCTCAGTGCCCTGAGCTGGAGGACCAGGACTGTGAGAATGATCAGCTCCCAGTTGGTCCTGAAATTGTGCAGGATCTGCTGCTCCAGCTGGATCCCTAGAAATCTATGGGGCATGATGGGATTCATCCAAGAATCCTCAAAGAACTGGCTGATGTCATTGCAAAACATGTTTCAAAGAATTTTGAGCAGTCTTGGGAGAGGTCCCAGCTGACTGAAAGCTGGTGAATGTTGTCCTGATTTTCAAGCAGGTCAAGAAGAAGGACCCTGGAAACTACAGGCCTGTCAGTCTCAGCTTCAGTGCCTGGTAAAGTTATGGGGAAGATTGTTCTGGGAGGTGTTGAAAAACACCTGAAAGATAACACAGGCATTGGTAACAGCCAGCAAGCATGGTTTCATGAGAGGAAAGGCCTGCTTATCAAACCTGATTTCCTTTTATGATAAGGTAACCCAGAAAGCTGAGCAAGGGAAGCCACTTGATGTCATCTTTTTGTATTTCAGTGAAGTTTTGGATACTGTCTTTTACAGGATCCTTCTGGTCAAAACATCCAGCACACAGCTGGGTAAACACATTATTGGATGGATGAGCAATTGGCTCATGGGTCAAGCCCAGAAGGTAATAGTGAATGGGGGAACATCAGACTGTCGACCTGTCACTAATGCAGTTCCATGGGGCTCCATCTTAGGCCCTGTGCTCTTCAATGTCTTCATAAATGACATAGATGCAGGACTGGAATAAGCAAGTTTGCAGATGACACAAAACTGGGAGGAGCTGTTGACTCCCTCTAATGGAGGCTGGTCCTGCAGAGAGACCTCAGTAAATTACAGGGCTGGGCAATAATCAACCATATAAAGTTCATTAAGGTGAAGTGAAGGATTCTGCACATGGGATGGGGCAACCCTGGATGTTTGTACAGACTGGGGAATGAGATGCTGGAAAGCAGTGCCAAAGAAAGGGACCTGGGGGTCCTGGTTAATGGCAAGTTGAATGTGAGTCAGCAGTGCCCTGGCAGCCAGGAGGGCCAACTGTGTCCTGGGAGGCATCAGGCAAAGCATCACCAGCTGGTCTAGGGAGGAGATTGTCCCGCTCTGCTCTGCACTGGTGTGACCTCATCTTCAATATTGTGTGAAGTTTTGGGCAACATAATGTAAGAAAGATATTAAGCTATTAGAAGAGTGTCCAAAGGAGGGCAATGAAGATGGTGAAGGGCCTTGAGGAGTGACTGAGGTCACTTGGTCTCTTCAGCTTGGAGAAAAGACTGAGGGGAGACCTCATTGCAGTTACAACTTCCTCATAAGCAGAAGAGGAGGGACAGGCACTGATCTCTTCTCTCTGGTGACCAGTGACAGAATGGGAAAGGCCTGAAGTTGTGTCAGGGGAGGTTTAGGTTGGATATTAGAAAAATGTTTTTCACTCAGAGGGTGGTTGGCACTGTAACAGGCTCCTCAGAAAAGTGGTCACAGTACCAAGCCTGACAGAGGTCAAGAAGTATTTGGGTGATGCTCTCAGGCATGTGGTGTGACTCTTGGGGATGGTCCTGTGCAGGGTCAGGAGTTGGACTCAATGATCCTTGTGGGTCCCTTCAAACTCAGTATATTCTGTGATTCTGTGACAAATCACAGCTAAAGCTGAAATTCCACCTGCATAAAACAGATTTTAAGAGCTCTATGAAAAGAATCAGCAGAGAGTTACTAGTGCCATCTTCTTTTCAGATTCAATCCAAAAATGCTAATTGCTGAAACTTTCCCCTATATTTTGCTTTATTTTATTACTGCACATTGTTTAAACTCTTGGAGAAGAAAATCCCAAAGTTCTTTTTCTAAGCAAACAAGGTAAATTCTAAACCTCTCCTCAGCAGAATACCAGACCAATCAGTCATAATGAAAGAGATGGGAACTTTTCCAAAACATGACTGCCATTCACAGTGTAAAACTAAAAGGAATGAAAAAGAGCAATACAGGCTTCATAGATCTGTGTTACAGATAAACAGATTATAACATCCTCAGTCACACAGCTTGTCAATAGGGATGGTTGTATTATTCAACTACAAGAACAATGCAATTCTTTTAAAACAGTAAGAATGTGAAACATAAGACTAGACTCTGGAAAATTTGCCTGGCATATTACAGCTCCACATAAACATCCTGTGACCTAGGTAAAAATTATTTTCCATTTACCATTTAGAGATTCTGTAATGTGGGAGAGTTAAGTTACCAAAAACCATGGGTAAGCCAAAACCAAAGCTTCAGTCTCTCTGTCTCTTTTAACAGACAGCGCAAGCTCTCTAGAATAGCGGTTCTGAACATATTAAGGTGATGTACTTAAATTCACTTAGGGTATAGATTTATTAATACATTTTCCTTATATGTAATTGAACAAAGAGGAGGGAAACTCACTACCACTTTAACAATGATCAAGAACTATAAATATTGGGATCATCTTTTTGTAGAACACACACACAGAGCCTTTTCCACAGACAACAAAGCAAGACCAAGAACCCTACAAATTACAGAAAATGTGCTTTATTTTAATTTCACCACATCATAAAGAACTCCACAAAATGCAATCAGTAATCCTTGAGATAAAATGCTTGTATCATTCTTTTATACCCTGTGTACTTAGTTGTATCTCACAATCCCAGCAGTGCAGAGTAGTGAACTGCAACGGTGCTCTGTGAAAAAATGATGGATATGATGAAAAATGCAAAGCCACAAAAAGAAGCAGACAAGAGTAATTTGTATTCACACAAGCTCTGCTGCGTTTCTTATTCATTAATGCACAAAAAAAATTCAAACTTTTGATATTTTTTCTTTTCCTCCCTTTCTTCTTCCCTCTTTGTGAGTTTAACTATTATTGACTATTGCTCATCTAAGGGAAATGCCTTGCAGAATAAGCATGCGTGCATCCAGCCAGTTTATGTTGCATGGAGTAGAGACAGCAAATTCTCCTCACTGAAAATGATGCCAGATGTGGTAATCAGATATTCTATGAAGTATATTGGGTGGTGTGCCCCATACCATTTACCTGTCTCAAATGCATATAGCAAAAATGTCATATGCTGCTAGGGAAAAGGTTTAGTAGGATGGGAAGACGATACTATGAAATATGCAGTTCATTGATCACAGCACTGTTCATAGATACTGAAATCAAGAATAAAGCAATAAGCTGTGTCAGGACATTACACAATGCAATTTTAAATCAGGTGGCATAAGATGCAGTACAGGTGCCTTTACATAACAAAATATAGCATGACTGCTTGGTTATATATATCTGGTGCAAAATAAAAATGGTACTCATTGAATTTCAAACCTAAATAAAAGACTGAAAGTTGTTTTATAAAGAATGTGACTCATTTAAAAATTCTAGACTAAACAAAAATTTGTTAATTTGAGGATATACTAAAAGGATTATCTATATAGTAAAAATAAAGCATGATAGTAATCATTAAACACTATCAAGTACAACACATAAGTTCTTCCTCAAATAGGGAATTTGTGATGGAAATTAGCTCTTATGAAATAATTATAGAAAGCTAACAAAAAGAAACAAGACTCAACAACATCCCATTTTAATATTTCGGATAATCTCTGTTTTTTCTCAAGATACTGCATTTTATATGGGCAATGAAATTCATAAATTAATCCTTTAGATTCATCTTCTGTTTAGTCTACCCTTAATATTAATCTATTCACTTTGTATCTCATACCACTAAAATATTTCAGTTTTAGCTCCCTCATTTAATGCATTCTAGTCAGGAACCTTTTTTATCACTTACCTATCTATATAGTTCTGGCTTTGTTTCTAATGCAACTCTTGTTTCACATTAAACCTAGTTCAATATCAGAGGCAGCTCTATCACAGAAGCTGATACAATTTCTCTAGCTCCTTTTATGCAATCCATTTCAAATTTACTCTTTTGTACTCTGAAAGACAAACTGTTCAGTGTGTCTCTCTAGAAGGAATTAAATTCTTTATCTCTCACCACTGTTTTAAGCCTTGTAACCTTCTGAAAGGTCATTTTGCTCAAAATTTGGGAAAATGTTTTTAGGTAGTCCCAAAAATAGGTGTTTGATAATAATCAAGGTAGAAAATTTCAGGAGTTTTATTAAATACTTACTGTTTCACTATTTTGTTTACAAAGATTTGTTTATATTGTGACTTTTTTTTATTTTTAAACAGCAAGATATAAAATTAATTCCAGTCCCTCTCTGTCTCTTTAATTTGGTTAGTAGCTAGCAAATATTCTGTCACTCTCTATTGTCTCACCAATACTCTCCGATGTCCTCGTGCCCAAATAGAATTCCCTGATGCCCACCTTAATGACAGTTCAAATCATCAACCTTAAAAAAAGTCACAGATATTCAATGAAATGTTTTGACATTTTTAGTCTGTATCACAAGCTTTTTATTCCCCCTGAACATCAAGTTGGGAGGAATTTCTACACTATCATATTGTGGTATGAGGTGTTTCTTACTTGACAGGGGAATTCATAAGCTCAGTCAGATTTTTAAGCTTAACACACAGCATTTTTTCTCATTAATATTTTTACTACTTGGCATTTACTTCTTTATAACTACCTTGGTGAGCTGACCTTCAGATTGTTATTTAAATTCCACATCCCTAAAACTTTCCAGCAGAGTACGACACATAAGGACATCCAAGTTGATCCAGAACTAAAATTTAAAAAAACACAAACAAATGAACAAACAAACAAAAATCAGAAGTCTGGAGACACAGAGAAAGGAAATAGTAATGTTTGTAGCAGGTGTTGGCAAATTTCATTGTTGTATGTTACTGACTGTCCTGTCAGTACTACAGTAAGTTTTGAAATCCAGAACTTGGTTTATCCACTGCTGTGCAGTGCAATTAGCTACATTTGTCACACTGAGCAAGCAGAGACAATCCAGCCATGTGGCACAATGACTATGTGAGCTCCTGTCTCCACATCTTTTAGTTAATTGCAAAAACATGTTCTGATTTATACAGTCTCTTAGAGTAGCATCCTGCTGGCTACTATTTAGTAAAGGTTGTCAATTTAATGATGCTGTGTGGAGGGCTGTTTGTGCAGATGACTATTTTTACAGATAGAAATACATACACTCAGGGTTGCTTTGAAATTCATTGTAGAGATATTTCATTTCTTGGAAATATTCATTCTGCAAAAGCAAGTTCCTACCTTTTTAAGGAAAAGAAAACAAACAAAAAAATAAACAGAAAACTCATTTTATTCTCCTTTATATAATTTTTGTTCAATTTGTGTAACAACAAAATTATAATACTTCATTTAAAATAACTGAATCAGAATAGTATGGGATTAAAATCTATGGGGCATGAAAGCATTCCTCACTTTCATCTGATTCCTAGAACCTGAAGCACAGAATGATTTCAGATGACAGTCTTTCAAGTGAACATAAGAGAAGAGAATGAAACATTGCCTGAGGAAAAGCATAAATCTTCTTTGTGAGAAAGTTCAGCCAATGCTATGCTTAATATAACTCAATTAGTAACAGAAAAAAAAAAAAAAAAGAAGGAAAAAAAGAATAATCACATATAGCATGTGCCTTGATTATATAGCAAAGTTTTAATTGTATTTCTATGGAAGGAAATAGTAAAAATTCCCATGGCAGTAGAATAGCCAGTGCTACTGCCAGTAGAACAACCAGTCATGCCTCTGGTATGAAAGTAAAATTAATTACTTAGTTGTCCTATATCATAACCAAGCTGAGAACCTAATGGTTTTGTTGGGTCTCTCTCCTACACCATTGGCATCTACATGTACTCATTTCTTTGTTTAATCACCAAAAAAAAGGTAATTAGTTTTCTGGTAAGTAATAATAATAATAAATAATAATAATAATAATGGCCAGTCTTCGCGAGCGAAGATCCGGGGAAGGTCTTTCCACCTTCCAGCCTGCGCATTGGATTTTTTAGGTGAGACACAGTGTGCGCGGAACTGAGCCCACCCTTTAATCCTAAGGTTCATCTGCCAGGGCCAAGCGAGCTTGGACGGTGGCAGCGAGGTCCTTAGGACGTAGGTGGGTTGCCTTTAAGGGCTAACGAGCCCCACCTGCCCGGGAGTGGCCCTGACCGGGAATCGAACCCGGGCGTCGGTGGTGACAGCACCGCGCCCTTAACAACTAGACCACCAGGGGCTCCATTTTGGTAAGTAATAATATTATCTTTAACATGGAGTTAGGAATTGCCAGCACATTCCAGCTTTCACCACTTTCCCTCTTACTTAGGAATCACTAGTGATCTAAGCAAATCCTGTAGCAGACTTGATCTCTCAGTGCACAGATTAGGAATAGTTACTCAGTCAAAACCACCTTTCACTTTTTTCATTTAGAAAAATTTTAGGTTAAGTTTTAAGATCTATATTGCAATTTAGCAGTCTTCCTTAGGAAATGTCATGTGTAGAAGAAACAGCTCAATTCTATTGTGCCTTTGGCCTTGACATAATATCCCAAACAATCCACAAAGGGGTAATGATTTGGTATACAACTAATAAAGTATGAGATAACCTGTAGCTACAGGAGATGTATTCATTTAAATAAGTTTGTATTAGCAGCATGATGTGCAAAGTGTAGATCCTTGCCTATTTCATGCAAGGCATTTGTTTGAAAATACTTTCAGTATTAGATAGTAAAGATACTTTGGACTGAAGTGAATCACCATTACCATTAATGGTGATTAGCAAATCAGTGTTTGGTACATGGTGAGATGCCCTGATGCTACAAAAGCCTTCTACTAAAGGACAGTACTCTGCAAATCACTGAGATGTTTTCACCCATCTGCACCAGGGCTAACAGGACCCCTAACAAGCACATACAGTCTGAGTGTCTACTCACAGTCTGATTGTTGTGCTGAGCCCCTGCTACTTTTCCCGTTTCTTCAGTCCAGCTGTGGTACCACCCATTTTTAAATAGATTTCATGATTAACAACTCAAAGCTAAACAGTCTGGCAAGCTGACTGCTTTCATTTGGAAAAACAATTTGATTATTCGATTTGATGATGCAGCCAACATCTATCAAAACCATTTTGGAAAACAGCCATAAATGCTTGACATGGAAGGGAAAATACATTAAAAATTATATGCTGGTGAAAGAGTGAGAAGAATTACTTTGTTTTGGATATGCTTAGAATAATATTTTTTTACGTAATTCAAAATTAATAGAATTATGTTCTGCACATATTTCACCCATTTTATTTATTAACTATTGAATAAAATGTGACTGTAAAAAGAGAAAGAAACTTTTTAACAGGTCTGTTGTACAAACTTACACAGGACCATGTTCAAAGATACAATGGTTTAAATGAAATGCTTTAGGTGTGGGAATCTGTGAAACTGCATTCACAGCTACAAAGCTTAATTTATATTATAAAGTTTCACAATTAGTTACACAAATCAGTCTCAAAAATTCTCCACACTCAGCCAAGCACACAGGCAGGCTTTCAACATCCTTGCCAGCTCATTCTGAGCTATGTCCTCACTGTTTTTCTACTGGTGCACAGACATTCCATAAACAATTTTTGCCACTATCCAAAGCCTGCTGATGCTGCAGAGATTATATCTCTTGATTTTGATGGGTTGGTGTTTGCCTTGCTATTACTATGAAGCAGAAATATTTTTGGATGTTAAGAGACTAGTCAATATTGCAGTGTATTAAAAATGTGAATTTCACACCTTAAGATTAGAGAGAATAAATGGTTAACTGTTTCAAACTAAAGAAGTATGTCTTAGTCAAACTAGAGCACCCATCTTAACAGAACACACAGAAGATGGCTAATCAATGGAGCACCTATCAAGCAGACTCAGGACCTGCTCTAGAGTTGATGCCCACAATTGGCATTGTGCTTGGACAGAACAACAGAGCCCTGCGAGCAATGATGGGTTCTGTAATTGCTCCACGGTGCCAGTGGCAATACCACAGCCTGGCTCACTCCTTCTGATGGATGACTTTAATGCTTCATTAGAAGTGATGGGGGGAAGAACATTATGAAAGCACAATCACAGAAACTAAGCACTAATTTTGCTTGGTTTGCAGTTTTGATTTGGTAACTGTTTTCTCTCAAAACAATATATAGAGAAAAACTCTGAGACTTGCCAGATAGCAAGAACAGATACAGCAACGAAACAGACCAAGGATTTCTCTACTAATGCTCGGATCGCCTGCCTAAAATGTAAAGACGTACAAGGAGACTCATATCATCAGTAGCCACAATGATCTCGCTATTATGCAACTCTTCAAGCAAAATCTAGAACAAACTAAAGAGCAGACTAAAGGCACTGTCAAAAGCAGAGAAGGCTACTGTGAAGAACAGTGTACAGCAATCAGCAATGACTTAACTTCAGCTCCAGCAGTTATCACAGAGATATGCAAAACAGAAAGGATAAGCAAAGAAATATGGCACATTGCAAAGGAAAATTCTGTGAAAGGAAAATCTTGAAGTGGAATACCACTGAAATACTACAATGGTAAAAATAACAGAACAACAAAAGGACTAAACAGAGCTCTTCTAAAATCATCTAAAGATGCCTTTTTGCTCAAGGCCTTTTACAGATATGTGAAGTACTCTGCAATGATCCACAACTACACATCAGGTTGGTAAAATAGATTCTTAACTGTTGTTTGGTGTTGCTCTAAGTGGGATAGCACCACTGTCACAAAACAAAAACTGGGTTGAAAAATAGCAGAGCAACTACATGTCAGGAAAACTACATATCAAGGAGAAAGCAAAAAATTAAGTAGTAATAGGAATTCATCTATCTCTACGGAAGTATATGAGATGAAAGGAAGTTCTGAATAGAAGATGATGCTATAGACAGGAAAAGGTGAAAGTAAAGATACACAAAACCTTTTATTTTCTTTTAGCATAAACCTAAAATATAAAAAATAATCTCACCCTTAAGAAGCAGTTATGAGACCTGGAGACCCAACATTAGAGATTAAATCAACATCTAAACATAAGTACAAACTGCTGTGGTCTGGATGCTGGATAGAAAGGCTTTGTCCTTCAGTGAAGAGAAATAAGTGAATACCAGCCAGGTTTTCTGCATCAAAAAGTGAGAGTGGAAATATTTGAGATATATATGTACCAGACGCTTGACACAAAAGAGTCCCCCCAGTGAACCTGGTAAATGGAAACCAGCTGTTGGGAAGTGAAATAAAGAAGAGAAATTTTAAGCAAAGCCATTGGCAGCAATGGATGTCTGCTCCAGAGAGAAGGCAGGGACAGTAGCGAATGACATGGAGGAACAGGAGGGACCTGTGTACTGAGCAGGTTTATCACAGTGAGTAATTACCTCCCACCCTTCAGGTAACAATCTTCATGCTTGCCACAGTTTATATAATATGAAACAGTATTGAGAAGTAACTAATGTGTGGTTTTGGCTCAAAATTATGGTAAAAGACAACATTTTATAGAAGTTTTTGTTTGGGTGTTTTTTTCTGTTTAGCTTTTGTATGGTATGCAACATGACATGTTCAATCAACATGCTTCAATCAGGTCAGAGCATGCTTCATTATAAGCACTGACATTACCTGACGTTCTTTTCTCTGGCCCAGGGGAATTGCCACAATCTGCAACCTGTCATGCAAAATGTTTCAAACAAATCTGTTTGTAAACAAAAGACTTGATGGTTCACTGTTATTCAGACAGCTGGTGTGCTACAAAAAATTTTTTAAAGATGAAAATACACTGTTTTGGGGGTAACAGGTAGATAAGCAAAATCTTACCTTGACTACTCAGTTTCCGGGTGCAGCAGATTAGGCTCAGACTAAAGAATACAAAATCATCCCAGACACAGGTTTGAGGCAGTGGGAACCATTAATCTCTCTTCTTTGAAGAGGAACAGTGTCTATTCTCACTCTTCCATCCCAGTATAGTGTGTGACTATATTTGCATGCAAACACTAAGTGTATTTGAATGCTATGATGGTGTCTTTAGTCATTCAAATAAGATCATTAATTAAGTAAGTATACTTCTTCATTTTAAACTTTAATCAATTGTGAGATGGTCTTTTTTAACAAAATATAAAAAATGTAGATCATGCTTCATAGTATTATCCATTATCAGTTCCGCTTGAGAAGGCAGTCCACAAAAGGAAATTAAAATCAAGGAATGAAAAATGTATATTTGCTCATTTACTTACTTTTCATCATGTAATTTATTACTATAAAATTGCCTTAAGTTTCATGAAACCTGGTAGTCAATAATGGCTTTAAGATATAAAATCAGAGCTACACATCAATAGAAAATTAAAGAAAGTAGTTGCAACTATTTAAAAGAAAACTCATTCCTGCTGTCCTGTCCAAAGATTGCATTTTTCCCTGTCCAGTAACTCTCAGATGCATTTAATACATGGTAGAGCAGAACGTACATTATACAGGGTATGTAGCAGGTGGTGAGAATTTAAAGTATTTGTGTGTTCAAATGCATTTAATGCCAACTCTCTGTAGAAACACACTGCCATTTACTGGCCTATCAATACCATGCCATTAAATGCTTTTGTTCCGTTCCTATATATCCTGTCAATTCATTTGGTGGAATATTACCTCTCCTAGATTTTTTAGCTCTAACAGGGTCGGTTTGTTCTTTAACACCTCTACTTAAAGAAAAATTTCAACACACAAAGTGCTGCATCATGTCAGAAACAAAAAAAAAAAAGAAAATTAAAAGAGAAGGGAAAGTGTGTGAAAGTTTTAATTCTTGCCAGTAGGTTATATAAACTCTGAAATACTACCAGACTATTTATATTGTAAATATCTTTATTGGTCAACAGAAGCTTTTTCCCTTCTTATGTTTGTCTTTGCTTAGGGCAACGACATGTTATATCCTTCACTGAATGTATTTATATACCCTCTTGTAGGAGGGTAATGAAATATTAAAACTGCTACAGATGTTGTGATCTCAAGATCATCTATTTGCTTCAGTGTTTCAAAATACAGAACACAAGTAGGACATGATTTCTGCATGCGTTATTTATTTTGTTGTTTTGGGGTGGCAACAAAGAGTGTTACCTTTCTTATTATGATTAATCAACCCATCAGTCATAATGGTTTAGGAACCCCCTGGTGATCAGCATTCATCCAGACTTACAGGCTGAAAGCAGTAAAGAGGTTGAGGTTTTTTGAAAGAAATGAAAAAACTCTGCAATTGGTGTTTAACCAAACCCAAGGGAGCGTTGCTTCTAGATTCAAATACAGAGACTTGCTATTATGCCCTGGGGAATTACATAAGGATTTATATCCTTTCTAACAGCTCCATATTTACCATTATAACTTGAGATATTCATATTATACATATGAAATGCTGGATAGGTTTTTTTAGTCTGTAATATTTTTTCTTCAGTCACACACTTTGGCAATCAATTATGCATGTTAATTGAAGTAAATGCAGTAGAGAACCCTGTCTTCCTTTTTCAATAAGTTGTTTTACAATTCCAGTAGAAAAATCTTGGTTTTGTATAATGAAACATCCCAAATGGAAATTACAGACCCGCTTTCTCCATGTCATTTATTACACTGTGTAATGTGCAGCTTCTGTACTCATCACTAATTTGATTCAGCCTTTATACCACATTTTTGCCAATACATTGCAAGCCCCTCAATACCAAACCTATTCACAGCATCTTTTCCAGCATTAAAGTGTGAGGAGACAGAGCTGTGGGCTAACTCTATTCTCTCTTGGATTCACTAATGCGACACAAGAATTACTTATTTTTGCATTAGAGATTAGTGATTACAGTATAGACAAAGGTGTCAGAGACAGAGGTCAGTTCCCTCATCAGAAAAAGATGTGAGAAATATTGTCCAGTTGATTAAATCCCAATAAAAGTTGCAAATTGCGAGTTCTGCCTTTGAAAGGTCATCAAGATGTATTATAAGGATTCTGAATGAATCCCCAGGATGCATAATTAAGCAATCAGATACATTGTATTATCCATTTCCATAAATTAACATCTGAATCAGAATAGTGTGCTCAGTCAGTGTGTCACAGAGGAAAATGGAAGACCAAGAGACCCACTCACCAATCAAGATCCTTCACTTCCCTCAAGGCAGTTGTTTTAGTAAGTTTAATATGACATTAAAGTTGATGGAGTCATATTTTTAGTGATTCTAGCTGATTACAAACATTCTTCTGTTACATGTCATAGCCTGTCAGTGGAATTTCCTTCTGTTCCAGTCATATGTGCTCAGTTTTTCTTACACTCATATTTTGGATTTCACTAAATGACGGGAAAAAAAGGCTGAAGCGGTTTCCATCATAATTTTACAGCTTAAATTTAAAATTTTTATTCCTACTTTCAATTTCCATTAGTCATGCAGTTTCATCTACAAATAAAAAAAAATAACTTTGGTAAGGGAGGAGTATTAGACATAAGTTTTATGTCAGTCTTTATATTCACAACTAAAAATAGTGTTTATTATATGAAATTGTTATATTTCTGATTTCCCAGAATATGACGTGTTTCAGTAAAGATCATGACCTTTTTTGCCTACAGAAGCTTCCCTTATGTCACATCATTCCTTAAAGAAAAACTGACAAAAAGGATAGTTGTGGAATGAAACCTGTGTTACCTCTCACCATAAACCAGTTCTGAATGTAACATAGCAAAAACAATCATAGTGTGATACCCACGTGGCAACATAGAAACATAATTTGTCATATTTCTGCATAAAGCAATAGTTTTCTGCAATTATTGAACACTGCTAATTATTACATACATTATGTCAGATAAAAATCATGTCTTCACACATGTATAGAATATATATAGAAAAACAGGTATAAGACTGGTATAAAAAGTATATCATTTACTTTTAAAAAGATGGAGGAGTTCATGTTTTGAAATCACATGCTTTCTTCCTCCTAAGTACTTGATGATATAAGTTCTGGAGTGTCTTGTCTTGTAGTGGCAATTAATTTGAAAAAAGATTATGTGTTTGCCTGTTTAGAAACAAGGACAGTGCCTATTCAATATCCCCGTGGCCTACAGACAGCCCTCCAGCTCATTCTGGGCAGCAACTTTTGTTTGAAGCAACTTTTTGTTAATCTGCCAAATGCATGGCTGTGTCCCACAGCCTCTTCCCTTACCCCACAACATCTGACTCCAGTCAATGACCTGGTTTCCCTCCTCCCCACACTTATCTGTTTCAGTCAACTTCAGCTGTTGCAGGCAAGCCGGTATTATTCCTGACTGATAAATTTGTTTGGACTGGCTTTAGACACAGAATAATCAAAAAGGACACTGAATTTATTGAAGAATCCGCCAGCTGCTCATTAGTCTTTTGAGACAATAAAACTGCAATACTGTTAGCAAGTTAACTGAGATCTGGTTTTCTAATGAGAGGACACATTTTTCTGCCTGTTCAAAGGAGTGGTGCCCTTATGTAACTGAGTTAGTTTTTAAACAGAAATAACCTAGACATGATTTTTCCTTTTGTGCCTTACATAAGAGACAGAAGCAAAAGTATTAAATGATCTCAGCTGGGGTAAATGGAGCAATTATTTCATTTTATATTCCTATTAGTTTTCTTCTAAAAAGACAGTAAAGTGATATTACTAGCACACGTTTATGGAAGTACAAGTAATAATAATAGAAGATAACCAATAAAGTTGTAATAGAGTTTTTATTTAAAAATATATAGTAAATTCTACATTTTTGGAGCAGAAAAGGAAAAACTACAAACAACTCCCTAGTACTTATGAGCAGTTTAACAAGAAGATGGAGCCAGACTCTTCTGTTGCATCTGGTGGCAGGACAAGTGACAGAGACACAAATTAAAATCAGAGATTTAACTGAATATAGGAAAAACTTTTCTATCATGAGGACAGCCATGCAGTGAAGCAAGTTGCCCAGAGAGGTTGTGCAGCCTTCAGCCTTGTAAATTCACAAGATTAAACTAGATAAACCCTTGAGCAGTCTGATCTGATCTTACAGCTCACCCTGTCTTAAGCAGGAGGCTGCACTGGACACCTTGGAACGATCCTATGAAAGTTTAAAAAAGGTGTTCATATCTTATCAGATTATTGGCATTTAACCTGAACATACATCAAAACAGACAATTTCTTGGAGAAGATGTGGTAAAGCAGACTTTGGGAAAACTTTCTTTCCTGAGAAAGAAAAAGAACGGGAATTAGAAGGAAACTAATTACTATAGAAATTTTTGAGATACATGTGGCCTGAACACCAGATTTAAAACCAGTAATGAGGTAATCTTGAAATGTCCAGGTACAAAGCCCCTATCTATGATTAGCTTTCATTCTAAAGCATAAAGAATGTGAAACAAGTAGGGCAATTGTTTACTACATGCAGTCTTACAAGATTTCTAGCATGGGAACACAGGCTAGACAAAGATGTTGAAAAAAGAGAAATTGTTTTTTATTGCCCAAGTATTTCATTGTTCAACAACACACAGTAGAAAAACAAGATTAATAAGAAAAAATGCAGTGCTGCTTCTGCTTCTATTGTTATTCAGTTTGATTATTAGTTAACTGAAGTAATAAATCTGTAGCACATTCAGTTACACTGTAAGGTGGTAATACTAATATTATGATAAAGATGGATGGTGCAAAACATTACTGAATATATTGCTTTTTAAAGAACTTTTGTCTTCGTAAGTATATAATCAATAGTGATTTGAAGCTCTTTGCAGCAGAGTAGACTTGAACCAGTTTGGATACTGCACATCTCAGTTGTAGGTCAAGTGAAATTTAGGCCATCTGCAAAGCTGAAAATATCTTCACTGACAACAAATGTTATAAAACTAGGTCAAAATCCTGAAACATCCTCAATTATACAGGAGGCAAGATTTGGAGAGAGACATATCTTTTATTAGAACAACTGATAGAATCAGAAAATAAAGATTTAATGCCTTTAATCATAGAGTACTTTCTCCAGTTAAAATACACACCTTCATTGGCTTACAAGTCTATACCAAAAATAAATTTTACATTTTTAACCTCTGAGAACCTTGATATCAAAGGGCTTCAAGAGATAGGATGCTGTCTAGTGGCATATTGTTACATGAGTAATTCCACTATCTCACTCATGAGAGAAAGGGGATAGCTGTCAATGGAATTCTGGTCATTTAAGGAAATAAAACTGCTAATTTTTGCTTAAAGGCACTGAGATCACTTTCTCCCCAGTAGTTTTGGGGCATGCTGCATAGCTGATTTGCTTCTCTAAATCAAGCTCAGAACAACCATGGGATGCTTGAATGGAACAACAGAAACACAAAAGAGTTGAGGCTGGAAGGGACCTCTGGAGGTCATCTGGTCCAAACTTTCTGGTCAAGGAGGGCCACCCACAGCCAGTTGCCCAGGACCATGTTCATATGGGTTTTGACTGTCTCCTAGGAGAGAAACTCCACAGCCTCTCCAGGACATCTTTGCCTCACAGTAAAAAAGTAGGTTTATAAACTGCTCCATTCTGATGCTGTTAATAAATAAGGTAGAATTTTCCAGAAAAGTTTATTAACAGTATTTTTATAACACATCAGTTAGATCAGAGAGCAGTCAAAGAATACTTAAGAGAAATGTGTAACTGTAAACAAAGGCAAATAAATAGAAGTATTTAAATTAGCTCTGCACTATACAAAGGAAGAACTCAGAATAAAAACAAAACATTTATGAGATGCTACTTCTCCTTTTTCATGCTAGCCATTCAAGTTGTTAGTTAGGGGCCATGTTCTCAACAAGGCAGCTTTTGCTTGTTCACAAAATAAAAAACCTCATCACATTTATCAATGGATGGTGAAAAGCAAAGAAAACTGAAGTGAATATGCTAAGTGCAGTTGAGAAGCCAGGCACTACTATAATCTAACTTCTTTGTATCCTTCTCAAAACAGCAACTAAAAAGCAGGCCCTCATGCAATTTCTGATATTATATTTTATTTCTCTTGACAGCAAAAGTTCCTAATCTGATCCATTTGCAATTTACTTCAGTGCTTCACATAACATTTTGTCTTAACAAGGAAGTTAATTTGAAACAGCTGTATGTTGACTAGTTTGGACAAGTCATAATTAATAAAAACTGCATTGTGAACATTTTGAAAAACATCTCTTTTTAAGTATTTTTTCACTTTTTTTTTTTTAACTTGAAAGATATTCTTTTTGAAGAAGTGTTGCATGCATCTTTGAGGAAAAATTGCTGCTATACAAGATAAGTAGGTGTTTTCTTGGTAATCAAAGCAGATAACATCTCCAGTGGACATGAAAGAGTGTTGTGACACTTGGAGATGCACATACACCCACAAGAACATGAATAGAGCTAACAGCGCCTCTAACACAATGGTCCCCTTTTCAGAAAGTCCCCAGATGGTTCTGATGAGAAGCACGACAAACCAACCCACTCATGTGGCTCATTAGGCATCTTGCAGCACCAGCAAAATCCCAAGATTAACTGATACAGAAGGCCCCAGTACCACAGGATAGGATGGAGCCTGCAAAATGATTTTAAAAATATGAGAAAAGACACCAGAAAGAACAGGTTCTCTTTAAAAACAAACATAATACAAACTAAAAAACAAATCAGGAAGGAGTGGTGTTGATCTCCACTGTAACAAACGCAACACTTAGTTTCATGTGAGCTCCTCACTTCCAGGTAATGACACATCTAGAAGAGGTTTCCTAGCTATAAGCAGTCCCTAAAGATCCTCTTCAAATCAATTCTCAAAATAATCCAAGTTTCCATGGAAGCACATCTTTTTAAACCTGCATCTCTTAAAGCAGTGTATGGAGAATCTGAATTTTTGTTAGGGTTCCCATAGCTCTCTTTAAACACAGATCTACATCCATATGAACAGCACACCAAGTTCTGAGCTTCATTCATACCACATTTACATAATACACACAATTATTCTGTATATTTTCATATTACAATACAGATGTCTTCAACAGAATGAAGTTTCTTTTAATTCATGTTGAATTGTAAATCACGTGGTCAAGCTCCCCATAATGACTGCTGAATAGCTTCAAAAATTCCATGTCCTATTTTTTTGACCTGCATTGGCACTCCTTTAACCTAAAAATTTCATTACTTGATGACTACAGTCATCCTCAGCAGAAAAGAACCTGAGCTTCATGTACATTCTCCTGCAAAGCTAGAATAACTTGATGTTGCTTCCTTCTGATTAAGTTTTCTTTATTTCTTAACTGCTTCCCTGTGATAAAGGCACCACATAATAGAGCAGGAAACTTCATTTCACTTACTGCTCTTCCTTAGCATCCTTTGATTAAGATTTCTTTTACCTACTTTAATTACTGTATTCTTTTCTTGATGCAGTAGTCAGAAGACATCTCAGCAAAAGTTTATATGCTGTAAAAAATGTGCACAAGCCACACAACTATGTTTTGTTGTAACCAAAAATCTGAACAATTTTCTGTCTATAGCAGTTTGTTTATTAATTTTTTTTTAGTGTTTGCTTAATAGATAAATAACTCTTCATTCTCTGCTGAAACCTCCTAAAAGGCAAATAGTCCTACCACCTGTTCTATATAGATATCACTTTATACAGAGTCCAGTGAGATTTGAGTACAGTATTTTTGAGTGAAAAAGCTTCATTCTGTGAGGATGTCTAGGTTTACATCTTCTGTGGTGGGAAGGAAGGATCTGTTTTTTATCAACTAACAAACTCCTTAGTGATGAGAAAGGACAACATAAAAAGGGTAAAGACAGTATGTTGTGGTTTTGATTTATCTCTCAGAGAGTAGAAGTCTTAGAGCAACTGAGCAATATTGTTTCCAGCACTGAGAATACAAACACAAGAAACTTTATGGGTTAGATATGTGTATTCTCACTCCTTTTCTTGGTAATGTTTCAGTCCACATTGTAGCACAACTAAAGCATCCTTCCTTTAAGACTTCTGAAAATTGTCTATGTAACATGTTAATGAAACCAATCACCACTACTCAATAAAAGAAATAGTATGTAGGGAGAGCACTTGCTAACACAAAACTATTGTCCAGTGTTAACAGTGTCAAAATACTGACAGAAGTCATTCACTTCAGGGTCATCTACTCCAAATGACTGATAGATCAGAATTCCTTCACACTGCGATAACCCATGGCTCCTAGACTACTACCTTCAAGTATCATTCACATAAGAGCATGGAAAAATTCTTAGAACTCTCTCTATTAATTTGGAATTAATAATGATAAAACACCTCAGAGTAGTAACCATCATACTATGAGGTATGTTCTTCTTTGTTTACAGACAGCAAAACCAACTCAAGTTTTCAAGTCAGTAAAAAAGGGTGTTAAACTCCTGTTCAAAAGACTGAGAATAATGACCTAAGCTTCAGATTTTTTTAATAAGGTGATATTCCCTACTAGCAGACCTGATTTTATCATACTAGAGGAAATAAAGAAACATAAGCAGAATAAGAGGTAATATCTGCTTCTAATGTCTGCAATCGTTTTCTCTATCCTTCTGATAAGGCTACTGCAGTAGCTGTTTTTCAGTAACATCAGGTGCCCAGTTTGGGATTCGTAGGGTGTGGGGCTCCTACACCTTCTCAGCCAGCAACAGAGCTTGTCTGAAACTCTCTCCTTCCCACATCCCTTGGGCTCTTGGCACCACTCCTCCCATTCCCAGGCTCACCAGCTGCTCCCCTTTACCCTGTGTTCATGCCCTGAGCTACAGACCACCACCCCTTGTGCTTTCAGCTCCTCAGTCAGGATGTGTTAAGAACAATGTGCCTCCTGCCTCCTGTTTCTCTGATTATTCCACATGATATCTGGAATACCTCACAATGCAGAGTCACATCAGATGGGTGCAAACGATGAGTCAGGTCCAAGGTCAATCCAGCAAATCCAGCCATGAGGTGAGGGAACAGGACTGGGCACTGGCATGACCAACAACAGTCAGTATGGGGAGCCCTGGGCTGAATGAGAATGGGTCTCCTGGCTCCTTGGGAGGAGGAAAGGTTAGGCAGGGCCAAGAAGGGCTATTGATTTTCCTTTCTTAGTTGTAGTTTTAGGATGCTGGGGTAGCAAGCTGCTAAAACATGGGTGGCTATGAACTTCAAGAACATTTAAACACCATTAGCATGCTCAGTCTTTCATTTGTGATAGTAAATCATATAACTATCAACTTTCACCACCTATTTAGCACACTTCTCTTTTTAATCAGAAATGTGTACCAAAAAATATTCCCAAATCCCACCTATAAAGTAAACGTTTCATGATTGCCCACTGGAATATCATCAATTACCTCTCATTATCTCCACCATATGTCAGCAACAGAGCTAGTACTGGGCTCCAGACTGCTCCTTTGGGAAGGAAAGAAAGATTCATGTCCCTTTTAGACCTCAGTCATTAAGCCTATCTTAATCACTACTAAACCTTATTATTCATGGCATGTTCCATGTTCTGAATGGATTTTTTTCATCAACAAAATAATGCCAAGGCATCTTACAGAATTATCCCAGACAGATAAAGTATTTTAGGATGTAAAATTTACAAACATGTCATATATATTTTCATACAAAATTTCTCCTGCAACAATCAATATTCTTAAGTCACAAATTGAGCATTCATTGAGTATTCTCATTTTTCACAGAAACATGTAAGCATAAGAAGTTCTTAGGAATTTTGTGAACTCCATGAGAAAACTCTCAGGCCTCAATTCTCAAGGAATTTCTGGGTTGTCATACCTAAGTTTTAAACATCTGACTGGGAATTAAATCCTTAAACCCCATACTTAGTCATTTTGCCTCTTTATTTGGCAAAAAATCAGACAAGTCTCAGCAATTCTTCTAATACCTAGACTTTACAAAGACAGAGGTATGTCTGAAATCCTCCTCTCCCTGAGATTGGTCTTATTTTCTGTGTTAGGGATTCACAGCCTGGACCTGTTCCTGCACTTGGATGCCTTTGAATCTGTCTTGTGTAATATAGCTGTTTCATGCTTTTACTTTTAAAACACAGAGGAGCCTTCTCTGCAGCTTGAGGAAAAATAAGACCACATCTCTCACCTACTGCAAAAGTGCTGCAGTCAACAAGCTGAGAGCTCTCATTATCCCCTGGCAAATTTGTGTCATCACGTAGCACACAGTGGAAGACTGATAGTGCCAGAAGGAGACTAAGACTGAGGTTTAGTAGTGAGGGCTTGCAATTGCTTTTTATGTTGTTATTGCTAGTTCTGAACAGTTTGGGGATTAAAGAGTCATTTGTCACTGAACATTGTTTTAATCCATACTAAAAATACTTTATTAATGTCAATATCTTGATTGACTTTCAAGTTGTTTAATGTAAATATCTCTTAATTGCCACAAAAAATACCTTGCTGTGAGTAGGTAGATATTTTTCTCCTTCTGATGTTTTAGAATTTTAGAGTACCACTGCTACTGAGATCTTCATTAAGCTCTTGATATGACTCCTCAAAGCAATCATTTAAAAGATACCAGTCAAAACCTGGGCTGGAGGTTTATGTCAAAAATGATACATTTTTATTTGCTCATGAAATTTCAGGCTATCCATCTGCTTGAAAACTCATGCAACCTGTCATTGACTTCAATGAATATTGCTGAAAAAATATGATCTTTACTTAAGATTTCATCACTGCTTTATATTTGAAGATTTAAGTTTTTCAGTGAATAATTTTCCACCTACAAAACATGATTTGCCACTATCAGAGTAACTTGAAAAGCATACCTATTTCTGAAGGTGTAAATCTATACCATGAATACCTTTTTTGTTTAAATCTTCACAGAATTATGGTAGTGTCCCTATTTGCATTCATCTGTTTGTCACAGAATCATTTGAGGAATTAAGAGCAGTCAAATAACATTGGGACTATTATTTTCAAAGACTGATTAAATAAAAATAATACTAGAAAATCAGAAATTTACCCTGTAATTACCCAGTAATTACCTAGGTAATCTAGGTATTACTCTCTAATTAAAACAATAACAATCTATCCATTATCTTGAGCACCACATTTACCAAGTGTATTATTGATAGCTGTGAAGATGGCATTTCAATATACTTCTTAGCATATAATAATATTCCAACACAGGAGAACAATTTACAACTACTCAAAGCAAATATAAGTACACCATAATAGCAGGTAAAATTTTAATACAGATGATGGAAGTGAAAGACTGTGAGTCTAGATGATAGTCACTGGGAAAACAAATATCTTTACTGAAGGTCTTGTCTTTGCCATAGAATGAGAAATTAATTGAATGCATCATACTTTTGAGTCTTAACCAGCTTTGTGTCAAAAAGCCTAACGGTGTCACCACATCTAGTTCTTTCATTGCAACAAAACCACTGGAAGTTGAACTGCAAATAGATGCAAATACCCTGGTGAATGTGTCCAATCTTCTGTACCAGGTTTCAGTCAAGATGAGCAGAAGATTCACTCAGTCTCAGCAAGCTACAAAGGAGGTCTGCAATACTACAGACAACAACAGAAATAAATTCAAAACTAGACAGTGATTTCTGTGGAGGAAGAAGTATAAAAGCTTGTGCACAACTAAAGCGCATAAAGATTACCAAAGACTTTTCATAATATATTAAAAGAAATTTCAATAGGAACAAAAAAGTAAAGCCATATCCCAGTGGAACATAATACGTGTTTCTTCCAGTTCTTAATGAATATTAATGAAAGGGAGGAATACAAGTCTTTGACATCAGAATATTTTCAGTGTTGAGACACTTTGTTTGAAAACAAAATTATTTATTCACTAAACAGTTGACTCTGGACCCACTGAACTTAATGTTAAAATTACCTTGGTCTCCATGTGTATGGCCTGCAAATAATCAACAACATTTTTGATAGCACTATGTTAAAAGGGCAAATAAAAAATATAAAAATACCAAAAATTACATTAAATCAAGGCTTTGATGGATTATTCTATGGTGAAATGTTTGTGTTTTTTTAAGAAAAGAACAAAAAGGTCCTTACAATAAGTCTGACAGACCAAGAATTTTACTGGAGTTTGAACATGGAAATACACGTCCAGAGTAGTCTGTGGAAATCAAGTCTGGTCTTACAAAAGCTGTCTCAGACTTCAGTGAAAATTTTAACTAATAGGACTAAGAGACTAATGAGATAGTAAATTAATCTAGACTCATAGCCCCAAAGGAGGATAGTGAATCATTCCTGAAGTGTGATTCAAACCATTCATCGTGGACATCTAAGTTGCCATAGTAATTAACAGAGCTCTTAGAAATGTGGTCTTATGTCTTTCATGACCAAATCTGTTAAATGCATTTCTCCTCTCTCTTTTTATCTTTCCAGGTGCAGACCTTGCAGAACAGACGTTCTCCAATACCCATACCATTTCCTTCCTAGAACTTTGATCCAAACAAAACTTAACTGGTGTTATCCAGCTATATCTCCATGCAGTTGTGATGCCTCTCTCCACATCAATGTTACGGATCAGTAATCACGGTTAATTCAAGTCATTGCCTGGTTCAAGACTACTTCCCATCTTTGAAAGATCAGACACTAGCTAATGCAAATCATGAACTTCAAAGCCCTCACACATCAAGTTGGCTGGGATATTCAACCTATGCCCCCATCTTAGAGTTTGAAATTGTTTTATTTGACTACACTTTGACATAGAGGATGTCCTTGGTAAATTGCTGAAAGAAATGAGCTATAAGAAGTACACATTATCCACATTTTTCCTTTGATTCCAGACTAGAAGACACTTAGCTTGTCTTGTGGCTTGAGTTTTTGTTCCTCTTCAAACACCATTTATTACTAGTCACTATCTATTAATAGTGCTTGACACTTCCAAAAAGCTTGTTAGAGTCATAATAATAATAATAATAAAAAAGTTCTCTGCACTTTACATGCAAGGGAGTACCATTGTGACTGTACCGGAGCAATGCATGCTTGAGTGGAAATTGACTGTCTTGTACAGAGTCAGATAAATCATGTAAACCAGGTAAATCATGCCTGGTTCTATTAGCTGATGGGAAAAATTACAGTTTAAAATAAAAATTTCCTTCAGAATATAACTAGGTTTTTAGGAACATAACTAGGTCATGCAGAAAGAAAATTAGAGACACAAAAGCACAATTTGAAGTTAATTTGGCTACTTCTGTTAGGGATAACAAAAACTGCTTCTATAAATACATTAATAACAAAAGAAGGGGCAAGGAAAACCTCCATTCCTATTTGGACCTGGGGGAAACATAGTTAACAGGAATGAGGAGAAGGCTGAGGTACTGAACACCTACTTTGCCTCAGTTTTCGCCAGTAGGAGAGGTGGCCCTTGGGACAACTGGCCTCTGGAGCTGGTAGACAGGGACAGGAAGCCGAATAGCCCCCCTGTGTTTCAGGAGGAAATAGTCAGTGACTTACTGAGCCACCTGGATCCACACAAGTCCATGGGACCAGATGGGATCCATCCTAGGGTGATGAGGGAGCTGGCAGAAGAGCTTGCCAAGCCGCTCTCCATCATTTACCAACAGTCCTGGCTGTCTGGGGAGGTACCCAGACGACTGGAAGTTGGTGAATGTCACGCCAATCCACAAAAAGGGCTGCAAGGAGGACCCGGGAAACTCCAGGCCTGTCAGCCTGACCTCAGTGCCTGGCAAGGTTATGGAGCAGACCATCCTGTGTGCAATCACACAGCACCTACAGGATGGACAGGGGATCAGAGCCAACCAGCACAGGTTTAGGAGGGGCAGGTCCTGTTTGACCAACCTGATCTCCTTTTATGAGCAAATGGTGAGAACATAAGTGGAAAAGGAGATGCGTAAATGCAGCTTTAGAGTACATACCACTGTCTTTAAAATGTAGCTATCACAGGACAAACCCTTTCACCCCTTTCCTCTCTCTGACCATCCACCTACCCTATTTCCCACACTCTCAGTACCAAGGCTGAAAAACATCTGAGTGTCATATGCCTGATGCACGATGCAGTCTTTAAAATCTATTTACAAAAATCAGCAACCAATCAACCAAAATCAATAACCAGCCTTGTGATCTGGTTCCTTGGGAACACCAAACCAATTCCTTTTTGAAGTCTTTAGTAAACATGCTCTCTAGTGCAACCAGGTAGCTGTCTCTCTCTCTTACCTGTTATCTGAGTATTTCCATCCTAAAGAAGTCCCGAAACCAAAAGTCATGAACCATGGCTTTGTGTATCTTTGAATTTCCCTTTTCATAGCAGTCACCACTCTCCATCGCCCAGATTATGACCAGCTAATGCACAGTTTTTAATGCATTTCATTCTTTCTTAGCTCTCATCCCTCAGTGGTTGGGTCTCATAGGTAGTGTCTGTCAGACCCTACAAAGAAGATGACCAACATGAGGAAAGTTGAAAAACAAATCAGAATGACCATACAGCCTCACGTGTATCTCAGTTCAGTCCATTAATGAGAAGAAGTTCTCTCAGAAGTTACTTTGATGTGTTGAAAGAACAAGGCATTAAACAGAAGAGCTGGAGCACAGAACAGACAATAACTTCACTGAGTAAGACTGCTACCATTTCAGGAACAGATAGAAGATCCCCTACTCTAACTAGAAATGGGAATATGGTCAAAAGAAGTGCACAGCTATGGAGGCTTTTATCACATGGAATATACCAGGAAACAGCATGGAATCATAAGACTCATGGACAACTCCATCTTCCTTTGGACAGTAAAAGGTTTTAATTTATTACCGTAGAGCAATGAGATACTAGAAAGCTTAAACTACTCAAAGGGTCCATGGGAATTAAGACCTCAACCAGAAGAAATCAACAGAAAGCAAACAAATTTAATTCTCTTTATGTTACTTCTATGAAAGAGTGATGTCTTAAAAAAAAAAAAAAGTGTTTCTTCCCCCTCCGCAGCTTCTTCTTTCTTGACACCTTTCATACCACACCTTTTTGGCCCAGTAGCCATAAGTCTAGCCTCTGTATTCACTATCAGATGAATGTGTGAGTTCCTCACCCATATTAGTAGGTGGGTTTTTGATAATAAAAAAAAAAAATCTTGCACTGACTAAATTATTTTCACAAATAGGGGATTTCTAGGGAGGTAAACATATCTTACCATTTCATGTAGGGATTCATATATTTTTGTTAGTTTGACCCAACCTATAAACTAATGCATACTTCCATATCCATTAAAAAATCCATTAGCATTACCAGAAAGTACAGTAATGACTGCTAAGCAACAGAAAATGCCATTATTAAGATAGAAATTATGTTAATTACAGTGGTAGAACAGACACACCTCATAGGAAATCTACATACTCAATACTATATTTTTTCACCAGTTCACGTGATTGAAATCACAGGTCATAATTTTTAAAACTTATATGGCTATTCAAATCATCACAGAGAGAAACATTTGAATATGACATGCCTTTGCCCACAGTAAATCAACCACCTTAAACTTTTTAGATTAGCTATTCTTTCCTGAATTACATCAAGACAACACTATAAATAAAAACTTGTGGTTACATTTCTTTAAGGGACTGCGAAGAGAAGCATAAAATAAATGTAACCTCTAACAACTTCCATTACAGAATCAGTGCAGGAAGCAAACAGAAAAACATGATAAAACGTATACAATTTAGAAGAAGACTGCTTTCATACTATTGCTCTTTAGCTGACAGCTTTTTCACTGAAAAGCCCAAGTACAGCTGGAAGAGAAAAATTGTGACAACAATGTCTACTATCACATTTTTCACAAAAGTCAGCATTTCTAAATCTCACATAGAAATATAACTAATGAATCAATGGGACTAGAAACAAAGATGAAAAGAAAGCCCTAGATGTTTGCAATCTGAGTGTATGGGTGGTTCCAATCACACATTCTATCAGTTTAAATTCCCAGATGAGATAAAACCTGAGGAAGTATATATAAATTCTGTATAACACACAAAAGTACACTCTATGACTTGCTTTGCAATACCTGGTTGGCTGTGATAAAGGAATTCAGTGTCAGCAAGTGCAAATCGCATCTCTTTTAAAGCATGTTATAAAAATGTATGTTGCAAGTAGCCTCTCCCCTTGCAGACTACAGATACTATCCCAGTGCAATTTGTCTGTGCAATTTTGCTAGTGTTGGCAGTAAACCAAAAATGCCTCTTACAGGAAAAAAAAAATACAAACCCAAACCTTAATTGACGTTTCTTCTGTGAGAATAAAAGCTGATTAATCCTTTGATGCCCAGGAGTCAGGAAGTTGGTAATGCTAAGCATTAATACAGGCTGTTTACTTGCATAGTCTTTACTGACTTTGTCAAACCATCATAGACCCGTCTTCCATGTCACTAGATAGTTCAGAGTTTTCTTCATACTTCTGATCCTCTGAAACATTAAAATGAAGATGCCCAGCTGACCTCTGGTTTAGGAGAAACACACAAAAAGAGACCATAAAGAGATTTGACAAAAGATACAGACACAAATCCTCTCAGGTGCAGGCAACAGTGCTTTCCCAAAAGAAGAAATAACTGTGCCCAATTCAGTTACAATTATTTTATGTAGTGTAATTCTGTGTATCATACAGTCATAGCAGTCTTGTTAATTTAAGTTCCTCTCTTGACATCAGGCATCATTATCTAATCCTATATGCTGTTGGGCAAGGACTTTTGCAAGCATTTCTGTGACCTTTGCAAGTAAGTGTTTCTATGGTTTACTTCGTTTTTGAGGGCTGAATTTATTCACACCTCCTCCTGGTGAACTAGGAGAATAAACTGAACCATGAACTCCAGGAGAAAGTGATTTTCAATACCCTCTTGAGTTTTCCTGCTTTTCAGCCACAATGCCCTCAAACTAATGTGAATTTAATTCACAGATTATGACAGAGGACTGTCAGGTGAGAAATCCGGACAACAGAACATAATTACCCTTATAACCTATTTGCTGCACAGGGAAGACATAGGGATCAGGGGACATTGCCCACATAAGCCCCTTCTAAATTCTTCTCAGACACAATGAGGGACCTTTAATCACATTTGTAAGATGCTTGACAAAGTGATAGAAGCAGTCTGGTTGAAAGGGCTGTTCTGCCCTTCTGCTCCCTCTAAGTCTGACATGTAGTTCTGTTCTTTGCTAGCAAAAGAGCTTGTCCCTGTTATCCATTTACAGCTCTGGTGTCAAAGTAACAATTGTGGGAACATTTAATACTTACACCTCCTAATACTGCCCTTTCCTTTTTTGGAGCAGGGAAAACTATATCATGGCCTTTGAGAAGAACTAAGAAAGGGTGGTTTATAAGTAAATGAAATTTAATCGTCATTGGAATTCTAATGAATAGCTACGAATTCAGTCTGATGTTTGTCCGATTTTGCATTCTAATGTCTTTTGGAAGATAATTGGAAGAAACAAAGATAATATTCTTGCTTCCCTTTTATGAAATGAATCCATTTTAATGCAAGTGTTGAGAGTGAGATTAGCTCAACACTTGCATATACAAAGTATTCCCTCAAATGCCAATGAAAAATAAAAACAAAGGAAAGCACGCATTTTGCTGAAGGTCTTGAACACAAAACCATAGGATTATAGGTGTCATAGGGAGGTAACTGCATAACCCTTGTGTATGGATTCTGGCTGAGATGATTTCCCCATAGCAGCCCTCACAGTGCTGTGCTTTGCATAGGTAGCTAGGAAGGTGTTGAAAACACATCGGTGTTTTGGCTACTGCTGAGCAGTGCTGGCACAGCATCAGCACTGTCTCCTTACATTACCAACCCCCTCCATTGAGAGAAAGATTCTAGGGGAGGACACAATCAGGTCAGCTGACCCAAACTAACCAAAAGAATATTCCATACCATATGATGTCAGCTCAGGTATAAAAGCTGAGGAAAGGATGAGGAAAGGGAGGGCATTAGTTATTTGCAATGTTTGGCTTCTGAAGCAACCACTACGCATGCTGAAAGCCCTGCTTCCCAGGAGGTAGCCAAATGCCGCTTGTTAATGGGAAGTAGAGAATAAACCTTGTTATTTTCCTCTTTGCTTCTGTGTGCGCAAACTTTCACTTCATTAAACTGCCTTATTTTGATCTAAGAGTCATTTTTCATTTTATTCCCTCTCCCCTGTCTCTGGCTGGGAAAGGGAGCAATAAAGCAGCTTGGTTGGCACTTGGCAGCCAGCCAGGATCACCCCATCACACCTTGCCAGCAGGGAAGCTCAGAATATTCGTACCTTCATCTTCTCTGCCTACAACCCCTTGAGCATCTGGTCCTACAGGTTATAGAATCAGGAAAACAAAGAGCACCCTGCAAACAAAGTTAGAAAATCTCACTTAGTAGTTCAGACTAGAGAGGGGCTTCCAGCCTGTAAGATTTGCATTATAAAAGAAGGTAATTAGTGTGATACCTATTTTAAAAGTACTAATTCCGGAAGACCTGATTGCTCTCTATAAATACATCTAGGAACATATATCAGGAATGGAGAATACCTATTTAAAATAAAGAACAAGCCTCCAGAATATACAGGTATGAATTAAGAGTGTACAATTTTAGGATGGAAATAAGAGAAAAGATTAAACAGCATTGTAGGGGGAGACAGAACAAGAAAAGACAAGACAGCCAAGTCTGAGTACAAATAAACTTCAGACTCAAAAAGGTGACATTTTGTTGTGGTTTTGCCCACCAGCCATCCCCTGGGGCTGAGGATAGTTTTGTTCAGGTGGATTTCCGGAGAAAAGGCCAATCAAAACTTTAGTAATGCCTTTGCCAATTACATATTTAAGAAAATGGAAGAGAAGGTTGTGGCACAGTTGAAATTAGATAGCGATGTAGGAGCAGCAGCAGGCCCCAAGGAGGGTTAGGGTCCCCTCCTCCCCCGGCCTTGGGCCAGGGGCAGGTGTGGCACTGAAGTCTTCCTTCTCTCCTATAACGGAGTAGAGAAAAAAAACTTAGAGAAGAGCCTGGACAAGAATGCTGCTGAAAGAATTCCAGTAGAGAGATAAGGGACCTCCAAGGTCAAAGCTAGCAGCAGTAGGAGAGAGAAGTTTGAAGGGGGGTCTGCTTCTTCCCCCTCTCTCGCTCTCTCTCTCTCGCTTCAGCAGGGAAAAGACTGAAAAATAAATCCCTGCCAGCTGTGGAAGATTGTTGGGGTGAGGAGACCCCCATGTGGCTCATAAAGGAGCTTGTGGATGTACAAGAAAGCCAAGACTTCATGAGAAGGCTTGAAACGAAACAGAGTCCTGCTGGAGGCTTGTAAGCCATGGAGAGACTTACGCTGGAGCAGAACAGCTTGGGTAAGCTTGGGATCTCAGTGAGAGATCCATGCTGGTGTTGGAGATTTGTGACCCTGAGAGAACGTACACTGGAGCAAGAATGGCTCAAGTAGAATGCTGGGATCCAAGTGAGGGATCCATGTTAGACCCATGTCGGAGAGGTCTACGAAGAACTGTTCTCCTGTGGGGAGGGACCCCACAGGAAACAGGAGTGGACTCAAAAGCCATTATCCCCTGTGACTCTGTGGTGAAGATCTATGGTAGGCAAGTGTCCCCTTGCAGTCCATGGAAGACCCTACAGGGCCTGGGTAACCCCCAGGCTCCAGTCTTAGCCCAGGAGGGGCTATGCCCAGCCCTGAGGCCTACGGATAACAGAAGAAGAGCTTTAGAGTGAATGAGAATGGAGAAAGAGACTACTTCTCCTACTTGGACTGATAAAAAGGGGGAGCGGTATTTCTGTAAATACATAATACTTTTACCTAATTGGAATTATTGTAGTTCTTTAGTTTTTTATCTTGCTAGTAATGAATGTTCATATTATTTACCCAAATCAGGTCTCTTTTGTCTGCATAAACCTTCTTTCAACTTACAGTAATTATGTGGGGGGTGTGAGAGCAAACTGACCCAGAGCAAAATCACGACACATTTATGAAAAGGATTATAATCTGCACTTTCTAACTGTAATAACAGGGGACTGGATTTACAATCTAGAAGTTTTCTGCTGGCTGTGTTTTCTGCAAACACTGACATTACGGCAATCTCTTCAATCAGAACTATATACTGTAGCTGTACTGTATTCTTTTTAATATACTTTATGCACATATATTATCTGTAAGCACAATTATAAATACAATTCTGCTTCCAGTTGCTTTAAATCAAAATACTTCTTCAAGCTATTTTTTTTTACATTATCCATTTATTTTTTTATAAAAGGAAAAAAAGGTTTTTAACACTAACTTTAGAAGAGAATATGGGCTACTGTCATCCCTGAAGGGTTGCTTTTTTTCCATAATGGATTTTAAGGAGTTCTGATAATGGCATGAGACTTCAGCAGAAGTTTGAAACACAACCAGAGTCTAATTCTGTAATAACAGAAATACCTTTTACATTAAAACTTCTTACAGAAATCCTAAAATCTCAAAACTTTCTAGTTACATCTATTGATTTCTAAAGTCCACACAGCTGACCAATGCTACAGGAAACCATTGCACAGGACTCAATCTCTGGGCAGGAGTAAATTAAGGTGTCTTTTAGCTATCATCCACACAATGCCAGTGAAAGCTCACTGAATTTAATGATAGGAATTATAAGGCCACACTTTTTTCACTGAACTGTAGCAGCTGAATTCACATAAAGCTTCTCCACAGATGGAGACTTGGTCATTTTACTCTAAAATAGATCAAACAATATATTCCCTGTTTCAGGAGTGCAAAAATCAAGAGGCTGCACAGGCAGTTTACAAGCAAGCTGCTCAGAGAGCCTTGTCTAACAAGGCACAAAGTAGCCTTGTACACCACCACCTTCTATCCAGGATCTACCAGTTCATATTTGGGCCTCTTTTAAAAACAGTTTTTAGGGGTTTCAAGAGTGTTTTGATGAGTTTCATTGAGAGGATAAATTTCTGTTATAGTAACAATGAAATAAGATGCCATGAGTGGTTCAAGAGGCAAAGAACACAAACTGAAAAACAGGAGGTGCTCTCTGAACATTAGAGTGCAATACTTTGCTGCTGAGAGGATGACTGAGGACTAGCACAGGTTGCCTAGACATTTCATCAAGTCATTCACTGAAGACATTCAAAAGCTGTCTGGACACAGTCCTGCACAACCAGGCCTGGGTGACCCTGCTTGAGCAGGGGAATTGGACCAGATGACATCCTGAACTTCCTTCCAACCTCCAACATTTTTTACACACACTTTTTTTTGCTTTTTAAAAAATCGTATGATATCAAATTGGGGAAAGTGAGAGGAAAAAAAAAACCCACAAAACAACAACAACAACAAAAGAGATAATATTCTTCCTGTTGGAAAGACAAATATTCAGAAAATATGATAGTTAAGAATAACTGCCCAAACCAACTTTTCAGTACTTTCAGTACTGATGCTCCTGCATCAGGTATATTGGCCAGTCTTTGCGAGCGAAGATCCGGGAAGGTCTTTACACCTTCCAGCCTGCGCATTGGATTTTTTAGGTGAGACACAGTGTGCGCGGAACTGAGCCCACCCTTTAATCCTAAGGTTCATCTGCCGGGGCCAAGCGAGCTTGGACGGTGGCAGCGAGGTCCTTAGGACGTAGGTGGGTTGCCTTTAAGGGCTAACGAGCCCCACCTGCCCGGGAGTGGCCCTGACCGGGAATCGAACCCAGGTCTCGGGCGGTGACAGCGCCGGCGCCTTTACCACTAGACCACCAGGGGCTCCGCATCAGGTACATCAGGTACAGCCTAACCATTGATCAATTAAGGAATTCTGATTATGCAGGAAATGAAGCAGCTCCTCTAGGCATCCCAACTTTATTAAACATAGACACTGGAAACTGCAAACACCAAATATCAGTGAGTTTACAAGGACAAACATATTTGATTTATTAAACAATTATCAGCCATCATCCATCCATTTTTCCTCTTCAATTATTTAATATGAACAGTTGATTTCTTATCAAAACTTCCATTTTTGCCAAGTTTCTTCACTGTTCTTTGTGAAATAATTAGCAAAACTCTTTAAGACTTGAAGGATAAAAATTGGATGACACACAGATTCTAAACAGTTTCATTAACTGATTTATCATTCTGGGTTTAGAGATACGAGAAATCCCAAATCAACTAAACGGAAAATGTTAATGTACAAAGTTAACCACACTATCAGTTTAATGTGCAAGTAATATTTTAAATTGCTTCTTTAGACAACAAAACATATGAGATAAAAATTAATATCTTTGAAAAATAGTATGAAGTGAAAAAATTATTCATTGTAGAAATACTGTATTAAGGTTTTAAAAAACCTCTTTTTAATAAAACTTGAATCAGAGCTGCCTAGACATTTCTTATTTTTACCTGAATTAGATTAACCGCAGTCTATAACATTTTTTTTGTAATCTTGTATGCAATTCTATAGACTGCTCTCAGTGCTCCCCAAAACAATTATAATGAACTGAAACAATTCAACTTCAGTTTATCCTCAAATACATACAGCCTGGAAAAATGTAAACCTATATCTTTCTAAACTCTCCAGAATACAGTAAATAATTTAAGCCCCTGATCCCAACACCTTTATTTTTAAAAAATTAGTTTTCTCCCTCCCTTTTGTTGACTCTTTACATTTTAATATTCTCTACACTAGTGAACAGATTTTGAAAGCAAGTCATAGAGTATTAGCAACATTTTCTTCAAAGTGATACATATCAAAGTACCTTCTTCAACATTTTAAAACCTGATGTTTTCATTGATTGAAATGATGCTATACTTAATTTTGTACCAAGTGTGCCTCCCCCGTCATGTAAATACTGGATTAGTTTACTGTTCTCTAATATTAATATTGACAGAAAGTAACCAGCAGTACTATAGCACTTTAAAAATTTAAAACCTATTCTCTAGTCAGTGCCAAGTATAAAAAGAATTTGTTATTCTTTGACGTATTCACAAGCTAGGTTTTGCCACATATTTTAGTTATATGAAAAATGAAGGCATTCTGCTTCTGGTGCCTGTATTAAGTAAGTTTGTTATGCAGGTCTGATGGTGTTTAAAAGGTGAAGCCAATGAGAGAAGCCTGGGAGCTTATTTTCTCCATATTTCTCCATAACTTTAACTGCCGCTTTACCTCAAAGTATTAGAGCAGAGAGTTCATTACTACCTGAAAAGGGTTACTACATTGTATGTGTGAGGAGGTCATCTGAAACTGATGACTTTTAAAGGTCATACACAAAATGAATTTTGGCTTTGCTGAAATACTCTCCTTTGGACACTAAAAATCTTATTTTAACAGCAGCTGTAAATGTTGTGTAAGTAGAAATGAGAGATTTCAGCCACCTTTGCCTACCTTCACTCTGACATAAATTTACTTTTTACTTAAATCTACAATTGGGAGAATACTCATTTATGATGTTGTTAAAAGTCATTTTGCTCTGGCTCATTATTTGAGTGATGAATTGATAGTTTCTATGGTTTTGTTTCATTTTTACTCTTTGTTTTCATAAATCTCCTGTTACATATATGTTTTGATAGTGGAAAGGAATTTTTTCCTTACTTCTGTTACACTGAGAGCTTAAAGCCTGCAAGATTTGTGGATACTGCAGATTCAAAAATGGACAGATAGGCTGCAAAATGACACAATAAGAGATGTTTCCTTAGTGTGTAACTTCAGCAGTTTCCCCCATTTTTTTCTCCCTAAGGCTATGTGAAATTTATGGAATGTCAGATCACACCTGGCACACAAGCAAACACGAATACAGTCTACTGCTTTACTTCCCTTGTGGTCACATACATACAAACATTTTTGTTCCAGTGGATTCCAGCACTTTAATCCTTCCCACATAATAATGGCCCTTAATAAAAACACCTAAATTAGAGACTCAGCTCCCTCTATAGTCAGTAAAGAAAGACTGTCACTTCCACAGAACGACTCAGATTTTTCCCACTATCTTACTCACTCCTTTTTCAAGACCCGTTGTGTAGCACAACTCTGGACTAACAAATAGGTACTGGTTAGACCAGGACCACCAAGTCAGGAGGGAGAAAATATTCTTACATACATGTGCTATCTTGACAGGACACACAACAACACAAAAGCAAATCAACTTTAACCCCTTCCAGGGATGCTAACTGCAGGATCTGTATTTTAGGTACTTACCCACACTAGGAAGGAGGCAGTAAAGGCAGAGGACTGTTTAATCCAACTAAGGAATGTACTTCAGGTCATACATAATGCATACAGAGTTTAGACAAGCAAAAAACCAGTCCATCCTGTTGAAGGTGGAGTATGATGAATCATAAACCAGGAATGGCAGGACATAAGGAGCAATGTTTGCACTTCATACAGCCATTATATTTAAGGGGCAATATATATTCACTGACATAAGTTGTAGGTTTCTGGGATGCAGGATGAGTTTTACTTATACAATGAGCAATACACAATGACAAAAGCCTTGGGACAGTGGATGATGTTTGATGTCTGTGATGGTGTTAAACTGGCTGCTATAAGAAGCCAGCAAAATCATCAAGAAGCCAGAACAGCCACAGAACCATGTCCCAAACAGCTCTGAAATACCCAAGGTATGTCTGGATCAAGGCTACTCCTGAGAATATCATACAGATAGTATAGTCTAGCAAGTCTCAGGGGTTACATAGGGATGCAGATTTCTTTGAAAATACCCAAAAAGGATTGTGCCAATTGGATATCATCCCATTTTGGAACATATGGATGCTGCCTCTCCTTTCCTCAGGCAGGCACTGCCTGAGAACACTTGCCCAGCCCCCTTTGCAGTTTTGTTTGCCTCATGCCTTTCACTCTGGTCTTTCTGCTAGCCAACTCCCTTCCAGGAAGGTAATTCTTGGATGATATTTGCTGCACCTGATCAAGAACTGGCACCTCTGTGCCTTTCCAGGTGTTGCAATAAACCTGTTCCTGATCTGCCAGCCTATCTCACTTAGAGGCTAAAATACAGCATTCCCACAGAATTCCTTGCTCATCCTACATTGAAGAGATCTTACTATGGATTCTCTGAAGGGTAGTGGTGACAAATACCCACTTCCATGCCAGTCATGACAAAGAAAGGTACCTAAAGCACATTGCCCCAGTGGGCATGTACTCCATGTCTCCCGATTCCAGTGGAGATACCACTGAAATTCAAGTGAATTTTGAGCATTTCTCTCTATCTGCAATAAGAGAAGCTTTGCAAAGGACAGATATGACTGCCACAATCTATCAGATATTCGGACCTATGAAATGCTGAGGTTTTGTGTAACTATAAAGCTTACTGGTATCTAAAGGTCACAAAGTACCAGACAGTTGGATCGCATCAGCTTTCACTGTGTGGATTTGCCTCTATAGGTTTAGAACATTACAGCTTCAACACAGAAGTGCCCAAATCTCTCTCTGTTGTTCATATAATGATTTGAAAGTGAGGCAAAGAACAATTTTAAACTTCTGAAGAATGCCTTATCTTATTCAATTTCCACTGACATTTCTAAACAAGTATTTGAATAAGCTTTCAGTATACACAAAGAATTGAATTAAGACAATTTTTTTATGCCTACAGATATCCATGAGAATAGAGAATGGAGTCAAAACACAAACTCATCTTTAATGTCCAAAACTGAAATGAGCAGAACCTTCATTTTAATAGCATGAAACCTCTTTGTTTACAAGCACCTCTGATCAAAGTTCTGCAGCTTGTAGAGAAATAAGTAAAAGACAGAGAAAAAATATCTTGGTCTTAATTCAAATAGCTGAAAAGAAAGAACTACAGAATTTTTTATTTCTCCTACAAAGTCCAGAAAAATGTGACACACAACCCACATTACACCCTCCACATAAAGAAATTTTAACTTAAGGAGGTCTTGAGACACATGGTAAAAAAAAGATAGTTTCGAACTACACTAGCATAAAATCTATAGGCCAAAATGGAGTTGAAGGGTGCTGTTCTATTTAATGACAAAACTTATTCATGTTAGGAGAGGAATATCTACTCCACAGAATGTGTAATAGGTCTATACAGATAGACATGTGCCTATCTAAAGAATTCTCTCTGAGAACAAACCCACCATTCAGAGTGACGTATGAAAACACTGCTAGGGCTTTAGAATTGGCTGCTTCCAGAATTTCATAGCTAACTTTTTGCAGAGCATGTCATTAACATGTGAAGAACTTTATCTATGCATATACAGAAAGTGGGTTCTCATTTTACACCTGAAATGAGAAGATCATATTCAAAATAAAATCTTATATCTTTCTTTTTCTATCAAACCAGTACTCAGTGATCAAAATCAGTGCCTAGGGACAAGAGTAAATTAGAAGTTATCTAGCTCACTACCTTGAGAATTTATGTCATAGCTGCTAGTCAAAAATTCCTTTTAAAAGTTTTGGGAATACAATGATCATAATGTATCTCTATGTAACAGACTTCTGAGCTTCAGTTCCTAGTTTCCCCTTTCCTCTCCTTTTCAAGCAAAAAGGAGTGCCTGATAAATATGAAAGGCTTATGTTGAGCCATTTGAACCTATTGCTCTTGAAATAATTTCTGACAGTGACACAGTGTAAAAAAACAAGTTAACAGAGGCTTTGATGGAAGAATCACTGCTTACTTTTAGAATGCAAGCCCTACTTCATGAACTATGAAATTTTTTGTACAGTCATATACAAAAAATGTTATTTTATCTATACTCATGTGTAATTGCAACAACATGGATCTTTTGCCAAGGGTCCCATCAGGTTTCTGGCCAAAGGTTAGTAAGGTGGAAATTTAAATCATCGATAGCCTTGGTCATATTCTTAGTCTTTCTTTTCCCTTCAATTGGCTAATAACACAAAATACATCTATTTCACCTTCAGACAGGTTGTGACATTGCACTATCATGCTCAAGCAACAGAATTTTTGGGAATATGTGATGTGACCTAAAACTTGCTTCTTTGACTTATTGAGCAGCACCTAATAGCCAAGAACTACACAGATAATTTAAATACAAACAAACCCTTAAGCCACGGAAACAACTGGAATGCCCATAATGCCCTCTGAATGACTGCTTGCTTTGTTCTGCACCTTGACTGTGAAACTGGGGGAAAGACATTCTGAAGAGTATAGGACTTTGACAAAAGTATCCTGATGCATATTTCATACAACTAGGGAATCTGGGCTATCACAGAAAATACCTAGCAGCTTGTGAGATATGAGAAAAAGATATAGTGCAAGTATGGGTATGTCAACACCACTGTGGGCTAATTATTCTTCAGTATGCATAGTTTAGATATTTAGAGTCACATCATTTGCTGTGCTTAATTTTGACAACATTTCAGTAATATTGAGTGGGACTTAACAGTTGGATTTGATGTTTAAAAGCGAAAAAATCATTACTTGTTGTCTTGGAAACCTGGTAGTTTTATTGTTGAATTTTCTGTTTACTCTTATTTAAACTCCCAAGTCATACGAATAAAATATGGGTTTAGATTGACCTTTATCTCATGTTTTGAATTTTGGATGTAAATTTGCTCAGTGTTTCAATATACTTGAACAAAACAACGGTGGTGAAATGAAAACATCACTTGACTGGACTATAATCATGCTGTTGTTTCCCTGGTTCCCGGTTCCCAGTTCCCCAAATCTCAGCAGCAAGCTGTTCTGAAACACCCAGAGTCCACATCCCAAACACCATCAGCTTCCCCATTCTCTTCCAGGTAAACTATTTAGCAACTGCTTTACATTCCATTTCAAGTATTTTCATGCACAGAAGAGAAAAATTGCTGACAAATGTATAGTTTGGGTCACCATGCTTTTGATGAAGACAACACAGAATTATTCATAAATTTATGAGACTGCAGTAATTTTTGACAAACAAACCTTTTAATATCAAGACCTGAATCTACTGAAAAGGCAGAAAATCAACTTCTAAGTGAGTGTGGGACTTTCAACGGCATAAAAGAAAAAAAAGAGCTACTTTGCCATCTGTCTGAAGGGGCCAGAAAAGTAGCTGGAAAACCTGGCATACCAGCTCTGTCTTCACCATCTCCTGAGAGAATTACAGGTGTTTAGGGATCAAGTATTTAAGGTATGGAAATACTGTGTGGGCTGTTTACTTTCATATAGGAGCTAAAGGATATTCATGTGAGAAAGAAAAAAAAGGAAACAAAAACACAAATAGAGCTAGAAACACAAGTATCCTTTTAGATAGAAATTGATTGCTCCTATTATTAAATGAAGAAAATGCTCCTGCCACGAAAAGCACAGTTTTTGTTACTAGAATAGAATTTGAATGGAGCTGCTTACCTCACATATGTGGCTGGTTTTGGACCTGAATCATAGTTGGCAGGGTGCACTTCAGGTTAGGAAGTGAGGTGGTAAAACTGCCTGAGAGGGTCTCAGCAGTGGATCTTAATTCACCAACCACTTACAATGTTATAACTCTTATTCCTTGCACCACTGATGCCTGTGAAAATACTCAGAAACCACACCAGAGTAAAAAGCCACAGAGGAGCCATGGACCTTGTGGGAACATGTAGTACATTTCAGGAGTCACTTTCCACAAACTTAGTTTTCTCTTTTGACTTCTAAGACAAGCTGCCAAACAGCTCCTAGTTGCTGCGCAGAGATGTAACTCTGGAAGTGGTATTGCCACTGCTAGTAACAGGATAAAAGCTTTGTACTGAGTTTTCAAAGCCTCAGAACTGAGGTTTACCCAGTTGTGTGAACTTTGGTTTACATGGTTTAGCTGTGACTGCAATTTCTTTATCTTGCCATTTGTCTGTATGTAATGTGTTTTGTTTATGTGTGCAGAGTACACATAGTTCTAAATGCATAGCAGTAACAAAGACTGTATTGAGCTATTAGACAGCATTCAAAGGAGGGCAATGAAGATGAGGAAGGGCCTTGAGGGGAAGCCGTATGAGGAGCTGCTGAGGTCACTTGGTCTGTTCAACCTGGAGAAGAAGAGACTGAGGAGAGGCCTCATTGGGGCCTACAACTTCCTCATGAGGGGAAGAGGAGGGGTAGACACTGATCTCTTCTTTCTGGTGACCAGTGACAGGACCTGAAATGGCCTGAAGTTGTGTCAGGGGAGGTTTAGGTCGGATATTCAAAAAAGTTTCTTCACCCAGAGGAAGAGGCACTAGAACAGACTCCCCAGGGAAGTGGTTACAGCACCAAGCCTGATAGAGGTCAAGAAGCATTTGGATGATACTCTCAGGCACATAGTGTGACTCTTGCAAATGGTTCTGTGCAGGGACAGGAGTTGGACTCCATGATCCTTGTGGGTCCCTTCCAACTCAGCATATTCTGTGGCTTCTGTGACTTAGAGATAGAATTAGATATTTATGACTAACATAATAGAATCATAGAAAAACTTGGGTTGGATGGGACCTTAAAGTTCATCTAGTTCTACTAGATCAGGTTGCTCAAAGCCCATTCAACCTAGCCTCGAACACCTCCAGGGATGGGGCATCCACAACTTTTCTGGACAACCTGTTGCAGTGTGTCACACTCTTCCAATGTCTCATCACCCTTATATTTAAAAAATTCTTCCTTGTATCCATTCTAAATATACTCTTTCAAAAGTCTTTCTTGTCTTTTTATAAGCACACTTCATATAGACTGCACCAAGATCTCCTCAGAGCCTTTTCTTTTCCAACTCTCTCAGCCTTTCTTCACAAGAGAGATGTTGCAGGCCTCTGATTGGTACCTTCCACTGGAATTATTCTAGTGGGTCCACATCTTTCTTCTACTATAGGCTCCAGAGCTGGATGCAGCACTCCAGATGGGGTCTCATGAGCAGAGAATCACCAAACTTAACTTTCTGGTCATGCTTCTTTTTCTGCAGGCCAGGATACAACATATGACATAATGCAAGAACTACCAGCCTAGCATGACTGCACAGGCTCTCAGAAACAGAGGCACAGGATGTGGTTCAGAGAAGTACTGGCATGGAATGGTAAGAGGTGGGGCACAGGCTTGGCACTGGAGGGTCCACAACTATGAGCAACTCACCCATAGTCAGTTAAAGAAATGGAAACCTGGAGCCCAACAAAAATAGTTTTGGGGTAACAAAGAGTACAAAGACTTGGTGTCTAATGTATAAAACAGTCATATGTAGTAAGCTCAGATGTAATGTGGAGCTGCAGACCAATGAAGAAAGAAAAGCCTGCCAACAATTAGAAAAATGATCCAAAAATCTAATTTTGGATGTAATGATTTATTGTGACTCTGGAGTCATGAAAATGCTTAGATGTGTCCTGGATCCACACATAAAATCTACAGTCATTGATTTTGAGCATGGGCTGATCTCAGCCAGGCAGAGATCATGGATTAGACTGTAGCACCCAACCTGTCACATTGCACAGATTAGGCCAGAATCCCACTTTGCATCCAGGTATCCTTTAACAGACTCTTCAGGAAGAAAACAGGAAAATTCCTACATCTGCTTCAGCCTTAGTCATCCATCCCCTCTCTAGCTATTATTTAAATAATGTTTTCCCTAAATCATTCCTATTTTATACCTATCATCACTATGTAACATCATAGATCTAAGCTTTTATCTCTCCTTATTTTGCTAGCCAACATTACACTACTAGCAGAGAAATAAAGATGTTTACACAGAAACAGAATTCACTTGTGGTTTTAATTTATTTTTTTTTTTAGAATATAGATCTGAACATGATTTCAGTATAGCAGAGAGAAGCCAACACACTCCTGACACCATTTCAGAACTGATTAAACCACTGGGTATTAGCGGAAGTAGGATATGCTCCCAGGAGGAAGTTTTAACAAGACTATTTTAGTAATATCTTGTTATCCATCTCCTCTTCATCTCTCACTTAAGAGATTCTCCAAAGATCATTTAACAGCATAATCTGCTAACCACCGTCATTACTATGTTTTTTCTGACCTTCACCCTTCCTTTTTTATTTTAAAATAGATGTAGAAATACAGATAGTCTAAAATAAATTTTTATTTAATATTTCAGTAACAATTTAGACTTCTAAGACTGCATGTATTAGGAACTGGAGAAGTAGAGTGGTATGTATTAGGCAACAGGCAACCAATGGAAAGTGTGTGAAGTGATTTTCTCATTTTGCACTGGGAGTAAGGAACCTCTTCAGTCACTGACTAATACAGAAGATTCAGTGTGTGAATGCTAGTCCATCCCTTTCCCAAGTGAACACAGGATGTAAAGGAGGGTCTATCACAAACATCAGGAGTGTAAAAGCAGTCATTTTTCATTATCCAGGTTATCAACATACTTACAAAGAGAGGTGTCTCTTCTGGATTAGGGTATAGGACATGATGAACATAATCAAATAGCAGCTGACCTGGAAAATGAGAACCCTAGTCAAGGTCAAGCAAATATAACCGCAGCCTGCAGGACATGTGATATATACTTTCCACCCTCCTCAACCTTTCCAAGGTCTCATCTGAATCACTACGCAATGGAAAACACAGTTCAAGGAGCTGGAAAACGTGAGCAACAACAAAAGAAAGCTTAATCACAAAAGAGAAAAAGACAGAAGAGACAATTGCCAACTTCACAGACAACAAATGAAAGGTACTAATTCCACTGCTGCCATTTGTTACTAAAGAAGCAATACTTGCATCTAGAAATTTCATGTACAACGTGTACTATTAAAAGTTCCCAGTCCTCCACCTATTTCTTGGAATATGTTTTCAAAATAAGGTATTGGTCAATAATATTTGTTACTTCTTTGAAGAGGTTTTGCTTCTTTCAAGATGTTTTGCAAGAAAGGAATGGAAGTAACCAAGGAAAAGGAAGAAGCCCCTGGTTTGATTAAAAGTACACCAAACAAGGGTACATTACATTCTTCTCTTTGAAAATTTGCAGCAATAAAAGTAGATCATCAGCTAAAGAAAGGTAAACTAGAATTTTGTACAACCACACTTACAAAAATCAAAGGTAATTTTGGTGAAGCCAGAGACTTAAATCAAAGCACTACTGTGATTCTACGTTGTCATAAAATGTATTGCCTGCAGTCTCTAACTTTTTTCTTCTGAAATTTTACATCAATTAGGTCACATTCTGCTTATAGCATCAAAGTATTTCCATGCTTTGATAAATCACAGCTGAGATGCCAGGCATCATTGCTCCTTGAATGAGCCTCATAGACGTAAAAAAGGCAATTTTGCAGGGGGTTAAAAATCAGGAAAAATCTTACCTCACAGGAGCCACTAGAAAAGAAGGCAGCTTAGGTGTGAATCATGTTTGCTGAGGTTGTATCACATTAGTCTTTTCTCCACTTATCTCAGACATCACAGCAGTTGCCAAAGATCACTATAGTTACCAACTACAAGTGATAGTTTTGTCATTGGTTCATTTTAGGGTTTCTCTTGGTCCTTAGATTCAAAAAATCAGTTACAGAAGGACAAAACAAAATTACAAACTCATAGAATCATAGAATTGTTTAGGTTGGAAAAGATCTTTAAAACCATTGAGTACAATCATGGCCTTTTTGGCCACCTGGACACACTGCTGGCTCATGTTCACCCAGTTGTCAAATGGCATACCCAGGTTTTTTGCCACTGGAGAGCTTTCCAGTCACTCTTCCCCAGCCTGTACTGCTGCACGGGCTTGCTGTGAGCTAAGGGCAGGACCCGGCATTCAGCCTTGTTGAATTGCATAGAATTGGCCTTGTCCCATCAATCCAGCCTGTCCAGATCCCTCTGCAGAGCCTTCTGACCCTCCAGCAGATCAACACTCCCACCCAACTTGGTGTCATCAGCAAACTGAATGATGTCCTTGTCCAGATCATTGACAAAAATATTAAACTCCCAAATATTAAAGTCCCAAATACTGAGCCCTACGGAATATCTCTTGTGACTGTCTGCCAGTAGGATGTAATTCCTTCACCACCACTCTCTGGGCCAGGTCATTCAGCCAGTTTTTACCCAGAGAATGGTGTAGCCATCTAAGCCATGAGCAGCCAGCTTGTTCAGAAGAATGCTGTGTGAAATGGTGCCAAAAGCTTTACTAAGGTAGGCAACATCCACAGCCTTTCCCTCATCCACTAAGTGGGCCAGTTCATCATACAACAAGATCAGGCTGGTCATGCAGGATTTTTATAAACACATCCTGGCTGGGCCTGATCCCTTGGTTGTCCTGTATGTACTGCATGATGGCATTCAAGATGATCTGCTCCTTGAATACTGCTATAGGTCAGCAGAATGTTTCTGCACATGTTTTCTCTGAATAGGCAGGGAAGGGAAGTTTGAAGGTAGATGGCAAAGGCACATGAAATGTCTAACTGCCTGTCATGGTTTTGCTGGTTCTTAGAAACTAAGCAGCAATTTTTCCCTTTCCCCTGCCCACTGCATGGAGGAGTGTTTAAATGGGTAGTTAAGTAACACAAAAGGACCTGCCATAAGGCCACATTCCTAGTTAATGGCCCTCAGAATCTTGCTTTTAGGGAAGGGGGAGGAGTTCCTTTTTACTTTTTTTCCCTCTCGTCTCCTTGAAAACAGGAGGGAGGACTTCAAGCTGCTGCTGAAGCTGGAACAAGGTTGGATTGAAGGCTCAGAGTGGCTTTTATTCTTGGCCTGGCTGTCAGCTGTGGATTCTGCTTGGATTTTCATCAGAGAGGAACTGTTTCAGGTGGATTTTCCCCTTCCCTGTTCCTGCTTGTTTCTTTCTTAGCAGTGGCTCTTGCACACATCAAAGGGAGAGGGAAAAACTATACCACAGCCAGCAGGACAGAGTGAGTTTCCCATTGTGAAGGACTTTTTTTTGTTGTTGTTTCTCTCCCTCCTCTCTCTCCCCTTTCCCAGTGCGGGGTGGGGGTGGGGGGAGGGAAACCCATTTTCGGTTTCTCCAACACACCCAGGAGGGTGCCACCCCATGTGGCAAAAACCAGTGATCCCACAGCACCCCCTGCTGACCAGCACAAAGCACAGCAGGCTCTGCATTTCCAGTGATCCAACAGCACCCCCTGTTGACTGTGGTTAGAATTGCACCAAAGGGCACTAACTGAACTGTTTACCTTTTTTTTTCCCCTGTGTTTGTTTTTGAAGGGAATTATTTGTGGGTACAGGGGTATTGTTTGGTTGTTTTACTTGTCCTCTTTCATTGTTTCTGCCAATACACATATATCTTTTAATAAAGGGCTGTTATTTTTCCTTTTTCCACGTTTTTCTTTCCCCTCAATCAGAGCCTCTTAATTTCAGATTTACAATTGCTTAGAGGGAGGAGTTTGGGTCTTCCTCATAACTCATCCTCAGTAAAACTCTTGTGTCTCATTTAAACTGAGACACTGCCCAGCATCCTTTTTTTAGATAATGGATGCCTGTGTGGTCCTTGTCTAATCAAAATACTTTGCAAGCTGCAGGCAATGGATGATCCGTCCTACATTTGTAAATTTTAGATAATAGGCTTCTAACATTCACACACTCCACTTCCACTTTTTTCTCTGGGCTCTGTTAGAGCTCACATTAATGTTTTAGTTAACCTGCTAATCTCTTAGCACAAACACAACAAGCCACTTTAAACAAACAACAGATGGAAATGTGAGAAACATAATGGTTACATATTGCAAAATACTCTGCAATCAGCAATGACTTACATTTATTTTTAGTAATAGTCCTTCCAGAGTCATTCAAGCTTCCTCCCAGAGATGCATTAAGTTCTCAAGAATGAATAAACCCAACTACTGAGAATTGTGGGGTTTTGATATACAACACTGTACACTTTACTTTCAACAGTTCATACTTACTGTAGACTGGTTGCTGAAATAATTCCCTCTGTTGCTGTCTTTGACTACTGGATCATCTGAAGGACATTATTACGTATTAGTGGCTCACACTATCCCTGGCACAGCAGCCTGGGAGAGCAGCTGCACTGTATATATGAGATGGTTTGCTGCAACCCAGTGGTGAAATGTTCTTTGCGAATGCTTCTTTTTTCCAAGACCACAGCCAATCAGCCAGTGGTGTACCAAGATACCCTGTGAGAATGTTCATGAAAAGGAAAACAAAGTAAAGAACAGCAGAGATTCAGTTTACAGGCAGGGAAACAGCCAGGTGAAGCTCAGGGGAAAAGTCACCTTCTGTTTGCATATTCTGGAATACTCGTCAGTAGACAATTACTTGGCAAATGGATGCTATCAGCTGGCTCAACTAGGTAAATATCTGCAATTCAGTTATTATATTAGGAATACCCTCTATCCAGACAAGGTGCACCAAATCAATCACAGCTTTGGAGACTCCTACAGCAAACATGTCAGAGTTGGCTCTTGGCTGTCAGTTCCGTTTACTACTGTGCAGAGAACTGCAACTACTTTTTCTCCAGTGATAAATGACAGATCCATTGCTAAAGCATACACCAGTGCATAAATGACAAAATTAGTTCATCAGTCAAGAGAAGGTGGTAAATGGCTAACAGAAGCTCATAATTGATAATCCCTAAATTAGCATTTAGCTAAACTCCAGGTGCTGGCCAGTGTGCACAGGACTCTTCTGGAAACTGTTCCATGGATAGCAAAATATCAGCCTGGTAAGAACTCCTCAGATTCTGAGATTCTTCTGGACATATCCAAGGAGAAAAAATTACATATATCTGATCATTAAGTATCGATATCAAAAGCCTCTCAGTTATTTTGGACATGTCAGGACATTAAAACTGGGATCTAAGCACTGCTGAAATTACTACCATGGGCACAGACACAGATTTGGAGTATTGTCTGGCATGCCACAGTGAACCACAGAAATCACAAGCTTAATCACATGTCCACACAGATATGGTTAGTTCAAGATGTAGTGCCAGAAACCTCAGATTCAATTCTCTCTTCCTATGACTGTGTCCTTTCCTATAGCAGTTCATTACTCAGATTCTAGCGACATTTTTATTGATTCAGAGACAAAGGATTAGTGACACACTGCTACAAATTCTTCTGTCCCTGACATGTAATTATTCCTGAAACAAACTTATAGCTTTCATTTATCTGGAATAAAATTTTTGAGAAAAAGAACTCAATCACTTAAAATGTGCCTGTTAGCCCATCTTCCTTCTTGTTAAGAGATAATTAAGAGATAATGTCAGTGGAAGAGAGACTTGCTGTGGGACCCATTACAAGATATATAGCATGGTATTGATCACAAACTTCAAAACAAAGCAGTTATTTTCAACATGAGTGGACAGTTTTTGACAATTGTTTGTTGCTAAATCTTTATCTGTCCTCCTGCCTTCTTTTATTTCTTGTTAAAAGTTAAAATAACTTAAAAATGCAATACAATTCATTTCCAAAGTATAAAATAGATGAGAAAATAAATCAGATTCCTTCTTTCTTTCCCCAGTAAAGCCTTCACTTTCTTTAAGTTTAGTTTTTTTCACACTGAAAACTCAAGCGAGGGGATTACTCATAACACATATTTTTCAGTAGAGTTTCACTGCATTAGTATACTAATTTGGAATGCTTAATGACACTAATTACACAAAACCAGATGCTTAAGTGAACATTATTTCATAAACACTCATTTTAGTTTCCCACAGAATGTATGTATGTAATATAGTTTTCAGACAGGAAAGACTATTTTTAATTTAGTACATAGAAAAAAAAAAAGGCAAGTATGTAGCAATATTCTTCTGAGAACAAGTGATCAAAGGGTATGGGTAGAATATGCTATTCACATATAGGGATTTAAGACTTGAGGTATCTTGTAATGAAAAAATAAAAACAGGGTAAAAAGATGGTTTTTTAATCCTTATAGCATTTTTGCCCTAATACCTTGCTTTTTTCAACCCGTTGTATGTTTTGATACTTGAATCAGTTTCTGATAAAATTATGTGAAAGGGCTTTCCGTGCTACAATAGCACTTTATGCTCTCAACTGAAAAAGCCACATGGTAGAAGACAGATGCCAAGAAGTAAGATATCAATTTGCAGAACACAGGAGAGGGAGTGCTTGTAACTTCTTTAGATGTAACTGCAGTTTTGGAATCCAGACTGATAGCAGAAAGAAAAAAAATCTTTTCATAATTGACAGTCATAGAAATTGACCCTGAATATGAGACCCATAAAATGCTGACTTTTATCTAAACACATTAGCTGAATGTAGAAGACTTTGTATTGCAAAATACATTTGTTATAACCACAAAACACACACAAAATAAAATTGGTCCAAGGAACTAGAGAAAGTATCTTCAATGTGCAATGACAGAGACAATTTTACTTTGCTCTGTGGTGAAAGAGTCATCAGATTCAAGGTAAATACAAAAAAATCTAATAACTTAAACACATACCATGTAGTGAGTTAATTTGTTATTCTTTTCCTCATTAGTATTTACAGACATACAGAAAACTGGAAGGTAACCTGATGCTTAGAGAAAAATCAACATACATCTCCCATACAAATAAAATATAAATACAGAAACATTTATTGGGTGTTATATTTCTGCCAGATTTCCATTCTGGAAAGGATTAGATAAAAAATGAAGGAAAAAAAAGCCATTGTATATGTTAACAGATTCCAACATAGAGGAAAAAAAAAAATCACATCTCAAAGAGAAATATTTATAGAAAATATAAACCAAACAACATCTATATATAGGCATTTCAGAATATTGATATTGCATAGACCAAATCAACAAAGACAATTAAGTTCAAATAGAAGCAGGGAATCATAGACTCATAGACTAGTTTTGGTTGGAAGGGACCTTTTAAGGTCACCTAGCCCAACTTCTCTGAAACGAGTAGGGATATCTTCAACTACACCAAGTTGCTCAGGGACCTGTTCAACTTCTCCTTGAATGTTCTAGGTATAGGGTATCTATAAGCTCACTGGGCGACCTGTGCCAGTGTTTCACCACTCTCCAAATCTACCCTCTTTTATTTTAAAACTATTACCCCTTGTTCTGTCACAACAGGCCCTGCTAAAAAATTTGTCCCCATCTTTATTATAGGCCCCTGTTAAGTACTGAAAAGCCACAATGAAGAACAAAAAGCACAGAAAAAGATCACCAGAAGACAACGAAAATCACGCTCAATCAAGCAGCAAGATTAAAAATAATGGAGAAATTTGGCTTGTACTATTAATCCTCAGATCTTGAAAGGTTGATCTTTATTGCAATTAAGATTAAAACCTCCACATTTTCATGGAAAAAGTGACTTTTCAAATCTGTCTTTTACATGATTACAAGATTGAGTTATGTAAGGAACTAAGCCATACTAGGAAAACACTGAAAAGGATACATATATTTAGGAAATGTATGGCTTAACAACATGAAAATAATTTTAAAATTAATAGTTTTAAAATACTTTTTTCCATACTAAAAGATGTTTCTCTATTTCAGCTGTTTGATCTACATAGCAGCTTTAAAATAGAAGAAATGTAACTATCAGATAAAAAAGCATTAACAAGCAGAATTCTGTGTTTAGATTAGAAGAAACTTGATGAAGCCAATTACAACCTTGAACTTAATTTTGGTTTTGCTGAATAATGAATATTCTTCTTTTGCTCCTCTGGTTGTCAATTTTTACAGTAAAGCTAGTTACAGACTATAATATATTTGTCTTGCCAGGTTTTGAACAAGTGATCATACATTATGTTAATTCTTTTTGGAGTTTCAGCAGGGTTGGAGCTGTAGAGAATGTGTTGGACTTGTGGGTTTTTTCTCCCTTCATTTGTAAGGTAATCAGAACTTTTCCAAACTCAGGCTAGCTGACAAAAACTTGTTCCAAGGCAAGATCTATTTCCATGTCTTAAATGTAAGCTGCACACTTGAATTGTCCAGGAACATTGAAGAGACATACTTTAGGTATGTCTATTTAAGTTTTAAGCTTTTTATTTATTTTTAAAAGTTGCATATTAACTGGTAATCAGCAAAGTCACGCATAGAATATTAACATCATGGGTAATTTTACGAGACAAATTTTACAATAATATGGAATTAGTTTTATGTTCAAAATAAAGTGAAGAACAGAGACTGCCATCTAACAGCTACTAATATAGCATACATGAATATTAGTTGGATTAAATCTCTACATTCTCCAAGCTCTTGTTTCCCTCAGTTCAATAGTCTGGGCCCAATAGCAGGTAATACAGATGTGGTGTTCATTAGGGATGCTTCTGTGTTCCTGTTTGCTGAAGAGAAACAACCACAGGTTACCACTACTGTCACATGCCCACAGTGTCTGGTCTTTCTGCTTGGTTGCCTACTACCAACACCAATGCTTGGGAGAGAAGACTGAGTAAAGCTACAAGGGGCATCAGCCCTTATAGACCTTCCCAGTCACTGTAAAGAATATTGTAGCGTAGACAACAGGGTCCTTGTTTTTACCCTCTTCCAAATCTCCAGCTTTTGGGCTCATATGTCATATACCTTCTTAGTGCTTGGAGGATCAAGTTCCTTTGCCATTAGTCCTAATTAAGGCTATATTTTTATATGTCACTCACTTCTGTGCCAGGAGATGAGTCTGACTGTGAGGTGCAAGTGATACTGTGCTGAGAATTTGTCACTTTACTTTTGATGGGGATAACACCACCAAAGACCAAAATATCAAAGAAACAGTGAAAAACATCTGAAAGAAGATCGCTAGGTGTGGTCAAGGCTAGATTCTCTCTTATTCGACTGAGATTGTAGTGCTTTCTGTAGAAAACAGTGACTTCATGAATGAATTCACTTCTCCACCACTCACCCAACTCTGCATTCATTCATGGTAGAAGGTTGGCAGATGGTAGACTACATTTAGTGCCAAATCTGACTGCTGGTCTCAGGAGTATTCCTCCCGTCTTGTGATCCATCTGTGTTACTTCTGAGTAGAGAACAGGAATTTTGAATAGATACTACATACCAAAAGCCAGTTCCATTCAGTCAATGCAAATGGTTTTGGCTCTCTACTGATATCCTGAGTCATCCTTCATTTGCCCCCACGTAAAATTCTTGAATTTGCTGTAAGATCTCCCCAGTGACAGCATGAGTTGCCCAAAGTCCTATAAGGACTTTCTCAAAAGCCCTTCATACTGACCAGGTTTGCAATTTCTTTCAAGAGAAGATCCCTTCAGTAAAGCCTCATGAAACACATCCTCTATCCTCTGAAGAATTAGTGACCCTTCACTGGAAGTAAAGACTGCAATGCAGAAGATAAGAATTAAGATTTATTATTATGAAACTTAATCATTCACATTTTGCATCTTTTTGACTTTAAAAACTCCATTCATTAGGCTTTGAAACTGAAAAGCATTTCTTACCTTTTGAAAACTTTATTGAATTTAGTTGATTTTTCTTAAAAAAATTAGTTATGTAATTCTAGCCTAATATCAAACCCTACTTATTTGATACCTACAAGTATAGTTTTGTCTTTATATCCTAGTTTTGGTAACTTTTTTTGGTTTAAAATATCATCAGGTACAATAATGTTCCTTACCAAGTAAACACTTAAACAGGTTTCCTTAAACAACAAGATAAGTTTCTGGTGTATTAGCTAGTCCTAATGCCTGGCAATACAGTACAATCAAGAGTGCTTATTAAGGACATTTTTATACAGTTGAATGCAACATCAGTCCCTGAAAGAAGAACTATAACTGACATTTAAATCATGATAACTGTGCACTGGTATACAATGCCCATGAAAATGCCACTGGGAATATATGCCTTGAACAGTTTCCCCTGAGAGCAAATTAGTGTGCCTCATAGCACCTTCTGGTATAAATGTAGCTGTTATCATTGCATTGTGCCACTGATCTCTTAGCATGATAAGTGAAGACTACAGGAAGAGTACAAAAGGTGACATCCTTCCCACTGTCAATATGACAATGAAGGACACTCTGCAACTTTCTTCTCAGGAACCAGCTGTTGCCTTGCAACACTCAATATATGACAGAAGTACCACTGAAACAATTACATACTGGCTATCTCTGATAATGGCAACAGGAGGCAAAAGAAGCAGCTTTAACAAAACAACTATGCTCTGGATTTATTCATGGTAGATGTTAACTTTCTCTGCTGGAGTAACAAACATCAAGCATCTTCCCATCTGTGTCATACATCAGTTTAGATACAAGACTGTGATTTCCAGGAAGCTAAGCCAATCAAAGGAGGCTCCAGATGTAATAGAAAGGCACTCTTCATCTCCTTGTCAGCTCTGTCTAAAATTGTACTTGGAGACTGATGCTGAGCAACATGCTTGCAATGCTGCATTAGAGGACATTGCTTCTTGAATGTTCAGCAAGACAACTACAGCCAACAATGACAGAATTGGATTTGAGCACACAATCTACCAGAACACAGAGTAAATATTTATTCTGATCTTTTCACCCACACAATAGCAAAGTTTATCTTTGATCGTCAATGCAATTGCAAAAGAAGGAATTGCTTTAAACATACCTTTTTATAGCCCTCAGACAATTATGTAGGCTTGGGCCACTACCTACTTCAGAAACTTCCTACATGTATTAAGACATCCAGGTCTGGCTACAGAGTCAGATCATCAATTTCTATTAAACATGTTAATTAAGTTAATGTTGATTCTCTTCAAAAGTTTATTGTGCACCCCTTACATTCATTTATCAAACTTTCTAATGCATGCTAAGTCAGAGGAAAAGACAAGACACAAACATAATACATTGTTCTGGAAGTCAGTGCTGGCTGAAAACTCTTTATTGAAATGGTTTGATTTTACCAGCTGAGTGTTTGTCTTCTCAGCTGTGCATGATAACCATGTGGGAGGGCACACAGCATCCTGTAATCTCATTTGAAGCAGAAATAGTAACACATATCAAAAAAAAACAAACAAAAAAAGGTCCTCATGAAATGCAATTTGGCCAGAGAAGCATTAGAGAAGCATTTCTGAATTCATAACAGAAGTATGAGACGACAAGGAGCATGACTTCAATACAAGAGCTCATAACAGTGCATCTATCATGCCATGCTGACCGACATAATTAATTAGCCTAATGAGGAGCAGCAAGCAGTTCAAAAAGAAGGTTAAAAAAATTATGCTTGACTTTAGCATGGTAAAAGACAACTGCTGGCGTAATATTGATATTCAGAAAATTTTCTCAGTGACAATTCCTCAGTTGTTTTGCTAATGTAAGATACTGTATACATGTAAGAGTATTTAATAACCTTATGCTGGCATGCTGTCCTTTCTGGAAGCAGTGGCTGGGAAAGAGGTAGGAACAGCAGAGCTACATGAAGACCTCCAGCCCTGAGACTACTCAGCAGGATGGGTATGAGTAATTATTTAACAATGAAGCCTCTTTTGAGATCTTGGCAATACAAAATTCTACATGAATCTTTGTATGTTACAGGTACAAAAATGTATAGTCATTATGATTTTTCTTAGAAATACCCACAAATATGATGCATTTCCATTTCTGGGGACTGTGTGCAGCTATAGTGCAGTCTCTAAGAACTCCCTAATGTCAGTTTAGTAGTATGGACAATTAAACCCAGTACCCATGGGTACCCATGCCCTCCCACATTAGCAAACTACTGCTTAGTTTACTAATAAAAAGGCAGACTTCCTTTCTCTAAGGTTATAACATCTTTTTCATATCACTTCCTCCCCTCCTGGCTGGCCTACTTTTTTGCCAGAAGGTCCCTGGAGCTCCAGGTGCTGTCCAAGTTGTTTGAATTGTTACTGATGTACTGAGACTGCACACATTCACTTCAGGTGTGCTAAATCAGCCTACTAGGATCAGGCTTCTACTGCTCCTCTAATTAAGATTGTGTAAAACTAAATCTTTAACAAAAATATATTAAGACTCTGATTTCTATAATATCTCAGCTTATTATTTCAAATTGGCAATTTGAAAAAGTCTTTTGTCAACTTGACACATGCTGCTTAGCATTAACTTCATTAAGTACTTTTAACATCTTGCATCAGTTAGGACCTCATTTACCCTAATCAATACAAGGGGTCAAAATCCTGAGTCCTCTTGTTCAAACTTTTTAAAAATATTGGCATTATGCTTTTCTTTTAGATCTGTTGAATTTTGTATAACTTCCAGATTTGTTGGAAGAACCATTCAATCTGCTCTTTTAAAACTCCTGTATGTAAATCACCTGGGCCAGATGATTGCAAAATGTTTCATTTTAGCAGAGGTTCTTTCACATATTTCTGAGTTATTATTGGAGTAGGATGTCTTTTATCATTATAATCTAAAAAAAACCAAGCCAGTCTTTTTTCAACTACAAACCAGAAATATCATTGAGCATTTCTGCTTTCTCACCCATAAAACTGTCAATTTATCCACCTCTGTCTAATAACAGTTAACACTAAATGGAGTTAGATAATAGGTAGAGATAATATTAAAAAAGAATAGACCATAAATAACTTGGAATATATGACACTACATGGAGCTTCATTTCTTAATTTAATGTTTATCTAGTAATTAAACTGAGCAGTAATGTTTATCTTGCTTGACTACTTATTTTAAAACACTTACTCTTCCTACCTGTAGTTTCAAAACAGAGTCGTGTGACATGTTCCTACCCCATTACCCAGTCTGTCCTCACCACTCCATTCTGCCTCCTCACCTCCAGCCTCAGCAACACTCAGAAGCAATATTATGAAGGACAACTTTTCTGGATATAGTTAGAAGTGATTCGAACCTGTGCCCTGTCACACTACACCATGTGCAGTATATATGGGCCACAGAAACACACTTTTTAGGTGAAACCAATAATGCACTGGTTTATAATTATAATATTAACATTCTAACCAAATAACTGTTAGTTCAGATACAACTATTACAGAAAAAGCAAGGAAGAACACAAAAGAAAATTCCACTGGTAAATTCTCAGAATTATACAGTTTAAATTGCTACACACACATAAATACACACTCCTATCTCTGCTGTTATACTAACCAATTACTGCTCCAAACTTCTTCATGAAGAAGAGGAGGAGAATCAGCAGAGGAGAATATTTACATTGGTGGTGTCATTTCTTTTCTCCTCACTTCAGAGTGTATTAGACTGTTCATTTTTTATGTTACCTTGTGCTACACTTTGCTCTTCTTTTCCATGGTCCATAATTCAAGGTCTTTCCTTAATATACTATGTATCCTGTGTTTTATATATGTTGGCTATTTGGGGTTTATTCTGTTATCCTTAATGGTTTTAATGAGTTCCCAAGGTGGCATTACTTTAATGAGCTATAACTGACCACTGGTGATTTGTTTACAGCCTCTGGCATCTTCCTGTTCTTGTATTTTCAAGGTCCCTGCTATCATCCTTTACATGTACTCAAATTCACTTCATTATTCCTCTAGGGTCATAGACAGTTCACTGTACCCAGAAGAACTGCTTGGGATTGCTACCTGTAATTTGCAGGACAGAAAAATTACTATACCACTGCAAAAGTGTATAAGGCTAGCTAAACCTAAACAAGTTACATAACAGTTTCCTGGTTGTTAAATTATTGCTGATTTAACTAAACAAGCTAAAATAAAACTTTATGTAGGACAGAAGAGTCTAGACAAAATAAACTTGGCAAGCCATAGTCCAGAAACTTTCCACAGTCAATACAAAGCCTGCAGTCTGTTACCAGCAATGGCAGCACTGTATTTTAAAGGGCTCTTCAATGTACAGCTATCTCCATTTCCAGAATCACGTTGTGAATTAGAGTTTTTGATCACTCAAAGAGCCACCAGCAAAGGTATCGGCAAAAGCGGGTGTAATATTTAAGTGATAGCATGGCAAGGTTTGTTGGGAAGGGTCACTCTACTCCTTACTAGATGGTTAAAGCACACAGAGAAAAACTAAAGTAAAATCTAAAATATATCAATCTAAACCAAACATCAACCAAATATTATCTATTTGGAGGCTGGGGATGGAAAAGAATAAGGATAGCAAAGGGTAAGGATAAAAAAGGGTAAGGGAGACCCTCCTGTTGAGTCACAAGGTTCAGAATGGAGCTCCTGACTTGATCAACAGTGTAGGCCTAAAGGTTTTAACAAAACTTAATTGATAACCTAATTTAAACAATTTAACAAAAGATTCTTTAGAATTTACTATAGGCACAACTGTAACTCACTTATAGGCCTAAGTTACTTATGAATCTGAAGTACTTCAGAACCCAGGAGAGCAACATTCAGATTTTCAGTAGGATACTCTCACTTGCATGCTCACAGACCTAACAGAGTGTGTACAAGGTTTACCTGTGAAAAATTCCCATTTTGTTCACTGAAGCGCTGACATTGCATGCCTTTGCATCTTCTCCATCAAGAAATGGGGCTATTAGCCCAGCAAAATTGAGAGTTCACTAGCTCTGAGAGGTCCCACCCAGAGGGTGGTCACAGTCCATTGTAGTCTAGGAGAGGGCAAAGGATCTCCCTTAGGACCCCTGTCCATAGGGTCATAAGAGAGTTGGCTTTGGTTGTAGTAATTTTCCATCCTGGCTGCAATTTGGGTTGGTAACTTTCTTTGAGGTCAGTTACTTTCTTTGAAAGTTTGATAACAAAAATGTTGTTCCACTTGGGTTGTTATTCAAGCATGAAAAATAAGTTTCCAAGGCTGTTCATTAGGAAGAGGAACGTCGTTAGACAACATAGATTCCCGGAATGAGAGGGTGTTTCTGATAAACTTAAGAGGAGCTGAGCTCAGGTGCTGTTCATCAAGGATTAGGCCTAATGAGCATTTCTGAGATCAGAGTGCAGTCAGAGGAGATGGGAGGAGGGGGTGCACCACCACATCACTGAATCACAGAATGGGTCAGGTTGGAAGGAACCACTGTGGGTCATCTGGTCCTACCTCCCTCCTCAGACACGGTCTTCTTAGATCACATTGCACTGGATTCTGTCCAAATGGCTCTTGAATATCTCCAGTGAGGGAGATTCCACAACCTGTCTGGCCAATCTGTTCTTGTGTGTTTTCACTCCACAGTAAAGAAGTTCTTCCTTGAATTCAGGTGGATTCAGATCCTGTGCATCAGTTTCTGCCCCCTGCCTCATGACCTATTCCTTGGCATCACTGAGAAGAGCCTGGGTCCATTCTCTCGACACCTTCCCTTCAGATATCTGTACACATTCATGAGGTCCCCTCTCAGCCATCTCTTCTCAAGGCCGAACACATCTAATTCCTCAGCCTTTCCTCATAAGAGAGATTCTCCAGTCCCCTAATCATCTTTGTCACCTTCCACTGGACTCACTCCTCCTACATTACCTTGAGGTCTCTACTTCTTCTGCATCTTCTCAAGACTACCTCAGCTTTTATAGACCACTTACAGGTGATGTTTACTAAACAAAGCTTAGAAAAAACAACTCATTCAGCTTTTAAAGTTCATACTATAGCATGCTGCCAGTCAAGTAGAGGGATCTCAACTCCAGCTTATCAAGATGTCAACTGACCTCTGTCACCCTCATAGAGGAAACTACTTCTGCTGAGTTCTGGTGAGAGAGCCTGTCATCAGAATGCACAATCAGTGATGAAATAACAGTGGTCACTGTAGGTGGGAAGGAAAAAAATAAGATGTACAAGGCGGTTCAGTAAGAGCTGAGCCGGTTGTGTATCTGGCCAATTTAGAGTATACAATTATGTCCCATATTGTAAATTGATTGCTCCAGCCTTTTGCCACAAAGGTCAAACTACATTTCAGTGCAGAAGACCAGCTTTTCTCTGTACAGAGCTGCAAACAGAGTACACACAATGAAGAGGAGTGTCAGAGAAGGTTATTGGTACCAATCAGTGAGCAGCGCAGACCTTTCACAACACACATCCAGAGTCCACTCTCTCTCCACAATGCAGAGACAGGGCAGGGCATAGGGAGAAAGTATGCTATCAAAAGATTCTTTATCTGCCACTAATAATAGCAAGAACACCTTTGAAACCTACTCAACCACGAGTCAACTGGAGGCCTATTGACCCATTTATCTACAAGAATTTATAATCCAATGTCAATAATTTCTATATTGACATTTGCATTTACAGAGCACGCAATGACCAGAAAAAGCACCACCTTCCTCCCTCTCCTCACACCCCCACAAGCACACAAAAGTACACACCCACCAGGGATTCTGCACATGGCCATGGAGCAACACTGCTGCAAATGCATAGAAAGCCTATTCTGGGCCAACTTGCCTTCACAGACAACACAGGGAGATAAACCTCTGCAAATGTTCAGCCACTCCAAAGAATCATAGGCAGTTGCTCCACAGGCAGGAGGCTTTCACTAGCAATCTGAAATTGGAAACAAAGGATTTGCAGCAGCTCCTATACTCTCTCCCATAGCTAGCCCTCCCAAAGGGGAGGGACAGCATGGGAACAATAGGCAACTGCTGGACAGGCTGTGCTTGTTACACCTGATTTTAGAGTCTGTACAAACACGGCACCATTCAGCCACTCTTTTCAAGCCTCACATTACTCTCAAGAGTCCCAGATGTTAGAGAGAGATACACTGGCATAGCTACCTTATAAACTGCATAAATAGAACAGCTAATGCTTCTTCTGGAGGCATTGTAACGGGAAGGAGGAAATAGGTTCTTCAAAGTGATTTTGTAATTTTCTGCAATAAGTTCAGAGAGACAACTCAAGATATCTAACCAAGACGATGACTGGATATCATGTTCAGTATCCCAGCAATATTATTTACTTACTTTGTGCAAATTGAAGCAAAAATTACAAAAAGGTAAGGATGTTTTGGTAAAAAGTATGCTGAGACCTCTGTGATGAAATACGTAAGAAAAAAATCACTATTTGTAGCCAATGGCAGACATTGCTTTAATTATGCAAGCTCAGGTCACACATAGGATTCTTGATTTTCTCTGCTTAAGGATTGCTTTTCAAATATTTCACAATGGGGCACCACCAGAACCAGTTACAAGTCATTAAACATCCCATTGGAAATAAATGATTGAGCTACTCCCTCCTTGCCAAATACCTGAACAGAATTCTATGTCTGATGGAAAAAAAGGACAGTGGGTCCTGGCAGCCAGAAGGGCCAGCTGTGTCCTGGCAGGCATCAGGCAAAGCATCGCCAGCCAGTCGAGGGAGGGGATTGTCCTGCTCTGCTCTGCTCTGCTCTGCTCTGGGGCGGCCTCATCTTGAACACTGTGTGCAGTTTTGCACAGTTTTGCAATATCAGAAAGATATTAAGGTATTAGAGAGTGTCCAAAGGAAACCAATGAAGATGGTGAAGGGTTTTGAGGGGAGGCCATATGAGGAGCAGCTGAGGTCACTTGGTCTGTTCAGCCTGGAGAAGAGGGGAGACCTTATCACAGTCTACAACTTCCTCGTGAGGGGAAGTGAAGGGGCAAATACTGGTATCTTCATTCTTGTGACCAGTGACAGGCACAAAATTGAGTCAGGGAGGTTTAGACAGGATATCAGGAAAACATTTTTCACCCAGAGGGTGGTTGAGTACTGGAACAGACTCCCCAGGGAAGTGGTCACAGCATCAAGCCTCTCTGAGTTCAAGAAATATTTGGGCAATGCTCTCAGGCACATGGTGTGATTCTTGGGGTATCCTGCACAGGGCCAGGTGTTGGACTCGATGATCCTGATGGGTCTCTTCCAACTCAGCATATTTTATGATTCTATGTACTTTCAAGAATCTGGTGGGAAAGTGTGGCCACATCATGTACCATACAATGCATATGCTAAATACAAGCATAAGAATGATGCCTACTGGAGCAGCAGCACACAGATATTTATAACCAAATTATGTGAATTAATATAAATTCTCTGAGAGAACCCTAAGTTACAGTACTATTTGATTTAAATAGAAAATTAAAATATTAATTATGAATTAAAATATTAATAATAATAAAATCAATAACAAATGAGATCAAAGTGAAGAAACGGAAAAGACAGCATAGAGTGGTTAACAATTGTAAAAAGATATTCACTGATATAGAAGAGATATAGAACTCAACTGTTTCTTCTGTCCCTGGTAAATGCTTTTTAGCACAATCTAGTGTGTTTCTAAGTGTCTCCAATGAAATTGAAATGAAAACATAAATTTATAATAAAAGCACTGGATACCGCTGTTCAGAGACTTTCATTTACAGGAGAGCAACCTCCATGTTATTAGGTTTCTATGAGATTTCAGTCTAACAGCAGCCACCCCTTTAAACTATGCACTAATGGCTGGCATCCTGCTGATTCACAATGCTACTGAGGTGATAATGAAGCATTTTCCAGCTAGAAAGTAACGAAAGCATGAACAATTAATACCAGTGAGAGTTAGTACACACCTATGGTTTGTTAGAGGTGGGAAAAAAAGAAAAAGGAAAAACAAAAAAAACAAATGGTGGGAGACTACCAGGCAAAATGGTAGAATTTCTGGAACTAGGGAAATGTTATTCCAAGCCACACTGCTTTCTCATCACACCATACTGTTGCTAGCATCCTATACAGCTTAAAAGACTGCATTGACAGAGAATGTGACTCCATCTGGTTTTCTTAGTTTTATCGTTGATACTGATAGATTTTATCTTTTCTACAGCAAACAGTTATGGCTCAGGTATCAGACTGTTCAGCACTCCATAATGAGTTGAAATGCATGATTTTTCCAGTGCTTTGCATCTTGATTGAAGCTACAAATTTCTGTTTTGCTACTTAAAAAAAAAAAAAAAAAAGTCTTCCGACTTGCAGCACTGAATCTCCAAATCCTGTTGAAAATAAAGCTTCTCAACTTTCAGGTAGATTTGAGGAGTAAGGCAATAGCCTCAAGTGTGTTTCAACCCAGAAAGAAAAATAGAAGCTGTGAATGAAGAAATTCCACTTGGCAGATCTATGCCTAGATATTGGCTCAAATGCACAGGTAAAGGACAACACAGAAACTTGACTAGGGGTTAAAATATATCACTTTTTTTTTAAACTTTTTATCTCCATTTATGAATATCTGTCTAACCAACTACCTGAGTGCCTCCACCCTACATGCACATTAACTCCCCTGTACCCCTTGTGACATCAGCAAGGAGCTTCCAGTCTTAGGAGTTTTTCAGTCTGTTGTGAAAAGAAGAATGTCATACCAGTTTTACTACTTTTCTTTACACCCATTTCTACATTCCAAGCTCAGCTTGGTCCCCTAATACAGTTTCTGCAATTTATCCTATCTTAGCTTGTAATTCCACAGACCAGGCTACACTCCCTTCAAAATAAACACACTCCAATCTTAGTACAAAAGGAGCTTTTGAGAAAATTTAGGATTTGCTGTAACTTGTGTGAAATTATGGCTATTTGTTTTAAGCTGCATGGACCCTTTACATAACACACAAGGCAAACCCTCATTGTGCACACAGGCTTGGCCCTGGACAACATTCCCTCCAACATCATGTCCTCATTAAGGCCTGTTTCAAAACCCAGAATTCTCTTTAAGTTTGCATTTGAGTATCTCTGTCATGACATTAGCCTTGCCTGTATTCTCTTAGAAGATGCATAGTTCTATGACCAAACCACTCAATAAAAAGTTTGTGTCACTAATTGGAGTTCTTCATATGTTGTCATGTCACTCTCTCTTTTTTTACTCTTCCCCCTCAGAATTAAAGCAATTACCAAGGCTCTGAAACTGGAAAAAGGTACTCCATACACAGAGATGAGGGATCATGTGTATTCTTACAGGTACTACTAAGGCTGAGTCTAACATATCTACTCTGAGTTATGTAGGTTCACAATCTGAAAGTAAAGTAAAATCCAGGATGTTTTCTCATCTGTGTGCTTTCAGAGCTTTCTTATATGTGGTTTCAGGGAGTACACCATAAATCACATCTGATCCAGACTACAAAACTGGGGATCCTCTCCCGTGGGGAAGATAGAAAGCGGTCATGTAAGCAAGCAGTCATGGAACATAAGCCTCAGGAAGCATCAAGAATATTCATCCTTCTAAGGGATAAGTCTTTTGAATCTAGCTTGATAGAGCAATCTCTTGTTCCTACTCTTATATACTTGCAAAGTGACAGATTTCTCTATAGGTAGTCCTGAGGGTTTAGAAAGTGACACGTCTGACTGACTTTTTTACTTACACATGAAAAAAAGATCTTGCACATGAAAAGTTGTGGGTTTGGGGGTTTTTTACCAGTTAGTGTTTTCAGGCTACTAGCCCAGATTACTGAATCCATTAACAGTTATCTCTAATGTGAATTCATCCCTTACACCATTATCTTCACTCAGCTCTATTCCAGGGTCACAGTAAGCACAGATATCTGCATTAAAGCAAATGGAGATCTTAAAAAAAAAAAAAAAAAAAGGAAAAAAAGAAAAAAAAAGATGTTTCCTTGTTACTGCAGGCCTAGTAGTTGTCATTAATTCATCTGACATGTGTAACCAGAAAAGGAAGAAGGAGCATAACTTGAAGATAGGAGCAGACACAACTGTCATGCCTAGGAGGCTGATCTCTCCTATTGCTCATGATGCTCTCCTGTCTATAACAGAAATTGAGTCCTGCAGAGAAGGCAAAAAACATCCCTTTGGAAGCAGCTATTATGACTTGATTATGCTAGGTCTCCAGTGTTATTAATATTTGCTGCCTGTGCTTGCCATTAGCTCCCATCAAGTTTTAATAATACTTTCTGAAGCAGAACTGCAAACGTTTCTCAGATCCAAATTAACATCTGATTATTTTCAATATGGTCAGGGTGGAATGAATACATAAGGGTTTTTTCTTCAATTTCAATTTTAGAAAAAATAAATGTGATTTTATAAAACATGACTGTGCAATTGCTATTATTCAAGTTTTTGATACCTCCTAAAAATGTGCATGACTTTATTTTACAAGTGTTTTTCAGGGGTAATGGAAAGTTGTTTACCTTAAATGCCTTTCAACTTAATCCTAATTGTCAGTTTAACAAGAGCTTGGCAGTGAATTCTTAACTTGGAGTTAGGGAAGCTATTATGCAGTAGACTCAGGGGCAGTACATTAGCTACTCCAAACTAGCCTGGTTCAGGCCTCCCACAATGAATATTAAAAGTGATTTTGTGCAAAACACCTGCAACAGATCATCAGTAAAAGTTTTTTTGGGATTCAAGCTGTTTTTATAAAACCTCTCTCCATTCATCCTAAGGTAGCTTTATAAAAGTAAATGAGATGAAGTGCCTTGGAGATATCTATATTTTGCTGTTGAGTAAATGAAGAGAAAAAGGTTACTCACAAGGCTCAGACAACAAACTTTTAGACTTCCAGAGTTCAAATAAAGGAATGCAGTGCACAACAGCATAGCTACTATACAGTGTATTTGTTGTCTACCTCATCAACTTGAAGTGTCTATGTGAAGATAAAATCCCAGGAGGCTGAGTAAAACAGTTGTTTTGTTCCCATTAGAAGCAAAAGAAATAAAATGAGTCATTGCAGTTTCATGGGTTGTATTAGAACCTCTGAAATTCTGTCTTGATTTAAAAAAAAAAATTTCAAAGAATATTGCATGCTATTTTACTGCTTCTTTGAAAAGTTATTAATGTAGTATTAGAGCACATCTACATCTCAAAAACCAGCAGGATTGCAATCAAAAGCAAGTTGGTTGACAGTTTTTTAAACAATCTGTTTCTTTAACAGTCCCTTACATTCTTTAACAGTTCCAGTTACATACTGCACGACCTTACATTAACATGAAATGGTCTATAACATTTAATGTGTTTTGGTGGATTGATGAAAAGACTAGAGAAAGAGAAGTACTGATTTTTAAAGTGTTTGCTCTACACAGTATATATTTTTCTTAAGTATAGTCACTAAACATGACTACTTATGACAAGTATGGCATAACAAGTTCCTTGGATCACTAAAAGCACCTCTAAATCTAATGTCTGTTCTGAAATTGTGAAAGAAAATACTTTGGGGTTTTTTCCACATAAATTACCAAGTACATGGAGAAATAGACATGCATTAAAATGGAGCAACACAGCTGATTATCAATCAGTAACTGACATAGAACTGCTTGGTTGCAACTATTTAACTGGAAGATAAAAGAGTTGTAATTAATTTCCCAGAGAAAGATATCTCAGCATGGGTTTATGATTTGCTCTCTTTTCCTTTTCCATCAAAATCCCTCTTGTTCTATTGCTTTATCTGGATATTTTCTGAGGTTCCTTCTCTTTCCTGCAGCCATTGAAAAAGACTGATTTTCACTGTACTGCATCTTCAGTCTTATCTGCTATCTCTAAAGGTTGCCCTCCAGCTGCTGTCAGATACTACATATCTGACATAACAGATACTGCAGGGAGGATAAAGTTAAGAGACTTGATAAGGAATGGCTGAGGAATACTGCAGATCAAAATACCTCTGGGGCAGGTAGATTGGCTGTGATCTGGCAACAGACTTTCTGCCCTTTGAATGGTCTTGCCTAAGAGAGCCACGACAGAAAATCACTGACTCACCAGCATGATCTGAGTTTTCCGTGATGTTGGCTGAACAGAAGAGCAGCAGGTCTCCCATAGATATAAATTAAAACGCAAGGATTTTTAACTGTTATACAACTTCATCTTGAACTGTAACCTCAGTCCACACAACATTATTTAAGGTTGAAGGTCTCCTTATATACCTTCTATTTTCATTTTAAATGCATCTGTTGCTAGTCAAAAGTCAGCAGCTTTTTAAGGTAAAAATCCTTTACTTTGCTCATTGTTATAATGGTCTTTAAGAAACCTCTTGCCTTCAGTTGGTCTGAAAAAACACATCAAAACATTCTTCCAGATGGAAAACTGACAAGAATTATCTAAGCTCCAGTTTCAGTCCCTGTAAGTCAGCTGCATATTCTAGGACTCAGCAAGGACCGGCCTGGGTATCAGTAGAATGAGAGCAGTGCTGTATTTGGAAGGTAACGAGAAAATAAGGAAAAAAAATTACAAGTACTGAAAAGAAACTCAAAAAATCTCTCATAACTAATGAACCATTTACGTTGTTGTACCTCTGTTCTGACTTTTGTTGTAGATTGTTTCTCATGAATTGCTGGCTTAAGCATTCTAAAGGAATTGAGACCTTGTACTCATTCTCTTTTAATGTATAGAAGGCCTAGCTCCTGATACCCTGCCCCTTGGCCAGTATCAGCAGCCTAGACAGACTCTGACACTCTGTCCCTGACCAGCATCAGCCACCCTGGCAGACGGTCAACACTCTGGCCCTGGCCAACATTGGCAGCATAGGCAGGATGCCACTCACATTATTCATCTAAGGTAGGGTTCTCTCACACCACACAGCCAGTGATTCAGTCAAAGGGTGACATGATTCCTACTCACATTCAAAAGTCATTTGCACAATTGGCTGTGTGCCAAGTGTCCCCAGAAGTCCACCAAAGCCATGGCATTGCTAATGCTGCTGTTTGCTAGAGGGGTTTGGGTGAAGTGCCATGTAGCTGTGTCATTGCTCATCTTTCCCATTGCCTCAATAAAACCTTGGTTTATAACATGTTGTCAAGCTCCATTATTGTTCATTTCACAAATGTATAGAAAGCCTCATTCTTGACAAGATGTATAAATTCACAAAAATCATTATATATGTAAAAGAGATGATCATAAGTATATCTTCCAGTAAAAACCAAATAAACAAGACAAAACAAACAAAACCCTCCCAAAACCAAACAAAAAAGCAAAACAAAGACAAAAACAACCAACCACCAAAATCCATCTAAACCCAACCAACCAAACAAAAGAAACCCAAACAAACAAAAAAACCAAAACTCTCATTTATAAATATTTCAATTCATCAGCAATGTTGACATTATAGTGCTGACATTTCAATACTAACATTATCATAACTGAGTCACTGAAAGCAGAAGGGTTTGAAATTTTTGCATTTTTTATTTGAATTCATGAAAACATGAATGCTGCAGTTCTTTAAAGAAACAGTCTTTTAAAACTCGGAAACCATTGAGGACAGCCAATGTCAGCAGAAGCAATGGTTTCATCCTATTCAGTTTCCCAAATGATGCACAGGAGCTGATGCACTGCATAAGAGACTTTGTAAAACAAAATACTCAGTGTCTGTACTTTATTATCAACCTACTCTGCAGTTCAGCAGCTGTGCTATATATTGCTTAGTTGCAGGTTCTTACTCTGGTAAAGGACAGATATAGTATCATATTTTTAGTTTGAAATACCATATGAGTCACATTAACAGAACAGCACAGGAATAGTGTACATCTAGCTTTGTCTGCTGGGGCAGATTATGCACAAAATGGATATGAAAGAAAGAGGAAAACATTTATAAAATTGCAGCAACGGGGAAAAGCTGTGTTTTCTTTTTGTAGGGATTAAAAACAGCTCAAGGAATGAATAACAGTCTGTGATACTTCAGAAACAACTTGTCATATCACCTCCTATCCATATAGTGCTGTTGTACTTAATGTCATAATAGAGTAGTGCCCTCATGGACAAATAATGTGGTCAAAGTACGTTTCAACATCCTTCAGAATTATATCTGGGCTTTTGACAGCTAGTTCTCCCTTTTGCAGTAGTATGATCAGTCTTCTTTTATCTTCTGGTCAGTTGAAGTGGGCAGAACAAAAAGAGTTGGCCATCTTTTTAAAGATGCAACTTGAGATAAAAACCTCAAGCCTAGATTATAAAGATTTTGTCTGCCTAAGTAGTCAAGTATAATGTTCTATGAACTCTTTTCATAGTCACCAGCTGCAGGTTTGGAAATGCCAGGCATCCTCCTGATTGTTCTTCACCTCACCTCCTTCCTATACTCTTCTCAGAAAAAAGAAAGATTTCCTGTGACTGGTAATGTTAAAAACATAAAGACATCCTTTCTGCTTGCCAGGACAATGTGCAAGGACACAGTGACACTGAGAAGTCTTTTAAAGAAAAGGGATTTGTTTCTTGACACAAAGATATCTCCAACAAAATTCCAGAAAGAAGACAACGCTTTTCTAAAACTAGCTACGAAGCTCTCGGGGACTCGAAAAAATCCCATGGGGTGCGCAGGTGAAACAAGATGTCAAGCACCATCTGAATCACTCAAAGGGTGTCTACATCAGCAGCTTAGTGAGCAATGTAGACTCTTTCTAGGTGTGACTTCTACATGTGTTGGTAGCTGGAGTTATGTGCATTGTGATAACAGGCAATACTGGGTCACATAAGAAAAGTTGCTCTTCCTGGTGGAACCAAGCAGGAAGCTGCACACTAGAGCCCTCTGCAGAAAGGACATAGAATACTGCAGTTCAGGGAGTAGGGCACCAGTCTTGCATTGCCTTAGCAACAACTGCGTAGAAATACAGTAGTGGAAATACCTACAGATCATGCACATCCCTCTCATCTCAAGAAAGCTTAAAAAGGTGAAGAATATTATTGAAATGCAGGTACTGTTTCCTAAGCTTTCATGGAGACAGTTTAGCAGACTTGCAGATACATAACTGAAAATCCAAGACACTGATTTTTAGGTTTTTACATTAATTACACTGCTCAGTTACAAATTATTTTTCTCACCTGACCACCAGCAATGTTAAATAAGCCACAGGCCAAGCAGGCAAGAGATTCCAGAGGAACTCCAAGGAGATTTTGCAGACAATTGGTTTAAGCCTTTCCCAGCTGTCATACTACCCCACAGAAACACAGATTACCTATGCAATGGACTGCTGTTGGTAACTTGCAGCATAAGGTGATCAGATTCATCTGGTGAGAACTAGAAATATACCCATTTTTCTGAAACATATCAGGGCAGAGCCTGAAGAGTAACATAAACTATAATTGGTAGCAACCTCTAATTGGCCTCAGTCATGAAGGAAGTTCAAGAACTGGTCTGGGCCTACAAGATTAGCAAAGCCTTTAGAAAGCAAAAAATAATTATGGCACTATCTGCTTGAAAGAGGATCATAATACACAGATGTCTAACATTTACAGAAGCAAAAGTGCAAGATAAAAAACCACCGTGTGCAGGAACTGAGCTGTCCACAGTGGATGCAGCACATAACGAGTCAGAGCAAGCATCTTGCTTCCCCATTGGTACTTAGCTGGTCTAAACCAGACTGGGGGCGGCTGAAGCTCTGATTCATGTGTACATGTGCATGTTGGTGGGAGGGAGGCAGGTCTGCTCATAGAGCAGGAATTGCTATACCTATGCTACTAAGTAAGTAAATGTATATATCACTGAATGGTATAGTTCTCTTTAGCACCCACAGCACCCTGACTCTGGTAACGTTAGCAGTCAACACCAAACTTAAGAAAAAATCTTTAATTTCATGGGGTTTTTACCACTATGCCCAAATGAGATAATAAAGGTATTTGGACCATCTCTACTGAATAAGAATCTCATAAATTATCTCTAATAGGAGGCTGTAGTTTACCTCAGCCATTCATGTGCTAATGCTAAGAGTTTATCTCACTTGGAACAGGAGCACTGTACTGGGATGTTTCTGTTCTCAAGAACGGAATTGCCCTTCATTGCTCTCCCTGCTAGGGAAATAAGGAACTAACAGAAGGAGAGATTTTTACACAGTGAATTGCTTTTGTAGGGAGTAATTTCCAGCACCTACGCTTTATCTTTGGCAAAGAAAGGGACGAATATTCCAGTCAGGGTAGCTTTCTCTTCTAGGAGGACAGATCACTGATATGAAGAGCCAAGTACAGGTGAGAATATCCAGAGTGCTATCAATCACATTTTTCCTGAAATAAAGGGGCTGAGAAAATCACCTTTAGCAGACATTTGGTCATTCACGCAGCTGTGATTAGTTCCAGTAAGAATTATGCTTTGCTCTTGTTTCATGAAACAATATCTCCTTTTCCCTACTAAAATTTGCACTGCTGGAAGAGAAAAAAGCAGAAAGGCAGAGGCAGACATGAACACTTTATTTCATCAGCTGCATGTGAGATTTCTTTCTGCGAGCAGCTTCCAGCTTTCTAAAGGCAGAGCAGTGGAATGCCTTCACCTCACCGTCCAAGCTTGCTGAGCTTCCTTGAAAACAGTCAGTCACCACTCAAAGAAATCCCCTCACTTCCCCCTCTCTCTTCCCTCACAAATTTTACAATATTCCTCCTCTGAACTGAAAGCAGCTTCCTTCAGCAGCACGTAACTCTCCTTCACTAAGGTTTGTTATGTTTGCAACAGTGAGTCGCAGTCACATTGACAGCAATGTTTTGGGTTTTTTTGGCAGGGGTGGTTCCAATATGTGTTTTCACAGAAACTCCCCTTAAGTGTAATTTTCTAATTATGCAGTTCTTTTTTGGCTGGCAATCATCTAAAGTGCTGCATGACTTTCCCTCCCTCTCTGGAACGATGTGCTCCAGCACTGTACTTGTCAACCACTGTGTTATGTTTTTCCAGTTCCTCTAATCTCTCTGTTTTTTCAGCTGTGTTCCAGAATGTCCTCTTTGCTGATCTATCCCACATTCCTCTTCCTGCTCCTCTTTTTACCCCTGAAATGCAAACTTTTTGTGCAAACTCACTTCTTCTAAAAGGAGACCTGTCTCTCCCTGGCACCCACCTCAGGCATTTATCCTCCTTGCCACCCACTGAACACTCCTCTGGAGCTCCTGTTCAAATGGCACATGCATTCCCTCCTGCATCTATACCATGTAATCTCACTTTTGGACAAGCTGCCCATCCTTATCCACAGCTGCTGATGGAGATATGGGTTCTCTATTTTCTTGCAAGTCCTTACAATTTGCTGAGCTACACACTGATAAAAAAACATGCCATGAGATCACACATACACATCTAAGGTATGTTGCCCCCTATACTGTCACTCCAATACCTAGACGCTCATAGCATATTACTAAGTTGCTGTTCTGTGACACTCACTCCAAGGTCTCTCCTCTCAATCACAAATTTTCAAGCTTTGTTTTACTTTTCAAGCTTTTTTTTAACTTTCCAAGCTGATTTTTTTTCTCAAAAGTATCTTGGTAATTTCTTAGTTGTAATTTAATCACAATGAAGGTCATATAAAGCAAACTTAATCATTGTTATTTTCTTCCTAGCAGTATCAGGTTTTGGGTAAACACCCTTCAGAATAGTTTGGGTTACTGTGTTCACTCACTCATATTCCTGTCACATCAGCTGTTGGTACACAGGCCACATTATCAAGAAAATGCCATACAGATTTCCACACACACTGTTATATGTGTTTCCAGAGCTGGAAACCCTTTCCTCTCAGTGCTCTATAGAGGTATATATTATTCCCAGCAAAGGTTATGCAGTTTCAACTGACATATATGTAGTTCTGTTGAGATTACATCCATAAATTATCCTTTAGAATAGACTAAGGCAATTATGAAAGAGGCATTTACATTTTCCTAAAATAGGGAATTTCTCATTTCATACATACTCATGACAGTGCCAGTCCTTTCATAGATTCTGACTCATCAAAGACCAGAAGAGAAGTCAGAAAACAATCAAACTGGAAACTATCACAATTGTGTCTCTGACAACCAGCATGGATTTACAAGAAAAGTAATTTTTTTCCCTAAAATAACACTTTAATCATTTAATAGATTTTTTTTTTTTTTTAGTGACAGGGAGAGTTATCACTACTATTACTGATAAGTCTGCAAATAGCACTTCAGATTCTGAGATCCTCCTGTGTATTACGTGTGCTTCAAGTAGTTGCTGTAGGCTGGGAGGAGAGTTGTTGCAGAAACTGTATTCCAGCCAGAGTAAAATCTTTCTCTTGCATCTTCACATTGTTAGTGAAGGGCAAATCAGGCCCCAATTATTCACAAAGTGTTCGAAACATTGGCACTTACAAATCCCACAGCTGCCTCTGCCTCCAGAAAGACTACCAAAGGAATGCTCCATCATGCTGTGGCACAAGAAAAGTGCATGCCTGAATTGGCAACGTGATCCTTTACTGTCTGGGTAAGGTTGTATTACCCTGTGAGAACGAGGATTCACCCCATAAACTACATGCAGATAAGCACTAGGACTCCATCAATTACTTCTGTCCCCATTTGGAAAAAAATAACAATAAAGTACTGCAGTATTCTTCAAATCTTATGCAGTATTCTTCAGATCTAGGCCACAGGGAAGACTATAAACACCAATATTTTTCAAACAGGCATGGCCCAGCATCCATGAGTAGTATCGCAGTAGTGACAGCATACATACCCTCTCTGTCTCCTACATTTATTGAAGAAAGCTGCTAGAGGTGCCATGATGATTGCATTGGGTTTACATGGCAAAGTGTTGGACAGCGGGGGCTGCAGAAGCAGTCACTGTGAGCAGAGGACAGGGCTGTCCAGTATGTGACACAGCTGATTCCAAATGGCTCCAACCAATCCACCAGAAGGCACAGCTGAGCGCCACAGCCACGATGGTGGCACCTCTGGGAGAGTATTTTTTTAAGAAAAGGCAAAACCCACTATTCATTAGAGTGTTAGGGAAAACATGTGAGAAACAGGTCTGCAGATCCCCAGGTGAAGCAGGCAGGGAGGAGATGCTCCACAAATTCCCCTGAAGTCCATGGAGAAGACCATGGGAAGCAGGTTGTCACCCTCCAGTGTATGGAGGATCATGTTGGAGCAGATACTCACACTGCACCCCATGGCAGACACTGTGACAGAGCAGATGAATGTGCTCTGAATGAACTGCAGACTGGAGAAGCCATGCAGGAGTGGCTTTATCCTGAAGGACTGCAGACAATGAAAGGATCCATCCTGAAGCAAGGGAAAAGTGGAGGAAGTAGGCATACAGATGAAGTGTTATGAACTGACTGCAGTCCTTATTCCCCATCCCTCTGTACTGTTCAGTGTGTGGGTAGAAGGACACAGAGGAAGCAGCAGAGGAGTGAAGTTTACCCCAGGAAGAAGATGGTGGGATGGAAGTGTTTTAATTTTTGTCTTTGTTTCTCACCATCCAATTCTGTCTTTAACAACCAGTAAATTAATTTTCCTGAAGTTCAGTCTGTTTTGTCTTTATGGTAATTGGTAAGTAATCTCCCTGTCTGTATCTTGACCCCTGAGAGTTTCTATCTTATTTTCTCCCCCTGTCCAGTGGGCATAAGAGCAGCTGGGTGAGTGTCTGGCAGCTGTCCACAGTCAACCCACTACAGTGCTTAACCATGGAAAAGGAAATGATGATGCAAAATCAAAGTTTGCAAAAGTGTCGGTTCCACATTGACAAAGGAAAAATTTGCAATATGACAGCATGTGGGTCGTTCTGGTTGAGGCCATAGTCCTTCCTCCCTACACAGCTTCTTTCTTCTTAAAGCATTTCTTCTCTTTGGTACTCAGCAGCTCTGGAGGACTGCATATATTTGAAAATCACTCACTGAGATAGCTAGTTCTAACCCATTGATGCTTCTGGCTTTTTTTTCTGTTTGTTTCTAGACCCTTAGTCCTCGTCCTTTAGGAATGCTTGCTCGTTGCTTCCTTCTCTTCACTACTGCATGCCACACTCTGACTTTTACCACTTCCTCTTCATCCTGCCCCAAACGTGTCAGTGCCTCTTATGTTTCTGTGCTCCTTTAGCAATGGAACATTACTGTCTAGTACTGTCTAGTATTGTGTAAAAAATTTGATGGCTAACATTAATCCATGTCCCCTCTGCAAGACTGAATAGCTTGCTACACTACATTTCATTTGATAAGCTGTTACCTTAGTTGCAACAGCAACCTCAGTACCCCACTAAAATTATCATAGAAAAAAAATAAAATCACTTTTTAATACTTTATGACTTCACCTCACTCACAATGATGCAAATGCTGAAACCAGGGAGATAATAAATAACAGAAACAGTAGATAATTGGGCAGCTGCTAGCTCTTTAGTTTGTGCTAACCTCCTCTCCTGTATTTTTCATAGTTTTCTGTTTTAAATTTTACAGCACTGAGCTTGCTTTAGACAAGCTAGCAGAAATAGATACACAGTAATTTGTAACTTTTCCTGAACTGACAATGATACTGACTTCATCTTGATGTCAAAAAAATTATCAGAACAACTGGCATTTCCTCAAAGTTGAGCATACACACCTGTTCAAAGGCTCTTGGGTGAGGCTGAAGAAGCTGTCTCATGGCTACCACCATGCCAGCTCCTCCTCTTCTAGTACTGATCCTGGAAGGGCCTAAAGCCGCATGCAGTGCCCCACCAATTTCTTTGTTCCCACCCCTTTTCAGACACTCTTAACTCCTAAATGGCTTCTTTGGGAACCGCCCTACCCTCTTGGTATGAAATTTATGTTATCATCAAATGTATTACAAGAAAAAACAAACATTAAACTCTCTCACTGCAAAAGAAAAGTGACCTCTAATATATTAAAAAAAACCAAACCAAACCAAAACAAACAAAAAACCCAAAATAAAACAAAAAAGAAAGTGGACAATTGAGTAATGCTTGGAAAGCACATGGAATGTTTCATGTACTCATAGGTATTGATCTGTCTGTAAAAGTCTGTCTTCTTAAAAAAAAAAAATCTCAACTAACATTCTTCATCATCAAGGTGAAGGGAAACAAAGGAATCTTCTCGTTCAAAAAAATCAGAGAAAAATTCTTATAATATTTGTTTATGGAAAAAATTGTTTTATATGCCTAATACTGAAGGGTTTGTGACAGAATAGAACTGATTTATCTTGTCCTTTATAAAAGAGGTATTTTAATAGTTGAAACTGAATCTTCACAATAATACAAAAATTCACAATAGAAGGGACCATGGAGGCCATCCAATCAAACCTCCTACTCTCAGCAGGGCTAACTTCAATGTTAGGTCGTGTTGCGCAGAGCCTTGTCCACTCAAGTTTTGAAAATATCCAGAGATGGAGATGCCATATTGACAGCACTCATGGGGGGGGACAAACAAAAAAAAAACCCAAAACAACAACAAAAAAACCCAAACAAATAAAACAAACAACAACAACAACAACAAAAACACACGTGAAGGAACAGTGACATTTTTTAAATCCTTAATTATGCTCATTGATTCTCTAGACCAGTATTTACAAATCCATGTCTGAAGATGGGTGACTAAACAAGGTGCCACCAATTTTTTACTTTCAGATACATGGAAAACTGCAGAAAACTGAATATCCCCAGCAGCCCAACTGGCTAGGAGTAACAGTTGGACTTACTACTTATTGATCTGTCTGGAAAAGGAGGATTAAGTGTTTACTTAGCAAATGTCCTGCACAGGACTCTTCCTGCTTGGGTTTATCCCCAGACTTAGTCTTCTTAAAGAGAGCAGTGGAAGAGAAGAAGTAAAATCAGAGACCTGACTAGGTCTTGCACACAATTCCCATAAAAGTGAATTGCTGTCAAGGCTTTCAGTAGTCCTGTCCCTTCAGCAGCTATAGTCAAACCTCTTATTAGTACAGCCCAAATTATTAATAATTCTTATTTCCAGCAAATGTCTGCAAGAAGAGTGTTTTCTGTAATTAACACTTTTCTCTCAAACTTTTTTTGTTAGCAGAGATCAAGTGCACAGACTTTAATGCACATACACACTTTTAAAAGAATCAATACAGTAAATCAATAGTTCTTCCTTTCTGACATTGCAATTCAAGTTCCTATTTCTAATATTTTCCTTTGATATTGAGTTTTCTTTGAATATCAGCTATCAGATAGTATTTCATTTTCACTGTCATACATGTAGTAAATGTCTTAACTCCATCTGTTTTTAAACATTTTAATTACTACGATTTCAGATAAACCATGGTATCTTTAAGAAATAAAATTGTTTCAGCTTTGCATCTTCCATTAATCATCACACTGTGAATCCGCTAATTACAATATACAAGTTACCACTAAGATTGTTTACAGCTGATGTCAATATAATGAAATTGCAGTCTCTCTTACCATTTTTTTTCAAGTTACTACAGGGTTTCTTTGTACACCACTGCCAAATTGTTTACAGTTTCCCAAGAAAATGTGAAGACCTGAAAACCCCACTCCTCTTTCATTAGCTCCTTATTCAATAAATAACATTCAGATATGTTCCACCAAATGTTTTCTATTTACTTTTTTCCCCCCACAGAAGTGTTAATTAGAACTCCTAAAGATATCCATTTTTTAATATCTATAACCAAGCACTTTCTTCATGCTTTGATTCTTGCAACTAACTTAGATCTTCACTGTTCAGAACAGAGTGCTCTTCACACCAGAAGTCCAAAACAACAGTGTTTTCCAGGAGACTGATATTTTGAAATCAAGCACTCTGTTCTGCAGTTTACAAAACAAACATTTAGCTATCACAGAAAACAAAAAAACCCACACCCCAAAACAAACAGAACTTTATATTACACAACCTTCAAGTCCTATTTTTCAGGTGCACTTAAGTTTTGTTTTGGTTTGATTTTTTTTTCTTCTTCTTTGCATGCATATTGCCTACATTTGAGCACATAGTCAGACTGAACTTTGCTGCATACCAATACATTTCCCAAACAGGGAAATGGGCATGCAGAAAGGTCAGCTCGTACTTCACCGCTAATCCCACTGACAATATATATACAAATTCAACAAGATTGGTTTCATACAGCATTTTCAATAATCTTCAAAGCCATCTCAATAAGCCAGAGAAGCACATGTCCCTCCCCACACTAAATCCACATTCTTATACCACTGTGTACCAACATGCTAACCCATTCTCTACCAAAACTTGCATTCTCCAAAAGGTGGGAAATACTCCATTCATTCTTAGGGCAGTTTCTCCCTATTACATCATCATGAGTTGTGTAGAGACTATAAAGAACCTGGATTCTTACGAAAGCAGTCCAACAGCACCTGTCTGTAATAATCTGTTTTCACTTAACAGATGGCCAAAACCTGCTTTAGCTAAACACCTGAGTATAATATAGTCAAAATCAAGAAACTAAAGGAGGATGAACTACTTACCTTATAGTGCAACCATTCTTGTTGGAAATAAAGTCAGATCTTCCCTCCTTTGTGAAACTAAATTTTATGCCAAGATTCTACTGTACATCAGCACATGACGGTTGTCCACTTCTGTGCAGCTAGTGGAGGTTTTAGAGCCAGCCTCCACAAAGATACCAAGAAGAGGTAGCAGCATCCACATTTTAAGTTGCACCATGGAGCATGGCAGAATCCAGAAGCAATCAGAACTCTGAGGTAATTCCTTTGTCCCCATAAATCTAAAAGTATTTTTAGGTAAGTGTAATAAGTGTGCTTAGAAGGCAGGAGTGACCAAGTATAGCACAAAGAAATTCTGCTTAGTAAAAACATGTCATAGGGCACTACTGGCTAAATACAATTAGTGCTTAGGCTTTGTGTGTATGGCATGGCTAGAAAGCTCGGAATCACTTTGGCTACTGCCCTCCTGTTCACCAGCTCTCCCGTGCTTCAAATTCAGACTTCCCTTTCATACTGGTAGCAGCAAGAGCTGTAGGACACAGCATAACGGAGCCAAAGCAGATGCTGCTTCTCATGCACAGCATGGTAAATTGGGCATGGGGCAGACACACTTGCAGTAGCTGTTGGCTTACAGAAGACATTCAGAAAAAAACCAGTAAGTTTTCAGTGTTTCCACGGAGATGCCCAACACAGTTCTTTAAATCTTACTGGTGGCATTTATTCTGCTTTCCTAATCCTTACATGAAAAGGTCTCTGCCTGCATCTTCTCCTGATGAACAAGGAGGGTCCTAGAGAAGTCTGCAGTGTCTTTGTACCCACAATATATTTAGCAGTAGGGACTAAAAGAGCAATTATTAATGCCTGCGGGAAGCATAGTACTTTTCCACAAACTTAAAAGGTGTTCTGGGCTTCTTTATTAGCATGAGGATCTATAGCACAAAACTTCCTTCATCTGAGTGTATCTCAAAACCTGTTTTGTGAACACTGCTCCGGTGTTCCTGAAAAAGCGATGTCTTGAGGAAAAACAAAGCCAGAGCGCCACCTACCGCTGCTGTTTAAGAGGACGGAGGTGCTGGATGCCACCTTCTCCTCCTCACTGAAGTACGCCTGGACTCACAACTAGCTAGCTGCGTGATACCAGGTTTCTTGCACGTGTATTTGGACACCAACAAAAATCTGATTCTGTCGTTCATCTAGAACTGGTAAATGTTTTGCACTGAGCCCTCAGCAACTTCAGTTTAGCTCAGTCACAGAATATTTCTTTCATCTGTCAATATACAAAAGCAAAAAGCTGCAAGACACAGAGAGAATTAACTGGGAAAATATTGCTGATTGTCCTGTTCTTATATTCTTCCCTAGGAATCTGCTACTGGACACTGACAAGCACATCTTAATGTTGTACCAGTTAGTCCATAAAAGTTGATAGTCCATAAAAGGAATGCTTTCCTCTAATAACCTTAGCCTGAAAGCAGCACTACAAAATTAAAAAGAGGTAAGTCCTCAAAAATGCTCTGGCTAGCTGCAAGAAAATATCAATGATTAGTAGTTAATAGATACTAAAGCCAGTATTTTGATTTTTCCTTTATATGTTTAACATCAAATAACAAAATCAAACACACAGACAAGCACTTAATTCCATCAATTTTAACGGAAACAAGCTAAAGTAAATATTTCTCCAAATGTTTCCATGGAAAAAATTTCTTGCAGATTTCTTCAATTTTTCTGCATTAGGCCTTCTTCCTCAGACTACCTTTAGGAATCTTATTTTCTCCAGTAAGGATGAACTTCTCAGTTAATTAACTAAGCATAACATACTTAACTTGAACAGTCCAGGTGAATCTGCATTAGTGCTTTATTGAGCAGCATCATGTTTCCTAGGTATGAATGTGCTGAGTATCCACACTTGGAGCTACAGGGAGCACTCTTTGGGTACACAGCCTGTGCACACACTGTGGTTTCTCTGCTGAACTAAACAGTTCACACTGAGATTCAATCCAGAGTGCCCAAGGTTAGTAAGGACACGAAGTACAGCCCTTAAAGCAGTAATTCAGCAACTCCAAAGTCCTATTATATGCAAGCAACAGTACTGGAAATATTTATATGTCTTGTCCTTCCTCTGTATCTGAAGGTAATCCAAAATGATCAGGAAGGTAATCGGAGATCAGTCACAAGCTTCTGGACCTTCCAAAAAAAAAAAAAAAAAAAGTCAGAGCAGCATCTCGGTGGGATCACCACTGCAAACTGCTAGCTGAGACAAAAACCTAGCCCTTCCACTTCCAAAGAGGAGAAATTTAACATAGTATTTGTCCCACGAGTGGGATAAATATGAGGCTCACCACCCTCATTCTGTCAAGAGATTATTACTCTGGTGAATTCAGTCATGGAAAGGGCCAAAAATTTCAGTGGGAGGTTGAACGATCTGAAAGCAGCCTGCACAGGTCACAAGGAAGGGCTCTGCACCATACAGAATCGATGTTGCATGAAGTTAAAATTAAAATGAAGAAAACATTTGAAAAACAGGGACAGAAACTAAGTCTGCCAAACCCAGGTAAATCTATCTCTATTACAAGGAACTGAAGAATTTTGCCGGTGAGAAGGAAAACAAGGCTACTGCTCTACTCAACCTGCAGTCTCTGAAGCCCGGAAGACTGAGAACCCTCTTGAGAGATATTCAAAGGCTTTGTAAAAAGGAGATTAACCACCCTCCCCAGTGAGAATATCCTAATATTCTGGAGTCTCAGCATGGGCATTTCTGAAGCAAAAGAGATGTGATAAATTCAGAGCTCTGTGACTCAATATTGTACTGGTGGGAGACAGTTCGTTCCCGTGGTTCATGACGTCTGGAAGATTGCCTATCTACTGCTAGTGGTGAAAGCCTAGACTTAATCTTTAAGTAAAAGATCTCTGCCTACATCTTTTCCCTACCAACAGCTCATGACACAGGGAAGCCATGCTTCTACATAGCTTCAATAGTTTGGCTTTGGAAATAGGGAGCAAGGAAAGCAGAGTAGCTATTTTCATACGATCAGATATTTAATTATTTTTCATTAGAACAACAGTGAAACAGTTTGTCTCCCTGACCCTATGTGAATGTGATATCCATACTCATTTAAATGCAGCATCTGGCAATACATTATGATAGTCTGTTCTGAAACCAAAGACAGACAGGGCTGTTAAGCTGTTAAGCTGGGTAAAATTTAATTCCACTCCAGAGAAAACAGAAGTAACAAGGCAAGGATGCTACAAGGAAGACTGTTCCACATAGTGCTTGCTTTGTGTGGGGTCAAGCACACAGAGAAGCATTATCCTTTAACTGATAACAAAGGCTTTAGAATAGATTTTTAGTGGTGCCCCAGGTGGCACCATATTTTGTCATTGTCCTTCCTCTGCTGTGATTTTTCTTTCTCATTCTGTATTTTCCAGTATGCCACCAAAAGGTACTGCAGAGGATAATTATTTTTTCTTTAAAAAATGGCTATTACCTTACTTTCTGGCAGTACTGTTTATGGTACAAGTAGGGTATGGAAGGACTGGACATAGAATGTAAAAATGGGAGGAAGGAGCTGGAGGAGGGGATGTCCAGGTGTAGAATACTTTTCCAGGAAGGAAGTATAGGATATAGTTACTGGAGAGATACATATTTTTTGCTTAATTCCTCTATTTCAAGGGAACATGAGCTTTTCCCATCTCTACTCCACAGTTCTAATTTTGTAACTGGCTACCTTTTGCATTGTACAGCTCTTCAACATGTCCTGTGTACAACCACTCCCATGGTAGTGTTTCTTTGCCAATGGCAATTTAAAACACGTATAGTTCTATGTGTTTCACTGTCCCAAATATCACACACTCTTGCAACTGCAAATATTAAGTCTGCAACTACAGTTAGGTCTGCAATTCTTTGGTCAGCAGCTCTAAAAATTAGTCTTTGCCCAAAATATTCTATGCAGTCTCTTCCTTGCATTCATCATTGACTTGGAATATTGCAACTTGACTTTTCCCACAGGTTTTTCAGGTATGCTGTGCGTTAGCTTCCTAAACATTTTTGCTGATTTAACTTTCATATAGTTCCCTTTCCAGTGCTTCCATCCATATTAATTCCTTGTACAAGGATGACGTCTCAACTTTTAGAGGAATGGCAAGTCTCTGTCCCTACCACAGTGTAACAACCAGATAATATAGAAATGCCAAAAATAATGTTTCACCACTATTTCTGCATGTCAAAACTTCCTACCAAAAATTCTGTCAGCTTTTTGCCAGAAGCCCTCACCAGAGCTTCCTGCTGGAGTTTTCCTGCCAGAAGATCTTGTTATTGTTTATGGTTATCATATCTCTTTGAACACTGAATAGGGCTATGTGACAAGAAACCACGTACAACCTCCTTTGAACACTATAAAAGTTAAGGAAAAATTTTGGAAAATCAGGGAGAGGAAAGGGAGAGAGAACTGGTTACTCTAGCCGGGAGTCTCTCCCCACCTCCTCCTCACCTCTCCTCTGCCACTGTGTGCTGCCTGCCTGCCACTGGAGATGAAACTCTGCTGGCCTGGAGAAGAACTGAAACCCACCGTGCCACATGTGTGAGTTATATCTTCTCCTTCTACCCTAAGCATATTTCTGAGGGCTGAAAGGTGCTGCTGAATCGGGACCCTGCATGGCCTGGGACACGGCTCAACATGAGCAGCAAAGCCACACATCCTGACTGCGTTCCAGAGAACTAAAGCTGCTAAGGTACCCAGCAGCTAAAGAAGATAACATGGAAAAGTGGCAGAGACAGAGAAAAAAAAGGCAGAAACTGATTCTGCCCACACACACGGTGGAAAGGTAGTTTTGATGGTATCTTTCCTATGCTTTTAAAATTAATCTTAGCTTTTTCCAACCTTTTCTTATTTTTTCCTCTTTCTCTTTGCATCACTTACAATTATTAAAAATATCAGGTTTTGGTATCAACAGATAACTTGTGTGTGTTTTAATTTTGCTCAGGGGAATATTCGAATCTGAAGTTCTTTCTGTAAATTTTATGCAAATTGTAACATATAGATACCTACGAAGTTGGGAAATACTCATAACTCAAACTCTCTGATGATTTCATTGAAATTTCTTACACAGAAGTGTCATATAAAATCCATGTACAGAACAGTATCTAAAATCTCTATCATAATCTTCCCAACAGTGGACTTGTCAGCACTGGTGTGCTATTATGAGAGACAACCTTGAATTAAAATAAATATATCACACATTGAAGAGTGATGTGTGAACAAGTCCAAACATCACCACGGCAACACCCCCGACCAGTCAGGAATAGACCAGCAAAAGCTAGAGACATATCCCACCAATCATGAGGGAATGACACTATGGAACAACCTATGAATCTGCAAAACCTCAAACTGAAAAAAGCTGCAGGAGGATAAACTGACTGCTTCTCAACACCTCTAATGCAAGATGTTGCAATGGAGCTCCAACACCTGTGCCAGAAAATTGCAACGTGAATACTCTCAGGTCATATGCTTTTAGCTCACAGATAGTAAGAAGGAGCTGATAGGTGCTAACTCAGTGCTGTGACGTGTTAAATGTACAAATGTTTATAGCTTTGCAATTATCATTGTATTTCAAAGTATCTTATATAAGAGCTTATAATGTGTGTGTCTTCATTTCTATTTCAAGAGATCAGATCTTCACTAACGAGCTCAGACAATCTGAGCCATATGGTCAAACTATATCAAGAGAGCTGTGGACTTTTTGAGGATATGCAACAGACAAACACCAGAAAGCAATGACCATTGATAGCTCCAGGGTCAATGGCTGGATGTGCTGGCTTTCTAGCTCTTGGCTGTCTTTGTTGCTGAATTACCACCGTTTTTCCACCCTTCAATCTTCATTCATTAGACGAAGATGATAAGCCAGAAGCAGTAGGAGCCCCAAAGTACCAGATTTATATCAAATGTTCAGTCTCAGAGATGAGAAGGCTGAGATCCCTCAGAAGAATGATTTGCTCAAAAAAATGTCTCTTCCAGTTGCTGATCCTGTTCCTGCTGTTCTCTGCATCTTGCACTTCCCCTGAATGTTAAGAATGACAGGCAGGAGCAGCTAGGATGTGCCTTAGGGGCATGCCCTTAAGCAGAAAGTACAACGCTGACATCAAGCTCCTGAGTCAGATCAGATACAATCATGAAAGTTGCCCTGCACATCCTAGATATTTCTATTCCCTCTTGCAATAGTTGTGTTGCAACTTAAATGCACTATATTATGTGCCCAGTTCAATGCAGTCACACATCAAAGAAACGTAAAGGTGTTTAATTTCCATATCATTCCATGGAATGACAAAAGGTGGTACTTCTAAGATCAAAAACAGTCAATAGAGCAATTGTGTCAGAAGAAAACTTTAGAGGGCATCAAAGAGAAAGTAAAGTGTATAATTAAGAACAGGATTAGAGATTGTCAGGACTGCTTTTTGCTTTCAACTACACTTGGCCTCTTCCACCCTGACTGGACAAAGATCCCAACAGAAAAAAAATCTGGTTGCTTTGCCAGAACACAGCAGGGCTTTGAAATAATTCTGAGATCTTTGGTGGGATTAGTGGAACAATTTAATAGGCGGTCTTGTTAGTATGTAGAGAAAAAAAAGACATTTGCATTTCAGACTGCCTCTAAAGTTTGGGAATAGCAGAGGAATAAAAATAAGCCTGAAGATGCCTGAAACTACTTTGAAATGAGGAAAAAAAGCCCTCACAGAAACTGAATGAAAGAGATGATGTTAAGGGAATAAGATTCTGAAAAAACATACAAAAGTATTTATTTAACTTCCAGGCTAAAGCAATACTGTTTTAGTGAATACATCTAGACAGTTGATTTTTCTCATTTTAAATTATGGAATTATGGAATTAAAATAAGTCAGACTGGCAGAGATCTTAGAAAGTCATTTTAATCTCCTGCTCAAAGCAAAATTCACTATGAGGCCAGACCAGGTTTCTCAGGGCTTTATCTACCTGGGTCCTGAAAATCTCAAAAAAACCCAGAACCTCTTTGGATACCTTTTCTATTATTTGATTGTCCTCATGAGGAAAAAGCTTTTACTTATATCCAGCCCAAACTTCTAGTTTCAATTTATGTGCACTGCATCTCATTCTCACACCACACCACCAGAAGAGCCTGGATCTTTTTATAAGCTCCTCATAAGCACTGGTAGGTTGCCAGCAGGTTTCCCCTGGAGCCTGTTGTTCAGGCCAACCATGCCCAACTCCCCCAGCCCCTGCCCCAGGACAAAGGTTTCAACTCCCTGAACATTTTGAGAGCTCTCTGCTGAATTTTCACAGTTTATCATTATTGTCCTTGTATTTGAAGTATCAAAAGGTAGATGTAGATGTGTTCTAATGAATGCTGACTCCATTAATCTCCTGAGTATGCAGTTAATATAGCCCAGGAAACTGTTGGCACTGTTTGCTGCCAGGTTACACTGATAGTCTATGTTCAGCTTCTTGCCCCTCCCAGGCTCAGCAGTGGTGCCCCCCAGCCAGTTGGTCCCAGTCCATATCACTGGAAATTAAAAATTATAGAGCAATACAGGTCAGACCTCTGGAGGTCGTCCAGTACAACTCTCATTCTCAAAAGCAGGACTAACCTCAAGTTTAGAAGAAGTAGCATCCATCAACTAAACCTGAAACCCAGAAATGATGTACACAAAACAATCCACAGTGAGTTTTAAATTCTATTTCTAAAGAAACGTTTTTAATACTATGACTATTATTCTTGTTTTCCAAGTACATCATAACCAATAAAAGCTGGTACTATAAAAATGTAAAGAGATGACAGCTGCTGCAAAAAATAATGGAGGCACTCAAAAATAATTATTTGATAATGGCAAGGACAGGGAAAGTGAAGGATTTTAGTGAAACCTGTATTAGACCCAGGCTCACTTCAGCTGCATTGGGAAGCAAATGCAAATTTAAGACAGCTTTTGAGCATACCCATGTATATAAGGAAAATCTTCAGGACAGATAAAAATGATGGCCTGGAAGTGACAGCAACAGTGATCATCCAGACTCCTCTCCCAGGCTCAGGCTATTTTCACAGTGAAACTGCTCACGCCTCCCAGAGCTCTGAAAAGGCTATCCAAGACAGTCAGTACAACATTCTACTCCCCAGGAGCAAGGCTGTGAGACAGGCAGGAGATGTAGAGGTGGGCAGTCCCTGTCCTGACAGCAGAACTCAGCAGTGGGATCTTTGCAAAGCACAGAAATTGGGTATACCTGTCACTAGCCCCCACATGTGCCCACCTTCTATCTTTGCCTTGATTGATGCTCTGGTGGGGGGCGGCCCCATTCACTTGCTTGCACATCTTCTTACATCTTCTCACAGAGAATCAGAGCTGCAATTCCCTCAGAAGGAAGTAGAAAAGGCACTTCTACATGGTTTCTAGTACAGCACCATATGATCTGCTAGCAAACATGCATGTAGGACTACCACAAGAAATATAATTTAGCATTTGTTTGGTATTCCCTATCATATGTAGGCTTTTACAATCCAGCTTGGTTTTTTGGCAATCTAAACTTAAGATGCCTGATTTTAGGTTCTTTCCTAGGTAAAGTAGATTAAGTTTTTCGGTTGTTAAAAGGGAAAAAAAAAATCATTTCACCAATCAACTCTTTTTTTTTTTTTTTTTTTAAACTTTCATCCAATCTACTTGTATAATATTGTGGGGAGGAAGGAAATTATAAGAACAGAAATATATATTATTATTATTATTGGTACTGTATATTTATATTAGTAAAGTATTTTAAAACTTGGGATCTAATTGTAGAATGCTGGCTCTACAAAGAAACTGTAAGAGGAAAAATACACAGTTTCTTCCCTATAAAAGAGTAAGGTACCTGTTTGTTGCCTTCTAAGTATCTTCTGTTCACACTTCATTCCCCACTAAAAATAAATGAAAGAGAACATATACTACACAAAGGATCTGGTAATACTTGTGTATCTGCTACCATCTGCTGACAAACAGCATTATTGACTTTATCCTAGTCAATCTTAAAGAAGCAACTCCTACTTCCCTGTAAGAAGGTTTTCACTGATGCAACAGTGGCTGACAGTAAAAGCTACATGAAGTTTTAATGTAGCCATAGTAAGGCAATAATTTTTTATCCATCCAGCTTGTCTGCATCACAGATTAACTATTGACCAGTATATTCCATTCATGTAGGAGTGGCTGTATCCTGCATTCGTTGGAGCCCTTCAGCAGTTGCAGATCGTGTCCGTAGTCAATTACTGAGCAATTATAGGAAACTCATTCCTTATTTACAAAACACAAAACCATTTGATTTGTTATTAGCTGTAAGACTTTCCAAACAACAAGTTACAGAATCACAGAATGACAGAATGGGTCAGGTTGGAAGGGACCACTATGGGTCATCTGATCCAACCTCCCTGCTCACACAGGGTCATCCTAGAGCACATTGCACAGGACTGTGTCCAGATGGTTCTTGAATATCTCTGGTGAGGGAGAATCCACAACCTCTCTGGACAATCACTTCCAGTGTGTGATCACTTGCACAGTAAAGTTCTTTTTCATATTCAGGTGGAACTTCCTGTGCATCCATTTCTGCCCATTGCCTCTTGTCCTATTGCTTGGCACCACCAAGAAGAGACTGGCTCCATTCTCTTGACACCCTCCCTTCATATATAGACAATTGATGAGATCTCCTCTCAGCTGTCTTTTCTCGAGGCTAAACAGGCCTGGCTCCCTCAGCCTTTCCTTGTAAGAGAGATGCTCCAGTCCCCTAGTCAACTTTGTTGCCCTCTGCTGGACTGGCTCCAGGAGGTCCATGTCTTGTACTGAGGAGCCTAGAACTGGACACAGAAGTCCAGATGTGGCCTCACTAGGGCTGACTAGAGGGGCAGGATCACCTCCCTCGACCTGCTGGCAATGCTCTTCCTAATGCGCTCCAGGATACCACTGGCTTTCTTGGCCACAAAGGCTCATGCACAGTTTGTAGTCCACCAGGACCCCAGGTCTTTCTCTGAGAGCTGCTTTCTGGCAGGTCAGCCCCAGACTGTACTGGTGTTTATTCCGATCTTACTTCCCTGTCTACAACGTGGAATCAAAACATCTTTTTCCCCTAGTCTTATTTTTAAAGGCACAATAGTAGTAAAAATTACCACCTTTGTATCACCTTACTTAATTTTATGTTTTTAAGTGAAAGTCTTTATTAGCCTCCACATACTATTGTTTTTGAGAAAAAGATTAACAAAAATCTAAAGCAAAAAAGAATCACAACCTTGGTTTCAGGTATCTCACACTAAATTGCAGGAGTCTGACAGTGAAGAGAGAGCAGTTCACAGTGATGACCTGCATTTGGCTGTATGGTAGACTAAATTAAAAGAGTGTATGTAATATTTACTTATACAGTAAGGTTTTTTTAAAGAAAAACATTTGGGAAAAAAAGCCAAAGCTTTACATCTGATAAGCCAAACTGTCAGAAAAAATAATTTAATGGAAGCAGAATGTGGAGGTATAGATGACATATGGCTTGTTCGACAAAGCTAATCCTTTAAGACTTCACAAAGTCTCCTGGCTTAGTTGATAGGAATCTGAGTTTGAAATTCTTTTTAAGTGGTAGGTCTTAAGAACAGCTGGTTCTTCCAGAACCTTCTTCCAGAAGGTTCTTCTTCATACTTTTAGCAAAAGGGATTATAAATTAGGTTTAGCCTTTAAATGCATTGTTGACTTTCCATCGTAATGATTTTTTTTTTTCTTTTTCCTTGGAAAAAAGTAGTATTTTTCATTTAAGTTCCTGCCTGGAGTGCTCAGCTGTGTTTGTTAAGAAATTTCTAGCTGGCATTAAAACTCCTTTTTTCCTTGCCTTTCCATCGCTAAAGGCAACAGTAGGTGTTGCTGAGAGGAGACCAAAAAGCCAACACCAGTGCTGGGCCACGGACCCTGAGACCAGGCTGACCCCACGCAGCAGTTGGTGACACCGGCGGCTTCCCAACGCCAGCATCAAACGCTGGACACAAGGCCAGAGCTCCCTCCCCGCTCGGAAAAGCCAGCGCTGTTTCTGTCAGACACACAACCAGGAGAGGCGGTTCTGGCCTACTGCCACCCTCAGGAGGAGGTGTGAGACCCGTTCGTTCCCCAAAACACAGGACGAGCCGCCGCCCCTTCCCCCCGGCGGGATGCGGAGCCGCCCCAGGAGCCGCCGCCCCGCAGGAGAACGGCCGGCCGCCCGAGTCTCGCGAGAAGCGCCGCCGCCGCCGCCGCCGCCGCCGCCGCCGCCATGGAGCTGCCCGTGCAGGGCCCGCCGGGGCTGTCGGCTGTGCTGGCGGTGAGCGGGAGCGGGGCCGCGGGGCTGCCAGGGGAGCGGGGCCGTCCGGCGCGGGGACAGAGCCCTCGCTGTGCGCGCTCCTTCCCGAGCCCGGTGCGGGAGGGTTGCGGGGCGCGGTCCGTGACCGACGACCGGCCGCGTTCGGTGCGGGAGAAGGAGCGAAGGAGCTCCGGTCGCGGTGGCTCCCGGCGATGCCCCTTCTGCCGCCGCTGCCTGATGCGCTGTCGTTCCGCCCGCAGAGCACGGACTGGTCCGAGCCCTGGCTGCTGGGGCTGGCCGCCTTCCACCTCCTCTGCTTCCTCCTGACGTGCGCGTCCCTGCAGCACCGCCGGGTGCAGGTCGGGCACTTCCTCTGCATGGGTGAGTGCACGGGCACACCGTGCTGTGCTTGGCAGCAGATGAAGTGCACGGAAATTCGCATTTTTCTTGTAGCAGTGCATGCACCTGTAGATGATGATGTGCTATAGAGTCTGCGATGACCTATAAATATGTGTGGGTTTTTTTCCAAGAAAATGTATGAAGTAGCGACTTAAAATTTTGGCGTTAGTGAGGATCTGGGATCAGCAAGGTTTCTGCACGGTCATTGTCGCATGTATCACAGGTTCCCAGTAAATTGTTGCTGTCCTGGAGAAGCAGAAGAGAAATCTATTGAGCGCCAACAGTTGCTTTCTACTCTACCTTGTTCTAATGCTGCAGTTCAGTGAATAAGTTTAGTTTCCACAGCAAGTTCACCCTATGCCCTGCTGACAGCCATGATAATGTCAGGAGGAGGACCAAGACTGGCATGTATATTGCAGTAACAACTTGTGTTATCGCAGAGTTTAACAGCCTTCAGCCTGAGAATCCACTGTGACCTTGCTATATCAATGCTATATCTTCATGGCTGACTGACAGAAGACCTACTGGCTTTGGTTTAATTAAGATCTCATAGATTTTGGATTAGATTCATGTATTATGAGCACTACCTTGGTTCTAGCCATGTGTTGAATTTTCTGCTGAGTTGTGTTTCTTTACATGGTACCACAGCTCTGTCATGCTTGCAGGGTGGAGGTAGAAAAGTGAGCAACTGAAAGAGATTTGCAGGCAAAAAAAGCCACTGGAAGACTATGTTGACTTTAAAAATACTGTTTAGGTGGTAGTCAAGTTGGTAGACGAATTATACCTTCTTCAAAACAGCAAATAACTCAGCTAGAGCTAAGGTTTTAATAATATGCAATACCCCCAAAAAGGAATCCAGAAATCTTTCTGTACTTCTACTCATATGTAATGTCTATACATCCAGTTATACCTGGATGTATTAAATGATCTACAGAGGGTAGCAATGCCCTGTTCATTGTTCATTATAGGCCTGAAGTTCCTATAAGAATACAGCCTTTTCTGTGGTAATATTAGACGTTCAGAATTTCCAATTCCATACGTTTAGACTTCTAGGAATGATGTAAACTTACTGTTAATACAGAATGCATAAAGCTACCCATTTTGAGTACAAGCCTTGTTTGTACCTTGGATATGTCTGCAATAGAAATTATTTTATATTGTAGGTAGTTAGAAATAGCTGAGGAAATTATGAAATTATCACACTGTGCTTCCTTGGCAACCAAGCAGCCCTATATTTGTGTTTATGTTTATACTGCACAATGCCAAGCAGAGGTAATCCAGGTGATGGCACATCAAGATGACACTCTTTCATATCACCAGACTAGTTACTGAACTGCCTTGTGCAGGTTATCTTTAGCCATTCAGTCTGGGTGTTTTGCTTTGTTTGAGTTTAAAATTTTGTAGGTGTGTTGCTTTTCTGTTTAATGTGGTTGCACTGAAAATTGTCATTTTCTTAATGTCTTGATGGCTTCATATTGAATGTAATTCAAGTGAGAATATGCTGAATTCAGGTAAGAACATGCTGGTTTGTACCTGATTACAGTAGACTACTCTGCTGTATACGTGTTAAAACAGTTTCTATTTTGTATGTTATTAGTGTTTGCTTGTATATTATTAGTACCCAAACTTGAGATAATAATGTTAGATATAACAGTGTGACACCATAAAATCTATAATAATAACTTAATTCCATACCAACTTTGGGGAGCACTTGCATTTCTTTTTACAGACATAACTTGGAAGCTTTCAGCAAGAGGATTGTTGGGAAAAAACCAGTTTGGTGTTTGGGTCTTTTCATTAGTATTAATTTGTATGGTGAGCTTTTTCTGTAAGCTCAGATGATTAGGCTTTTACATTTGTTTGTTTGTAATGTAGGGGGTATGTTTTGTGATCACTTAATACTTTCTAGTAACTATATGAGACATTTAAATCAGAATTGGTTTTGTGCAGTTAAATATTGAAGGATCTTCTGAGAATCAAGGAATTCTAATACCTGATATGTACACATCTTTAGTATAATCACAGAACTGATGGCAGTATTTTTAAAGAAATACTGAATCGAATATTTTTCTTTTGTTGTACAGTGGGCTTAGTGTACTGTGCTGAGTACATCAACGAATTAGCAGCCATGAATTGGAGGTAACTGTTTTCACTTTCATTTTTTAAATAAAACTATACAATACAACATAAATATCACTTAGCTTGATAATTTTTGGTAGCTAGCATACCTTTATTTTACTGCTTAAAATCTGTGTTTATATGTATGGTTGTAAACTAACTGGTCAGAAAACTGAGAGAAAAGCAGAGTGCTATGGTTAAGAGGAATAGGGTGCAAACTTTGGGGTTTGTTTTTGCTGAATTTTCTTCGGTCATTATTCACACTTAATAAGCTGAAAAAACCCTTTTTAAAAATGTCACTGCTGCTTTTTATACTTACTTGTATGCATCATAACCATTAAAATTTGTCTGTTTTATTAAACCTGTATACCAGAATTAAACTGATGGCTTATTTTGATAAGATTGAACTAATCTTTCCCTGATAAAACTGCAAATTATGTGTTTAAAACTACTTTATGCAGTCATCTAACTGTAAGTCTTTATGCTTCACTTCAGGCATTTATGATCTAAATTATACCTTTACTACATTTATTATTTCTGTTATCTTTTGTAATATAACTAAACAAAATACCTAAGAAAGTAATTGCAGGCACTTCAGGATAAGAATGATTTCTGAGGTACAAATATATGTACTCTTGTAGTCGCATTGGGAAATTTCTTAATTTATAGTTGTTTTATTTAGTGTTTGTGCAATAAAACTTTAAAGGAGAGAAATACAGGTATTGTAGTAAATATTCATAACTGATGAGATATTGACTGCCTCTTTTTTCTGACTTAGTACAGTAGAATGCTGGCTTATGCTTGGGGATCCCAAGAAGTAGGATGATGTATACAATGTCCATGTTAAATAATAACTGTGAAAGTCTGATGTGTGAACTACACTGAATAAAGCTTCCTCTCTCATTTTTACTGTATTTCTTTCAGGTTGTTTTCTAAATACCAATACTTTGATTCAAGAGGAATGTTTATTTCGCTTGTATTTTCAGCACCACTGCTGGTGAATACTATTATAATTGTGGTATGTATACATACATACGTTCATTTATATGGGTGCTTTTATTAAATTGATAAGTGAATGTATATGCATTAGTTAAATTCAATAATATACTTACTTTTCAGATCAGCTGGGTTTACAGAACTTTGAATGTAATGACTGAACTAAAGATGCTACAACAGAGAAGGAAAGCAGAAAAAGAGAAAAAGAAGTGAAAGCACCTTACACTATTTTTTTCAATTATAATAGTGCTTGTCTGGGTAATCAGTCCTTCTGTATGATTATTCAGAAACAGAGATACATTTGTGTCTGATGTCAAGAGGACTTTGTAACATGTGCCTATGGGCAAGGTGAAAGAAGGTGTCTACAATACATTTGAATTGGCTGTGAAATTGAGAAACCAGTCTTAAGAGATTTTGTGCCCTTCATTTTAAGATAGTTTTCCACCATGACCTATGCGAGACACAATGTTCCAGTTAGTTTTGATTGTATGTGATTTTTAATGTATCTTACCTCTCTGTTTATCAAATATCCATTCTTCTGCTGCTTAAGCCAGTTGGAGAAGTGTTGTGAATTAAAGTAAATGAGAGATTGTATTCAGAATAACTCAGGAATCCATGCTTCTGTGAAGCATGTCACTTCTTTATAAATCAGGTTTCATACTTTCTATGTGTATTGTGTGCCAGTGGCATTTTATAAATAAAACTATCCACTGTATCTTAAATTGAGTTAATTTGTATTAATTTTTAATCAGACTTTTCCCTTGTTTTTTCTCATAAAAATTCCTAGTTTAGTAAAATCTTGTACTTAATTTGCATAAGTAATTCAAAATGATTGCTGCCTTTTTTTTAAATTTACAGTTCATGGTTTTAAGGCTTATAGATAAACGTCTTTTCTTAAAACTGGATGAAATTTTTATAGGTTTTGTCTTGTTTATAGAACAGAAAAGAAGGGGGAAACTATAATGTTCTATACAATTTTGTTCCCTCTTTTATGCTTTTTTTTCTTAAATAACTGAAAATGAAAAAATAACTCTGGTAAAAAGAAGAAGACTTCAGTTTTGTTTCAAGTAGCTTGTTTTTATTGAATTAAGGAAATTTGAAGGGGGAGTGTGAACACAGTGCAAACTGTCCATATTTAGTAAAAGCTATATCTTTGTTTGGAGATGTACACTTCTATCTAATACAGGTTTCATTTAAGACACAGGGAAGATGATCTACAAAATTGAACTTAGACTAATTTGAAAAATACTTGGGTAGAAAATCCCAGACCATTGGTAAGTTTATAACCTAAGTAAGTATTTTTGAAATTAATTTTCATTACTTGAACAGTCTTCACACCAGTGGAAATACTCAAAGGGAGAAAAACTCAAGGGAGATAGCACATGCTATCTAGGAGACACACAGTTTGTGAGTCTCCTAGAGAAGGAGAAAGTGAAACTCTTTCTTGAGGGCTTCACAGCATTGTGGAAGGGTAGTGAAGTATTACTGTTGGATCCATTTCTTTAACTTTCCTGTGCCTCTGGCGTTTTTCTCACTCATTGCTCCATCAAGAACCACTGACAGCTAGATTACTTTATATTAGCAAAATAAATAATTGAAGGTTTATATGTTGTCCCATTCTGACCATTCTCTTGTGACTCTTGGTGCAGTGTTGGGTGGTGTCAACTGCATGAATAACACCTCTAGTGGTCTGGTAAGACAGTATGTGCCTTCTGGGAAGGAATTAATAGAATCTGTCCAAATGTGACTGTAAGACCTGCTGTCTTCAGGACCAAGGAACAGACCTTTTTATATAAATAAGATGTCCTCCCAGACTGGTTTAGAAAAAGTTCAGTCTTGCTTTTAGGATTTCATGGGGAGAGGGGCAATTTTCACACATGGTCCTAAGCATGACCACACAAGTGTTGTGCTCCTGACTTTCCTGTTGTGAACTGTTCTGAAACAATACCAATGCACAGTTGTTTTAGTGTCACACACTTGGAGCTGTTGTACCTCATCATGTGTTACTGATAACCACCTGTTATCAGTAACCTTTGGCTTTACAGTGTGAAGTGTATGAATTTGATTCACAGTAAGCAAGGTGGTTCAGGTCAGCTAAGCAACAAGTCTCTTGCAATTGAAAACAATGTGCCTTATTTTGTAACACCCAAGTCAGTCTTTCCCCAAATAGTTCGGTATTTTGTCTTTCTTATGTGTGAGGTTGGTGTTTTTAAACCTTTCCTCACTGTTGAAACTGTACAAAGTAAATGTAACAGTTATATGAGATAAATTTTCACAAACATAAAATTGTGGTTTCCATATATCACAGAAAGGCTTAGGTTGAAAGTGATCTTGAAGATCATCCAGTTCCAACCCCCATCCTATGAGCAGGGATGCCACCCATTAGCTTGGGTGGCTCAGGACCCCATCCCATCTGGCCTTGAACACTTCCAGGGAAGGGCATCCACAGCTTATCTGGGCAACTTGTCCCATGTCTCACCATTTTCTAAGTAAAGACTTTCCTCTTAACATCCAATCTAAACCTACCTTCTTTTAGTTTAAAGCTGATCCCCTTTGTCCTTGTAAAAAGTTGCTCTCCCTCTTTTTGTAAGCCCCCTTTAACTACTGAAAAGCTGCAATTTGGTCTCTCTGGAGCCTTTCTCTTATCCAGGCTGAATAATCCCAGCTCTTTCAGCCTGTCTTCATAGGTAGAAGTGCTCAAACCCTCTGATCACCTTTGTGGCCTCCTTTGGACCTGATTTCACAGGTCCACATCTTTGTTGTGGTGAGGACCACATTGCTGGATGCAGTGTTCCAGATGTAATCTCACAAGGGCAGAGGAGAGGGGCAGAATCACCTCCCTTGACCTGCTGGCCATGCAGCTTTTGATGCAGCCCAGGATATGATTGGCTTTCCACTGCAGCTGCACGTTGTCAGCTCATCTCCAGCTTTTCTACCACAAGAACCCCCAAGTCTTTCTTGGCAGTGCTCCTCTCAGTGAGTTATCTCCCAGTTTGTACTCATATCTGGGATTGCCCTGACCCTGGTGCAGCACCTTTCACTTGAACCCACTGAAATTGGTGAGGTTGTTGTGGGCCCACTTCACAGGTTTGTCCAGGTCTCTCTGGATAACATCCCTTCCTTGTTTTGTGTCAGCTGCACTCAGCTTTTTGTCAGCTGCACTCAGCTTTTTGTCATCTGCAGACTTGCTGAGTGTGCAGCACTCAATCTCACTATGTCTTTGGTAGACATGAAAGAGCAGCAGTCCCAAGACAAGGGCCTTGAGGAACACCACTCATCTCCAGCCTCCACATGAACATAAACCATTGACCACAGTTTTCTGGCTGTCTCCATCCAGCCAATTTCTTTTCCACCAGATAATCCATGCTTCAAATCCATGTTTCTCCTGTTTAGTGATAAGGATGTGTTGGATGATGTCAAAGACCTTACAGAAGTCTGTGTAGGTGACATCTCTCAGTCTTCCCTTGTTGACTGTTGCAGTCACTCCATCATAGAAGGCCACCAGATGGGTCAGGTATGATTTACTCTTGCTGGCTGTCTTGGATGACCTTTTCTTGAATGTGCATTTATGTTTGTCAGGAAAATATTCCCATTTTGGAAAGACTCAAACTTAGCTAACCCTGCCTAAGAAACACTAAGTTTAACAGCTAAGTTTTTGTGGGTGTTTTTTGTTTGTGATTTTTGGGTGGGGTTTTTTTGGGTTTATTTTTTTAAAAAAACTAAGTGTCTTAAACCATAACAGAAACCCTCAGTAAGTGAAGCATGACTTTCTTCATCCTGAGTCTGGATTTATGAAGTGATACTGCAATAACATGAAGTATGGGCCTACTTGCTGACAAACCAAAATAATTAGATCATGAATTTAGAGACTGTTTTGTCTGCTTAGAATTTATAAGTGAATGAGAGCCAAATGTTTAAGGTTGGTGAAATACCTTTTCTTTTAATTGGGAAACCTGAATTTGGGTTGCTTGTGGAAGAGCCTGTTTATTTCATTTTCAAATGTGAATACAGAAAACCTGGTAGGTGCTCAGTTGGATCCAGTGGAGAGCAAGATGAGGCAGAGGTGATTTGTTACTGGTCTGTGTATCTTGCTTTTAGTTACTTAATTCTTTAGTCTTCCTTAATGTGTCTATCCACAACAGCACGTGGTGTCACACAGTGTGGAAAAACATAAGGGAAAAATAATATTAACCTGGCAACTTTACCATAGTAGAAAGTAGTTTTGTTGCATATAAATCTGTGAAAAGATAGATTATCAGAATTTAGCTGATAAACTTGGCTGGAGGTTGAGGTTGGCCACATTCCATATGAAAAAGCAGTAACTTAGATGAGTTTCCAAAAATGAAAACCTAGCATGCTATGTTTTTCCACATCCCCTAAAATGAGATATCCTTAACTTGGATGTATTTTCACCACTTTTTAGTCCATTGAGTTTCATGATTTACAAAAATGTAACAGATGTAATAAGGAATTAAAATTTCTGTTCCTCAGCAGCATTTTCTAGTTTAGTAGATATGTGTATCTCCATCATATGTAAAAAAACCCCACCTATTTCCCAAAGGCATGGAAGGACAGTAAATTGAGGTCTCCTACAGTCTTGCATGTATTCTAAACAAAGAACTTTGAAGGACAGTCTTACTACTTTTCAACAGCTGCATTTTGAAAGGAGGGATCTATTCTAGAAAAGCTACATTAGAGTTAGAGGGCGATATGCTGTGACTGTGAATCTTAAATGGAGGAAGAGTCTATGAAGAATTGCTTTGTGGATGCTGAGAATCATCATCTCAGATCTTGAACTCTTACAGAAACTGGGAATTTCAGGAAAAAGAGGAGTAGTGATTTTTTGTGTGAACAAGGTAGAAAAGAATACGGCTACAATGTAGAGAATGTTCTGTTTCTTCAAATACAGCTAGACATTTCTGTTTGCTTTTATTGTAAGCTTTATTAAACCATCTGGACACAATTCTGTGTCAGTGTGCTCTAGGACAGCCCTGCTTAAGCAGAGAGGTCTGACCAGATGACCACTGTGGTCCCTTCCAACCCATTCTGTGATTCTGTTATTTTTCACTTCAGATGGATGTACCATTTTTATAATTAATGTATCAAAGTATATTTCTTTGTTTAGGAAACTCACATACTGTGTATATTTTTCTAATATTTAAATGTTTTTTAATATTTTAAAATATGTTTTAAATAATGCATCTCAGCAAACACAAATATTGATGTTTTTCTGTGCATCAGGAAGATATCGCTACAGGTAACCAAACTCGCCACTGGATGTCACTGTCTCACATGCAAAAGCTGATTCAAAGCTTTCCTTTTGAAATGGTTCTGTAGAGCTTTTCACCGTACTTCATAAATACTGCCAGCAGCATTTTGGAATGACCAGGAAGCCTTGGACTGTAGCCTCTGAAAGCATAAACTTGTCTGAGCTCAAAAATGCATCTCCAGTCACTTTCAAGTGTTTATTGACGCTCTTGCTTTTTACATTAAAAAGTACTTCTTTTGCATATACGCACAGTGATGATGTGCATATATACTTCAAGTCAGAACTGTGGAGGTGTTTTGTGTTTAAAGTTTCTTAATGCAGCAAGGCAATAAATACCCTGCTTGCTCATAACTACATTTCATATGGAGGAACCTGTCTTCAACCAATTAAAAAAATATAACAATGAAAAATAATTACATTATTGTGTGAACAATATGCAGGGAAGTTTACTGAAGCAATCTAGTTCATGAGCTGATGCATGTCTCCTATTTCTTTGAGATTACCCTTGCATAATACATTATTACCAGGTCTGTCCTTGTTATGTGGCATAGCTAGCAGTCACTTACAGTCATGACTGAGGTTTTCAGAAGTCACTTTCTCCACCACCAGGCAAACAGTGCTTTGGAGTGTTCAGAGGCTTTATGACTTCATTTGAGAAGGTATATATGCAGTATTCTCCATCTGATGTTCTCCTTTGTATACTGAGTTTTAAGCTTGTTTTTATTTACCTTTGGAATTCATCCAAGTTCTGTTTCCACACACCACTTCATGAAGAATATAGACTTACATTTTGAATGGTCTTTGGCCCCCTTCCTGTGAGTTACATGCTTGCACATACACATAACGAATCCAAAAAGATTAGGCACTTATAACCCACCACATGCTTGAGAAATGCCAGCCTTGTAACTCAAAACTGATGTGCGTTAGGAACCTCTGTTCTGTAACCTACCTTCTTCTAACCAGGTCCTCCAAATTATGGCCATACTTACAACACTCTTTTCCTGCAATACCGGAACAGTGAGTGTTGTACTGAATAGAAAATACCTCAGAGGACTCAAAAGGAAGGCCTGTACATTTCCTATATTTGTGTTTATTGTTTCATATAATTATGATCAGTAGGAACCTTTCTCATATAGTTTCACAGGCATAAATAAAGCCAGGAAAAGAGCTGTAATTGGTAATATGTTACACTGTTACAAGCACTGATTTTAAGTGGTCCCACGGAGATCATAGTCCTGTTTTCTTTGGCAGTGTCCAGAGTTAGAACCAGTTGAAACTAACAGGACGGGATCAAATACGTTCCCTTTTTCATCTGAAAACGTTGCAATAATTAACAAGGCATTCAGCAGAACTGATTGAAACAAGACACATGTCTTAAAATGGACAAGTTCCAAGTGTCATTTGTAACACACTTGTTAATCCAACTCTGAATCAAAGAAATATAATCTTGTATACCCTTACTCCCTTCTGATCCAGCAAAAAGAGTTTGCACAGTGACCCAAGGGGATGCAGAATGAAGTTCAGCTGGACAAAGAGTTATCTAGGCTAGGACTCTTCACTGAAATCACACTCATCTGTCAGTATTAGAGTCGTGTATTAAATGCACCTAAGTAGTTTTAATCAATAGAGCAGGACATGAAGTTCTTCATATAATTAGGACCAGTATCCCTTGATCTTAAAGAACACTAAGCTTGGAAGGTGTTTAATTTGGTAGGATCTAAAAGATGTGAACCATTTTGGGTCTGTAACTGTAAGAGTTTCTGATACAATACTCTTCACCTCGAGTTAAGGATTAGTAGTGGTCAGCTTCCTAGAGCCATTCTGGAGAGAATGTGATTTGTAAGGTGTGCTGCACTGAAGTAAAAGCATCACAAGAATCAGGAAGCTGATGTACCAAACAAATAATATGGAAGCCTCTGGCTCTTCTTTGCAAAGTATTTTCTAACAGAACCCAGAACACTGCAAGCTTTTCAATTCTTTAAATACATTCATTCCACAGCAGTGGAATGTGTTTTAAAGTGGGGTTAAATTTAATGGCATTGCTTAAAGATATTGGATTTTTACATTGATAGTGACAACTTTTGTAAGTAATCAGAGTCTGATTTTTTTTGGTTTAAGTCACAGAGTCAATACAAACAAACCAGTTCAATTTTATCTTTTTTTTATTGTTTCAATGCCCCTAAATACTAAATTAGACTAATCATTCTACAATATTAGCAAAGAGTGGGTCAAAGCATTCCTCTGATTAACAAGAGCTAATTTATTGAAAAAAACTCATGTTACTGATTTTTCTAGCAAATTGTTTTATTGATTTTTACAATCAAAAATTCAAACAGGTTAGTATATAGTGTATGTTATCCAAGTTTTCTACTGCCTTCATGTTGTAGAAAGAACAAATATAACATAAAATTAGCTGACTGGATTTATATGTGAGCAATGACAATTATAATGGTATATGATTTCTATGGAATTCTCTTTGAAATTTTAGTAAAAATATTCCAAAATATTATTAAATAGAGTTCCTTCAGAAACTGATTTTTCAGTAACTTAAACTTACGAAAAAGAACTTGAAAATGTACAGAACACATAACTTATAGGTGAGCTATGGTTCCCTAAGCCATTACCTTGCATGAAGTTTATAAGAAGTTTTGCAAGTTTTAAATTTGAATGAGAAACACTGAAGAGATAGATTTATATATTTTATATATTTTTATATTTATATTTTATATTTTTATATTTATATATTTATGTCCAAAAAGAAAAAGAATTTGTTCCTAATATCTAACTTAAACACACTCTCTTTAAGTTTGAAGCCATTCCCTGTTGTCCTGTCACTACAGGCCCTTGTCAAAAGTCGCTCTCCAACTCTCTTGTAAGATGCCTTTAGGTACTGGAAGGTGCTGTAAGGTCTCTCCAGAGCTTACTCTTCTCCAGGCTGATCGACCCCAACTCTCTCAGCCTGTTTTGAATTTATGACTTTCAAGACCTCAGCATTAATGGAAATCCTGCAAAAAGACACAAAATTTTGACACTTTAAGTGGAGTGAAATTCATTGGAGTCTTTCAGACTTTTTTTTTTTTGCATGAATTTTGAATCGTATAATTTTATTTATAAAGTGAATAGTAAAATAAGCATATTTAAAGACAAATTTTCGTGGTTGTATCATGAGCAAGAAATATAAAATAAATGCCAAGTTAAATTACAGGAAAAAATGGATATTACTATTGCATTTTTCAACTGACTGCTTCTCTAATTCTTGTGGATGTTAATACATATCAATATTGACAATTCCAGCCTCCTAGACCTCGGAAATGTCACTTGAAAATCCTTTTTAATTGAAAAATGGAGAATTTGCCCTCTCAAATAAAAGCAACATGCTTTTAAAAGAGTAGCTGAATCTTCACACAAAATGTTGAGTGAAAATGCTAAAAGTGCACCAAAGCCTTTTGGCTTTCTTATATATATGTTCATTATGTAGACACATATTAATTCAATTCCAACTGGCAACAACCATTATCATTCAATATCATTAACTTAGATAGGTACCATAGAAGAGTACCCTTTTAGAGTGGTCATCTAATTTAAATTTAACCCAGTAGCATGTGATATAGTAGAGTTGTATTAAGTTGTCAAAAAAAAAAAAAAAGATAAACTGGAGGATATACATGATTGTTTCAATTAAATACATAATTGGCCATATTATATCTTAGCTAGAAAGCGGTCAGGTTTTTCTGTAACCTTTAGAGGGCTCCATTGCTATGTAATACTGGAAAACATGCTAATTTGACAGCTTAACATATTCTGACATCTACTCTAATTTAATTTAGGCCTTCTATTAACTCTGTTTACATGGTTTTAACTGTGTACAGAACCTTCCATGCTGGTTAAAAGGTCTGATGACGTAGGTTTAGGATTGTGAGATGAAGGAGAATGTCTGCAATGCTGTAATGTATAAATTTACTAGAATTAATATCAAAAATGTGACAGAATTCTCAGTTCCAAAATTTCAAATGCATGAGAAGTGGTCTAGAGGCAAAACAATTAAATCATGACTTAATGATTTCCCATGGTTTTCTGAATGCTTCACTGTCTATCCAGAGTGTCTGTGTGTAATAACTTACAGCATTGCAGGGCAGCATTTTCTCTTAAAAAGGTTGAGGCAGGGTGTTGCCTCCTAACAACAAATCTCTTACAGGGGAAGAAGCATAAGAGTACTTCCTTTCTTCCTTACAGGGGATTCAGGTGTGACTCAGCTTCTTCCTAGAGGCACAGAAACAACCAAAAGGAACAATATGTCTAGCAAAAGGCTAGCATCACAATTAGGAAGTGTTTGATATCAAAGAGGAGAAAGAACATGGATGTGGTAACAGTGAACTTACATCCACACTCTGGCTTTCTAGAAGATGCTATTTTAAAGGCCAAAGTGAGGGTTACCACATTATCTGAGACATAAGAGCCCTTGAAGGGCAGTTTCAACTTCACTGACTGTTCCCTTCATATCCCATGTATGCAGCAAATGGGAAGGGGTTTGGAGTGAAATTGGAAGTGAGGAGGGCATAGAAACAGATCTGGACATTAAAGTCAGATATTCTTGTTTGTTTAAAGCAGTTTTTAAAAAAAATCTAATATTGTGAAGGAAAAGTTAAGAAGAATGTTAAGAAGAAAACCAAAAGTTAAGAAAAACAAACCAATAAGAAGAGAAAAAAAGTACATGGAAAAGAAAGCCCATGATAAGGTGGAAGGTTTTGTGGCAAGTGGTGAATATAAGAGAGCATCCATCTGGGACCAGGAAAGGAGAAGACAGCTATATGAAGGAAAAAAAAGAAAAAGGTCAATAAAGTAAAAAGAAATGTTTCTCACAGCCTGCCAGCTTTCTCTGGGAAAAATTGGCACATTTCTTGCATAAAAATCCTGCACAAGCGCTCCTGTAAGAAAGATCAAAATTACATTGCACTTGTAGTCTGGAAAGTCTTCTAAACCCATCAGATCATGAGAATGAAAACGCTTTTTCAGAAATAGCAAATGAAGGCTTAATAAATAGGTCAGTGCTTAGAGTTAAACGCCACTTAACCTCATGCACTGCCTGCAGCACTCTGCTGAAGAGGAAGACTGACCACAACATATTACTCTCTGTTCCATTACTCTTTGAATTAGGCTGTGCTTTAGGTCTCAGCTCAGTCCATCCAAAGCATGAAGAAATTAACCATGATCATTTTAGCACACAAATCGGGCAGCCATGAAGAATTGTCTTTGCCATGTTCAATACTTTGCTGTGCATTTTCAGACTCACATGATTTGAGGTCATTAAAGTGAAACTGCTGTGAGCACGATCTCTTCCTTGACTGCCTTTCCTTTGCCATGGAAATAGGAAGTCCTGTCTTGCTCCACCCAGAAGTTGCTGATGGGTTTCTTTCAATAAGCTCTAATCACTACAGGATTCAGTATCAGGAGACTACTTCAGAAGGTTGCTGGTTGAACATGTATCCTGGTGCATGCTGCAGAAAAGGAGGAAACTACCCACATTGCTAAGATTCTTTCATAGTCTTGATAATGTGGAATCTATAAACAAAAAGGTATTTTTATGAATATTAGTTTCTATTCTTGAAAGAGTTCATTTTCCAAGAGAAGAGAAAACAAAAATGGGCAAGAATGGGATGTTAAGAGTATGAAACCAAAATTGTATGCCATCTTAATTGAAATTATTTTTCTAATACTCATAAGACTCCTATCTAAAGTTAAAAAAATAAGTTTTTAAAAGTGAAATGAATGACTTTAGTTCTAGTAGGGGTAGAATAGTTTTAGGTGAAAAATATATATGGGATATATCAAAGTTCCAGTAAATTTAAAAGAAATAGGCAGGAAGGAAGGAAAATTATTGCATGAATCATACTCCCTTGGGTAACAGTGTCAGCAGACTTGAAATCATCGTGTTGCATAGGACAAACAGATGAGCAAATTGATGAGTAACTGACAAAAACTTTTTTTTTCCTCTGAACACTGAACTGGCAAACAGTTCTTTTTATATAATAAAGATGTGAGGTAATCACATCTCTCTGAAAGTCAGAGCTATAAAGAAGGATATAAAGGAGCAGATGGTATGGGCTAACAAATAGCTGCAGTAGCAGCCATGCTACTGCAAGGATGTTTTTTCATGGACCGGTTTAATCACACTGGATGAGTTTTGCCCTTATTACTCTAAAGCAGGTATTTATGCCATAGTTTAGCTCATTAGGTTTGTCTCAGTTCTTTATACCCTGTGACTCAAATTTCTCAACTAGAAGAGTTTGAATTTAAACTGGTGTCTTGTTGGGCCTAAATTCATTCCTGTTAGGCTGTGTGAGAGCCAACATATTAGCAGTTTGGCTAATCAAGGAGTATAGGCCATAGGCTGACAGTATGGACCAGTATTTTTTAAAACCATTTGTAACTTTCTTTTTTTTGTATCAGTCTTGGTGTGATCTCCCACACTAATTTTTTTAGTTCTCTCTTGGTTAGGCAAATGTATCAAATGTATTTCACTTTGCAAGTTTGTATTGGTTGCCCCTACCTTAAAGTGATGCCAGCAATTACCTTCCTTAAGCAGCTCTTCAGTTAACCTTGGAAAGTGTCTGCAAAGAACTAGCAGTAGGTTACTAGAACAATATTATAAATCTAATGTGAAAAAATAACCATATACAGAAATAATTTGCCACAGCATTGGTACAGATATCTATAAGGAAAGGGATGGACACTGAGGAGATACAGAAGACAGGAAAAACCAGAGGGCAGCCAGTGGGAATATTCCCTTTTTCTCTGACTTTTCTGGAAACTTTATATTTTTCCTCTGAAATGAAATTTGCAGCTTGAAAATATTGATAAATGCTGCACTACAGCAAGATTTCAGGACATCTCATGTCTTTTAAACGTTGCACATTATGCAACCTATGAACTTTAGTTATGATTTGCCAAACTGTAGTGTGGGAACAAAAGATAAAAGGTTCCCAAACAGTGTGAGAACAGTTGTAGACTAGTGTGAGAACAAGTGTGAGGAAGTAGAAAACAAATCTATGTGGCTAATATTCCAAATAATGCGGAGGGGGAAAGACAAATTGATAAGAGGTAGTAAAATTAGACCTATTGGAGTGGGTACAGAGGAGGATCACAAAAGTGATCAAGGTTGGAGCACCTCTACTCTGAAGAGACTGAGAGAGTTTGGGATGTTCAGCCTAGAGAAGCGAAGGCTCTGGGGAGACTTTAGAGCAACTCTCCAGTACCTAAAGGGGGTTTGCAGAAAAGATGAGGATAGATCGTTTAGCAGGGCCTGTTGTGGTAGGGGTAATGGTTTTAAATTAAGAGGGTCAAGTCAGACTTGATATAAGGAAGAAATTTTTTACAACGAGGGTGATGAAACACTAGAACAGGTTGTCCAGAGAGCTGGTAGATGCCCCATGCCTGGAAACATTCAAGTTCATGTTGGACAGGGCTCTGAACAACCTGATCTAGTTGAAGATGTTCCAACCCAAATGGTTCTATGATCTGACCCACTTTACTTTGCAAACCTTCCAATTTCATATATTAATACACAGAAAAGGCTATAATCATCATTCTCAAAGAATAAGACTATTAAAATAGTATCTGTTTCAACACTTAAATACCAAGATAATGTTTGCAATGTTTGCTTCTAAGACTACACTCTCAAGTGTATCTCATTTGCAATTATACCTTATGTCCTTTATATAGCTTGTGGAATGACTGAATCCAGTCACCCTCTCTAAAATGTATCATTTAAACTATTTATTAAAATGTATTAAAAGCACAAAATAAAGAAATAATGATAAGTAATGTCACAAAATACATTTATGGTTGTAACTTTCAAGTTTTCTATTAAAAAGGCTACTTGACAAATACAATTAGACAAACACAGACTTCTATGACACAAAAGGCAGAAGGGTAGCCTAACCCTCATAAAGAAGCAGGAATTAGGAGAGAAATTATAAACTCACTTTTGATTTAAATCTCCCTACTTTAATTTTTGAAACATGAATTCTTAGTTCAAGGTTCTTAAATTAAACACCTGCAGAGATTCTATTTTTTAAGTACATCTGTGTAATCCAGTGCAATAATCACAACTCACATATCATTCTCAGCTGGGTCTCTTTGCTACCTCTACTAAGTTGAGGGTTGATCTTGGTGATTTTAGAGGTTCTGTCCAACCTTAATGATTCTGTGATTATGTGATACTGTGGGAAACACACAAGCATGTTCACTAACACCAAGTGGCCGGCAAATGCTCAGCTCTGGGCTGTCACAGAAAAAAATGGCAGAAGTTATTCAGTGTCCACATGGTTGAATTTGTTTCTCAAGAGTTGCTTTCTCCACTTAAATTATTTTTTAATTTGATACTAGAAGATATTAAAAAAAAAGACAACCTTTTCCAGATTGAAATACTTCAGACCTGTCTGACCTTTCAGCCCTTGATGTATTCAAGAATTTTTCTGTTTTCAAATAGGCAACCAACTAAAACCCTCAGAGACACTGGCAGTTTTAGTGTAAAAAAGTTCTGTTTTCTATGCTAAAATCTGGGAACTGAAGTATATTTCATGTTTACCAGATTCTGCATTTAATGTATACATCCTGTATATACTCAGAATATACTCATTTTTGTTACTTCTAGAGACATTTCCTTCACACTTTATTTTCTGTGATAAATAATTATAAAATGCTATCTTATTTTGGATTTCTATTTTGATTACAGTTTGAAAAGTTTATTAGAATCTATCCCACTGTAAGGAAGAATAGGAAACCCTATCAAGGATGCCAACAAGACATCTATTTCTGACCCTCCCTTAATGCAGGACAGTCATCCAGACTAATGAAAACTGACATCCATGAATTTGACTCCTGACAGAATGGAACGTTGGAGTAAGAGGAATTGTGTGCTTTTCCTCACACTCTGTTTATCCCCATTTGTATTTTAGGAAAGTGGTTGTAGGTTGGCCTTTCTGTAGGTGTTCTCACAGCAGGGAGCTCCACCTTCTTCCAGTGGCTGAGAGTTCTGGTTCTGCCTACAGGCTCCAAGCAAACTGAAGATGCAGTTTGCTTGGAGCTTCAACCTTCTCACTGAAGCAAAGCAAAAAGTCAAGTAAGCTCACGTACTGCTTTCCCTCTTGATTTTGAGACCATCACAGGAATTAATACTCTGTCACCCTACTTTTCAGGAGTGTTTATCTTTTCCCCTTATTAGAATTTGTGGCTGTCTGCTTCATATATAAATAAACTAGAAATCTGCTTTACGCTATGGAGTGGACACCACTTGCACTGTACAATACTGTCATAATTAAACATTGAAATTCTGCTAGTCTTTTCACTATATAGGTTAAGTTTCTTGGTTTTGCAAAAGCACAAATATAATTGATTAATAAAGACAGAATATGATATTCCTGTACTAAGAGCTGGTAGGACAAATGAATAAAATAAAATAAAGGCTCTACTGGATCAGAACAAATCCGTTCCAGTGCTGTGTCTCTGACAGTGGCCAATAGCAGTTCCTTTGTGAAGCATGTAAGAACAAAAAGAATTATACGTCCCAGAGTTCTGCCACAGACCACCTGGTGAGTTTTGCTGTGGGATGTCCTGATAAGAACAGTGCTGTTAATTAGTCTTTAATGTACTTTCTTTCCCCGAGATTTATTCTCACATAGAAATGTAAACATTTCAATGAGTGCCACTTCTGTTAAAGGGCAAATTCAATGGTATGTTCTTCTTGGGTCTAATCTTGAAGCATATTCAATCACCTTTTGTGAAATGCAGAAAATCCCTGGTCCACATTTTCCTTTTGGAAGATGAACTGAACCCACTGGATATCTATAGCCTAAGACAACCTAGTGCAGGCCACGGATCAAGTCCAAACTCACTGAGTTTTTTTAACTCAATAAAAATTTTAGTAGCGATAATGCTAATTTGATTGGAGATCTTTAGCATTTTCCAAGCTTTTAATGACCTGTCGTGGTTTTACCCTGGCTCAATTTACTTTTATACTCCCCATACAATTACTATCAGTTGAGAGAAGGTTTATGCAGACGAAAAGAGACTGAATTGAAAAAAAAGTATGAGTATTTATTATTAACAAGCTAAAACTAAAGAATTATATCTACAAAAATTCTACTTAAGTAAAAGGTATTATGTATTTACAGAAGATACTTCTCCCCCACCCCCCTTTATATCAGTCCAAGGAGGAGAAGCAGTCCTTTTCCATTCTCGGAATTCCAGCTCTCTCTCTCTCCAGTAACTTTGCAGCACTCTCGTTGCAGCTGGAACTCTTTCTCCTTCTCTGTGTCAACCTTCAGGGTTGGGCCTACCCCCCTCCTGGGTTAAAACCGAAGGCTGGGGGTTACTCAGGTCCTGAAGGGTCTTCTTCCATAGGTTTGCAAGGGGACACTTGCTTACTATGGATCTTCTTCCACAGGGTTACAGGGGATAATGGTTTAAGAGTTCACCCCTGTTTCCCTATGGAGGTCCCTCCCCATGGGAGAACAGTCCTTGATTGACTTCTCGGCATGGGTCTAGTCTGGATCCCTTACTCGGATCCCAATATCCCACCTGAGCCGTCTTGCTCCAGCGTGGGTTTCCCTCAGGGTCACAAATCTTCAGCACTAGCAGTATGGATCTCTCACTGAGATCCCAAGCTTATCCAAGTCGTCCTTGCTCCGGCATAAGCATCATCCCCTTCAAGGGTCACAAAGTCTTTAACAGGACTCTGCCTCACCTGAGCCGCTTCTGCTCCATCATAAGGCTTTTTCTGTCAAAGTCACAAATCTCTGGTGCATCCACAAGCTCCTCTGTGAGCCGCATGGGGAGTCTCTTCACTCTAACAAACTTTTACAAGTGGCAGGGATTTTATTTTTCAGTCTTTACTCTGCTGAAGGGAGGGAGAGCGAAAGGGAGAAAAAGCAGCTCTCCCCCCTTCGAACCTTTCCTCTCTCTCCTGCGACTGCCAGCTTTGACCTTGAAAATCCTTTATCTCTTCGCTGGAATTTCTCTGCAGCGGTTTCTGTCCAAGCAGTTCATTTTTTAAACCTTTTTATTTTCTTCACTCTTTTACAGAAGAGAAGGGAGGCTTCAGTACTACACCTGCCCCCCCTGGCCCAAGCTGGGGAGGAGGGGGCCTTGGCCCTCCTCGGGCCCGCTACCCTTCTACATGGCTGCTGCTCCTAATTTCAACTGCGCACACCAACCTTCTCTTCCGTTTTCTTAAAGATGTAATTAGCAAAGGCGTCACTGAACTTTTTGATTGGTTTTTTTGTCCGGAAATCACCTGGACAAAACCATCCTCAGCCCCAGGGATGGGCTGTTGGGCAAAACCACGACAATTCCCCCCTTCGCCTTTGAGAATTACATTTTAAGAAATCTTAAATTCTACAATAAATGTACAACTATAAATAAACAAACTATAACTAAAAATTACTCTATTAAAAATTAAAACAACATCATTATAATACTTAACTCTATTAGTGTTTTTTTACCACAACTACAGTACACATGGTCAATCTATTTTTGTTTGCAGACTTCTCTCTCAGTTATCTTAAAATCATTATGGTCAATTCCTCACATGAGGCATTACAAATGTTGGGGTTTGATTTGGCTACTGCCTCTCTGGGCAGTCAACTCTGAGAGCAAAGTGCATAAATAATGTGAGCTTGATACCATGTTCCAGAAAACTGGACTATCTAGTTCCTATTTAAAACTATAGGTGGATACCAATCTTACTCGTTACCTCAATCAATCAATGTGAGTGAATAATGTATCTACTTTTTTGTCCTTCTAATTGGAGTGAGATTTTTTGGGGTTTTTTTATGAAGTATATTGATTGGAACTGATGTTTTGGATGTTTTTTGAGGTGGGGTTGGGTTGGATTGTTTTTTTTAAGAACAAGGTTTTTCAGTAACAGTTTTGTTCTTAAAGGTTTCTCAAGTCTAAGCTGAAACTGCTGATCATGATGACCAGACAGAGCAAGGTGTAGGGAACCTCCTGGTAACTCACAGCTCAAAGAAGGGGACACTCATTTAGAAAGTGATATAATTAGATTCACAGTCCTGACCTGGATAAGACATGAGCTTAAGCCTCGCCACAGTAGAGTGCACTTACCTCCACTTGCCTCTTAGATCTTCTTGCACTGCCTGTACTATCTCCTGTCAAGGGCCACTTTAACCCGAGAGAGAGAGCTCAATTATTAGACAATGAGAAAACCTGGTTCAAAGTCTCACCTGATGGGACAAGGTGTACCTACAGTCAAGCCTCTTGGATCTCTCCAACCTTGGTGAACAATCTGGGCATCAAAATACTCTGGAATGAGGCTCTCTATTATATTTTGTCTTTATTGTGAATATAAATAAAGAATGTATATTTTGGAAATGCTCTAAGGAACACTTGAATAAATCTTAACTCATTAAGTATCATACTGGAAATAGTTTTTTATTACAATTACTAAAGAAATGGAAATAGAAATCACTGAAAAATATACTTAAAAATTAGTAGCATTAGCCTAAATATTCATAATACAAACAAGAAATCTTTTAAACAAGGTCAAAAGATACAGTAGCAACAATTCATAGTTAAAGCTCTATTATTTTTTGAAAATGTTGCTGTACAACATCAGGGGAAAAAAATAATGTGCTGCAAAATCTTAGGTATATGCATAAATTTTTTAAATACTCTCTTGCCTGATTATAATTATTCATATACATGGGAAATTGTAAGGTGATGAATGTCAATATGTACAGTAAAAATAACTTTTAACTACATTCATATGGCAAGGAAGGACTGTTGTTAATCTTTTTTGTAACAGCTTAAATGATCATTATTCTTGCTTTTGTTGATAGCTTTTTCCTGCTTAACTGTTGAAAATATTTTAGTACTGTATGGTGGCCTTTCTCCAGGTTTACACAATATTGTTTTCCTGTTTCAAGAGGGAAAATTTACATTAAGTTTCATATATAGTAATTGACATTTATAGTGCATGTGGGATTGATTACTTTTACACATGAGAAAGCTTCAACCTTAAAATATACCAAATATGAGACAATATCATCGTGTTCCAACACATTGTTTCCTCTGTAGTATTAAAACTCCACTGCTGGTCAGTTTCAATATTCTTGATACCTGAATTTTTTACTATGAGAACATACATTAAGTGTTAATGCACAGGCATTTCTGAATGTCCATCAACATTGTATGTATTGCTGTGTTATTGTTTCACCTCTGAAATTTTGCCTGAAAGTCTAGAAAAGACATTGACAGTGAAGGTATTATGAAAAATGAATTTTAAAGGTTTATAATATTGGTTTGAACAAGTATATAACGTTTATGACAAATTCTGAGCTGCTTTTCCCAACCAAAATTATACTTTAAATTAGCGGGATTATTTTTCTGGAAAACAAGAAAAGTTGAATTGGGATTTTGTGCAATAATTTGGCTCTTAAAATTGCACAAACTTTTGTTATTTCCAGAAGTGTGAAAGTAAAGCTGTATAGCATGCATCAAAAATTGTAAAATCAACACAAGAATACTTTTTTTTTTCATTTTTAATATGAAAACCTCCATTAGCATTACCTTGAAAGTTTTCATTTCCTGTATTATAAAAATTATGGCAATTCAACTCACAACTTTTAGGTCAAAACTATACCTAAAATTCTGTTACAGTTTGAGGACAAAACCTGAAACAGACTTTAGCTGTGGTTCTCAGGAGGAACATTCTTTAAGTAGTGAAGGGAGCACCAGCCTCAATGAAGCATAAGATTTCCCCCATCTGTTCTCTGTATATGCATTTCTCTTGTGCATGTGTGTGTGTGTCCCAATCTCCTTCCACCCCAAAATTCTGACAATAAAACTGAAGTAGCCTTCATCTTAACTACAACTTCTAGCAATAACCAGTTTTATTTGTTCTTTGAAAATTGAAAGGAATCAGATAACAAAATTGTAGAAAATATTTAACTGAAGTTTCACATGGTCATGTTAGAAATATAAATATTTGAAATGTGATGACAGAGAGGGTCGCAGCCACACTATTAAATACAGTGCCATCGGAGGCAGAGAGAGAAAGACGCTGCTGCAGGATGTGGGTGCAAGTCAGTGCAGCATAGAAGGAGGTGACTTCAGGCCCTATGAGATACTGCTCTTGCCCTTCCTGCTAGCTGGGAGAAGTTGGACACACAGTGTTTGGATGCCTGGTGGAGGAAAAGGATACTAAAATATCTCAGTACTGCCAATATGCCATTCATCCTTACTTAAGATAGCTGTAAAACTGACTGATGGGCTGCCTGAATAATATTTCTGTACAATTGCTTGTTCTTTATTTGACACAAACTTTATTAAATCCCAAAGCTTTGATCTTGGATGTGATTTTTCTTCCATTACCCTCAAAAATATCTCAGAAAGATTAGCAAGCATTATTACCTTTTAGACACAAAAACCCCTCATACCACGTTTAAGGATGTACGGGTTCTATTCAGGGAGAGAGAGAGAGAGAGAGAGAGAGAGAGAGAGGTGAGGAAGTTGCTTTTTGCAGTTACCAGAAAGCTGTTACTCCCCAGCTGCAGGTGACCATTAGCATGGGAGGAAAAGCGTCACTTACTCTTTTTTCTGAGTTAGCTTTAAATCTATCTTGGAGCAAGGAAACACACTACACTATGTAATTAAATGAATTCTAAGTCACTGAAAACATATGTTTAAAAGGTGCTAGACATGGCTGCAAAAAACACTTCATCTGAGTTATATTCCTGGTTAGTCACTGGGGGTAAGTTACAACTGTAAGTTTAAACCTACATGATTAATTAAATATATGTCTCTCACATTTGATATTTTCATATCGAGTATGTAAATGTTAAAGTTTAATAAACAATTAAAAGATGCATTTTAGATCTTGACTTCTAACTGCTTCTTCTTTAAGAATTGATAGAGTTAACAATGTTCATTTAATTTAATTTTACTTGCACTATTATTGGAGAAACACTTTGCCATACTTAATTTCATTGCATGGAGAAATTTTGTTTACAATGGTCTTGTTTTGGTTTTTGTGTGTGTGTGTGTTTGTTTTTTGTTTTTTGTTGTTTTTTTAATAAAAAAAACCCACACACACACAAAAAAAAATCTACTGGGACCTGTGAAGTATACCTTCTCTTCTATTTTTGTATGATCTTCAGAGAGCTTTAATCTCTACTATGTATCACTGTCAGTTTTATGTAAACACATCCATTTTGATAACTTCAACATGTCATAATCTTTTAGAGAGAGACAGGAAAAGCAGCATGATCAGTATTATATGATATTCATTACATATCACTGATGTGCATTTAACCTTTTTATTCCAGGGCATTATTCAAATAAGTCTGTGCCAGTTGTAGGAAACCTTTGCCTTGTAAGACATTTTGTTTTAATTATTCAAGACAACATTGCAATTCTACCAGTGAAATGTTTAATTTCTTCTCTCTCTCTTTTTGTTTGTTTTTGTGGGGTTTTGGTTTGGTTTGGTTTGGTTTTTTATTTTTTATTACTGCATCCTATCTAACAGATTGCAGCTTGGGTAAAAGTGGGTAAAATTGTTTTTGGTCAGGTGTGCACTGGATTTCCTGAGTTTGCCATTACATATTTCTAAAGTTCCTGGGGCTAAAGAAGAAATAGGAGGTAGGACAATTGCTCCAAAATAACAAATGAGCCTTTCTGAAATGAAGCACTGAATGAATACTAAAATTACATGTTTGAATTGTTTGTAAATCAAGATTTCTAATAGGATAAAATGAGTCTGTGGTAGATTCTGATTTGACATAATTATCCAGTGTCTGGATTTCTCATTACCAGAAACACATTAAGATATGTGTATGTGTATTCCATTAGACACTACAGTCTACATTTATAAACAAGTACCCTGTTTTCTGTTGTTTTAAAGAAGACATAACATTAATTTAATTCACTTGAACTCTTACATTTCTTCTGACTTAAGTACAGGGATTACTCCTAACAGCTCAAAAGACACCCCCTCCCCCAACAGAAAGAAAGAAGAATATTTCACTTAATATATCTCTTTTTCAGTGTTCAGATTTTTCTTCCGCTGAGTTAATGAATCTGCACAGCTCCTTTAACCCTGCTGAGAGTCATTGATGTGGTCTGGCTAGCCCACACTTTCACACAAGGGAGATAGCTGGACAACAGCTGTTTTATTACCAGCAGAGGTAATTGCCTTTTATAATGCTTCCTATCTGTGTGATTTTGTATTTTTACCTGTTAGCTCCTGATAATATGAAATAAAAAGTTTTAATTTTCTTACTATTTCCCTGTCAAACTTTTTCTGCTCTTCTAGAAATCTTCTTCTCCTGGCCTATTGAAGAAGCTATTACTCTACTGCTATTGCACTGAGCACACCATTATTTCTTATATAGAATAATTATTCCTATATAGAGTATATTATTGGGAGGAAAAAAGAAGATGCTAGAATCTGAAACTCATAGTGAACCTGTAAAAAAGCAAAAATTCCCTTCTTACATCACTAAAAAGAGTGTGTGTGTGGGGAAATCTTGTAGTTTTGCCTCTGTTGGTTCAGGGGGTTTTTTATTCAATGTATCTGTGTCTCTTCCTGAGCAATTCTATTTCATTTTTTTGAGGGTGAGTTGTCATGTCATATCTTGCTGATTCAAACAACATATCTCAATGTAATTGCAATCACAGTTTCTTCTTTCTATTTTATTGAAGCTGACCTCAAATTCCTTGTGAATTATTTTTGGATGATAGTAGTGAAATTATGCAAATTATGGAAATAATCGCAGAATTTTATTGAAATATCCTTGCTGAAAAATGGCTTGTTGCCTTCTTAGCCAGAGAGTACATGGTGGCTGCTTCTGTAGCACCTTTGCTGTACTGTGGTGGGGATGGAGCATTTTCCATCAGTTAATCAGTTCAAACTTGCTGGTATTCATGTTGGCTGTAGTAAATGGACACCAGAACAGACTCCTCTCTCAGTGCTGTCCAGATTTTCTTGAAAAGGCAAGCACCTGATTGAAACCTGGATGGAACCTTGCACATATCTTGAACCTTGCACACGATCAGGAGCCGGACCTAGAATTAAGCCCAGCAACATGATGGATCTAGGGAGCACTTTCAGAATTCTGCTCTTGCTGTGGAGCAACTTGTTCATCTTCCCAAAATAACTGTGCAGAGATAGCGATCTGAGGATGCACAAAATAAAGGAAAGAACTGTTTCATTGAATGTAATCTGGTCGTATTGACCTTGTGGCAATGTTTCCACTGGTTTTAGTGGGTCTAGACTTCTACTTACTGCATTCACTAGAGCTATAAAATGTGCAATAAGGTTTCAACAATTCTCACAGTATAGTGGGGATCAGCTGAAGGTTTTTAATTATGTTGATTGAGTGAAAGCAAAATGTGCCAAGTGGGACGAGTATGAACTGTATAGGCAAACTAGGCTAATTTAAGCTAATTTGATTCACAGCATTATCAGCAGTGCCAAATAGAAAACAGGATCTAACACAGGCAACCTCTCTCTTCATGTGAAGAATTAGAGCATGTAACAATACATGCAAGTTGCAAACACATTCTACTTGCACCTGGGACCATCCTGACAGAGATGTTGTTCTGGAGGCATGGGAATTTTAAAGAAAACTGTATTCAGACATTACCATTACAGTAAATGAATGAACCATTAATACTGTTGCAATCTGTGCATAACAAAATCATTTCCTCTAGAAACTGGAGTCACTAGAAGGTAATCAAATCACTCTTGCAGGTGTTAAATCTGTGGAAGTATCACCTCAACTGAGGTCCAGGGGATACCATGCCATAGTCACTTCTGGCTAACAAGGCTGGAAAAGCAGAGAGACCACAATGTGTACTGAGAGAGCCCCTATCCGGAGATATTGATACACTTTGAAAAAAAAAAAGTGAAATGTTGGTGGACTGGAATTATTGAGTGTCGATATAGCTGTAAACTCTGGCTTATAGTTTACATGTTGATCTCTTTTTTTCTTCGTAAATTTTAATACTAAGTTTTATCACTTCAGAAAATCTGGCTGATCATGAGTTAACCATGACACTGTCCCTGAGCAAATGAAAAGCTGTTTAACTCAGTAAAGTTAGGCTCAGATAGACTATGAAATACGTGTCAAAGAAATTTTGGAGTTTGAAAGCAGGTTGTTCCACAGACACTTCCTCACAAAGTATTTGTTAGAAGTGAATTTACTGACATTTTTCCCATAGGTTGTTGCTCATCTCTCAAATAGGACATTTGGAAGGTAGGAATTTGAACTGTTTTCTACAAGGAAAACTTTACCAGAAAATTTTCAGTTCTAGGAAACCCCAGGGACACTGACTTGGGTGAGACAATTTATGTACAATCCAGTACGTTGTTCCAAGAATGTAATGTCAATCCCATGCTGGACACAGCCAAGTGGGTGAACAGTGGAAGTCACTAAAAAGGGAAAGAGCTTTGGATAATAATAAAAAAAGGTTCAGGTGACTTCAAAAGAGTTGTACCCTTAATTGGTGTAGATTTTCACACCATGGCACACAGAGATTTACTAGGATGAGCAGTTGAAGAATAAAGTCTTAGAGAAGAATAAAACCTTAGTGGCAACATCTATCATACTATGTGAGCTGAGGATAGCAGTTTCTGAAACCATTAAAAAATAACTGCATGTCAGGACACTTTGGTAGAAGAAATGCTGTGACAAGACTGTGCCCCTGCCATGGCTTCCCCTCATCCCACTCATAGTCCGGAGCTCTTTGTCTGCCCCAGGGAACATCAGCCCCTGCCCCAGAAATGCTGTTTCAGTGTGCAAGATATTCAAGAAATGTACCCATCCTGCCTTCAGCTAATAAACATACCTATTTGTGTGCTTAACAAGCACACCAGGCACAAAAATACTAGCTTATTAATTTTGCAACTATAGATACTGACATATACGAAGTAGACAAATTATTGCTTTTTTTCATCTTTAATATGCATGTCTTGTCTTAAATTTAGATAAAATTACTGTGTGCCATATAAGTTCAACCTGCTACTCAAAGCAGGGTTAGATGAAAATTAGATCCATCTGTGCTGGACTTTGTCTAGCTGCGTTTTGAAAGTCTCTAAGGTTGGAGATTTCACAATCTTTTTGGTGATCTTATTTCAGTGTTTAACCCTCTCATTGTAAGTTTGTTTTTTTTAAGTAATGCAGTTTCAAACTGTAATGATTTCAAAAGGTAATGAAAAAGAAAACTGGACAAAAAAAACCTGGGAAAAAAATTATTAATTAAAACAAGTATTTCAATTATACATTTTCTCACTGTTCATTTTTGAATGAAAGGAAAACCAAACAAACACAAAAATATTAAACAAAATAAATTCCCAAATTAAATGATCCAATTTCTGGATCATTCTAGCAGACATTTTATTTGATTGGAAAAAAAAAAGTTTCTTTATTTTTGCTATAAGAAAAAAGAATATTTAGCCAAAATTAAAAATCAGTTATTCATGCAATCATCTAGACTATTTTGATGCTACTTACATATTACTCAAAGAAAAATTGTGTTGCCTTCTGTGTCCAGGAGTGTATGTATTCTGGATTGATGAAGAATATATAAGTATTTTATGAGTGGGGTTTTTTTTTTGTGAATACTTTAACTTTGTAGTTCAGACTTAATCAATTGCTTAGGATTCAGCAGAAGCAGGATCATTTTGTCACATTCACTTTACAGTTGTAAGAAACAGTATTAGTAAATCAGAGCATTGGAAAACTTGCAAATAAGTGGCAAGAAAACTGCAGACAATGATTTTCAATAAGTGAAGGACTGCACATATGGTGAAAGACTAACAGAATTCAAAATAATCTTGACAAACTGGAAAAAATAGTCTTAAATAACTATGATATTTAACAAAGTAAAACAGAAGAATCATTCCAGCAATCTACTTCAGTAGCAGAGAATGGAGAAATGAAAAGCTGTCTGTTTTAGAAATGAAATATTTCACGATTATAATGGCCAATGCAAAGAATTTTAACACAGTGTTATTGTGCTCCAGAGCTACAGGTGAACAACCTGTAGCATATGAAGAGGGTCATAGTCTACATGACATATAATCTTCCCTTCTCTTCAAAACTCAGTTGAAGTGGTGTGCAAGTTTGAAGATCTGCTCTTCATGAAAGATATGGAGTAGTTGCTGAGTGGAAGAAAGAGAATTCTGAGACAAGACATAGATCTCTTCAGATTTATGAAAGGTTGCTGATGAGAGGAAGTCAGTGAGCTGTTTTTCCCCTTAAGACTTAGAACACACTTTAATTGCAATACATTTTAGGTTAGGCTTAGCAAAAAAATATTGCCTAAAATCTTAGCCTTCCTAGACAGTGATGCTGTTATGGCAAGTTTTACCAGATGACTTCTTCGAACATGTAATATCTATTCATCATTATAAAAGACATTTCATTACTTTAGTTTCTGATATAAAATGTGTTTCCAGAGTCTGCTAATTTGTGACAGGATACCATTTCACTCTTAAGAGGCTGTGAGTGCTTTGATTACTCTATTTTTATTAACAATATGCTATGTGAGACTAATTTAACATATACTGTCTACTCTACACAAAGCAATATAATTTTTCAAACTTCATGATAAAAAAAAGATTAAAATATCCCTTTAAAACTGTCAGTTTGAAATGTTACTAGTTTTCAGCTTCAAGATTCAGACTTACAATATTCCACTGTTTTTGAAATCCAAAATACATTGTAACGTATTTATATTTGATTACATACATGCATATGTGTGAATTTAGAGTCCAGAGAAATATGTAAGCCACAAATAACTTCTGAAAACCATAACTCTTTCTAATGCTGACCACAAGGGTTAGCTTAAATTTGTGCGCCTAAGAAAGATATTGACACATATTGACATATTTTGGAAGATCTAGCAAATATCAGTGCAGTGAAAAATGAGGTATAAATGACTGTGGGAACTGCAAGAAAGGATCAGCTACCTTCTAGAGATTTCTGAAGGTCTGTCGTAAGAAGAGACTTGCAATCTATCCTTGAAGGCTGCCTCTCTTTCACTGGAGCTGTTGTGTGCCAGATCTAATCCAACAGTGAGTCAGTGGCATGAGTTCAGTGGAATACTCCACTTGGATATTGTTACTAAAATCATACAGCTTCTTTGCTGGAGCATGAGTCATCACACTCACAGATTGTGGCATCATACAAAGTTCTCATTGCTTGTTCTTCAAACCCATTGAGAGAATTTGTGATCTGATTGGGATGTTTTGTTAGAGGACCATACTATACTATAAGGTTTCCAAAGCAAAAAATAGGAAAAAACACAACATAATCTCACTATATGAGTAAGTGAAAAAGTTTCTGAAGTGCATCTGCCTCCTAAAACAAAAGTATAATATTCATTGCCAATATGACATCAGCAGTGTTGGAAACATATGCTTCCAAACAATAGAAAAGGGAAAAAGAAAACAATTCTTTCCATCCCTACCCGATCTCATAGGAAGACTGAAAATCAACACTGTCACTGAGAGTATGCAGGGTTGCTAAGAAGTCTGCCAAGAAACTACTCAGTCAAGAATATAAGAACACTTCCCTCTTACTAGTGACATTTACAACAAATCCACGAATTCAGAGGAAAACAGTTATATGAAAATTATTTTCCATAGCATCCCAAAAAACACCTAGTCCACAGAAGGCAGGAAGCAGAGTTGTAGCTCACAGACCTCTTAACTGCTAAGTGATCAATTTAAAATCATCTTCTCACTCAAGGGAAAGCATTATTAAACTGTTGCAATAACAAAACCTATGTGGCCCATATTAATTGACATCTCAAGTTAATTGAATTAAACCCACCCAGAGTATGCAAAATGGGCTTATTCTATAAAGAAACTTATTATGAAAGAAATTACAGTTACAGCAACAACCTTTAATTTTGACTTTACATACACTGGATATATCCAGAATAAGTACTAATAGTTGCTATAGAAATAATAAAGTAGAGTAGATTAGGCAAATAAAATAGGATACCTATCTTGTACTCCCTATATAAGAAACAATAGATACAGCTCTTCCTCCCTGTTCTTAGCTGTAATCTGTTAGTGAGTTTGCCATGAGTGTTAAATATGTTCAATTAAAAGAAATTAGATAAAAGTAACTAGAGCCCGATCGACCTAAATTCTTTTTCCTGGAGAAGAGAAAAAACTTACTAATTTAGAGAAAGTGAAAATGACAATACCAAAAGTGCTATCAAATGTACAAAGGAAATTAACTGAAAATAGATGAGAGATTGTTTTTTCCATAATCTTTTTCCAGTTATAGTCATTTCACAGATTTTTTTGGAGGTTCTTTGTTTTGGTTTTTTTTTTTTTTTTGGTAGCAGCAGGAGATAATGTCACTGATACTTAACTGTTCACGGACGAACAAAACCATGTTGCTTTTAATAAAAATATTACATGCTGCACCTGGAATAACCCACTGACAAATGAGGTTGTCATCCCCTTCCTTTTCCACCCTTGTTTCCGTCACGCAAAACTGGGTGATTCCTGGACAGCACTCTGCAGTCCATCAGTTAAAGCTCTCCTTTACTTCCCCCCTCTCAGGATGGGATTATATACCCTCCAATGCCCTTTGTGACAATATGGGACTTGGGCTCACTAATTATTTATATTTGCGGGACTCCTACACTGCTTCAATGGTTTGTTTACTGGAATTTTATATTGCAGCTCACAAAGAACATCATTCTTGCTCTGGTTTTGTGGAAGAATTAGCGTTTAACGTCAGTGGCCTAAACTCACTTGTGAACAGTGAATCATTGCTCTTATTACAGGAATAGACTTATTTTAATGGGATCATAACAATCTTCAGTTTATTAATTACTCATTCACTTCAAAATGTAATGGTAATATACAATTTGTTCAAGGTAAGAAAGAAAAATCTTTGAGGAAATGTAGTGATGTAAAATCAATCTCAAGTCTAATTTCCCTGTAAGCTACATCAGTGCAACCAACTGAAATTATTTCATCAGGGAGTTACTTTCAATAAAGAGCATCAATAAAGAAAGTTTATAGGCACTTTATATACCCATAAAAATTGCAATATGAATATAGGCAGCAATACTGTTGAATCTTATACCTACCTGGAGACTACACAGTAACTTTTAGGATAAAAGTGCTAGCTTGCAAATTATAAAGCATCTCAAAAACAGGTATTTTGGTTGAGATACTCCATGAATATATTCACACCTTGTTTCTTCTCATCAAGTGCCCAGTGAGGTGCAGAACTTGACACAGAGATGCTAAGTATTTAGCTTAGCATCTAAATTTGTTATAGCTAAGTATAAACAGTTCTAAGGGTAAAGCAGACCCACCAGTCAGGTGTTTGTCTGCCAGTTGTGCCCTGGCTGCCTCTGGGGCATCCATCCCAGTGACTGGGTCCTTTGGGACTGTAGATCCCTATGGGTCTACACTGATTCCTACTTTCACAGCTGTGACACGGCCCTGTGTTTGGAAGACGTCAGAATACCTGCTTTACCTGCAAGGAATCCACAAATGAAATCTGACCCTGATGAGATCAAAGGGATATTTTGCCTTTAACATCACTAATGTTTTTTTTTCACTCAGATTTATGCCCATACTGAAGCACAAGCCCTAGATGAGTTTTTCAGCTCACTTATTGTGAAATACTTTCTCATAGAGGGCTGAGCACAATATCAACCATAAAGCCTGCTGCTTCTGTACCTTTTAACACAGCCGTATGTTATATGGGATTTGCTGCTGCTATCTGTCATTTGGATCAACATTTATTTTTTTTACTTTCATTTGTATGAGACTCAGAAGTGTCTATTTTGTTTATGGTAATAACCACAACACCCTTGGTGAATAGCAAAGAAGTGAAGAATATTTGTAACCAAAATTTTGTCTTCATTATAAAGTTCATTTTATCCCCTCCCTTATCTACTCTGTTCTCTCTTTTATTCAATCAAACTTTATTTAACCTGCTGTTGTGAGCAAGTGCTAAGTTTTACATTTGGCAAGCGCTAGAACTTTGGAAGAAGAGCACAGCTGGAGTGGATATAATGAAACAGCATTCTTCCATACCAAAGTGATCTTGATGCAGATAGAAAAAAAAAAAAGACACAACAATACGGTGTATATTTATACCAGTTTAATGAGGCTCTATTCAAAATCCAGCTGTGAAAACGTGATTAATCTATATACATAGACTTCCAGCACTAGAAAGGAAATCCTTCATAGTAAAGACTGACTTCCACACATTACAGATTGTATCTTGTCACTTAATCATTTCATGGAGACCATTCACAAGCATGTAAGCACACTTTGGAGTTTGAAAATGTTGCATGGAAAGCATAGCAGCTACTACTAAGCAACACTTTATTAGTAGGGGGCTGAGCATCCACATAATTCTAGTTCTTGAAATTATCTATTTATTAGTTTAGTTTTCACTCATCTTCATCTTCCCGTCTTTATTCTTTTTTTTTTAAATCATTTTTTTTCCTCAACAGAAAACTTTTAAAGCTAATACTGAATTACTTCTGTAGGTGGTGCCAGAGATGTTTTGATGGTTTTGCTTGCTTGGATTTAACTGTGTCCTAATGTGCAAAATTTGGCTTGGTATGATACATTATGTTTTTGAATGTTTCCTTGCAATTTCTGTTCTTCTATCAGAAGATAAAAGCAGCTGTTATGCAATCTGGGAACCAGTGGATTGTCATTCACGTCCTGTGCACTGTACTGGTATAGTGTATTTACACAAGGACCCTTCTAAATCTTTAAACAACAGCATGCAATCTCTTAAATAAGCTTCAAATATTCTAGATAATCCAAACTTTCATTTTGTGTCCAAGTTAAATAGATGTTTCATTATGAATACCCTAATGTTACTCATTCCATATATTGTTTTGTTTTGTTTTGTTTTGTTTTGCTTGTTTGGTGTTTGTTTTCAGTTTTGTGGTTTTGCTTTTCCTTGGAATCATATAATAAGAGACTGAAGTGTCAGGGGACAATGCTTAGAGGACAAGAACAGATACAGACTCTACAGTCTGCAGAGTGTATTATTATATATTCCAACATGTCTGCTGTCATATTCTAATGCCTGGTGCTCCAGACATTGAGCTAGAAGAGGAACAAAGGATAAGGTAGTACCATCACATTATTTATGGGCAACAGGAGCCAGAGGAAGCTGAAAGGAGCCACAGGAATCTGCAAAGGAGGAGAAACCAATGTCTCGCATATTAAAAATGCCACATCTAATGGAGCTGTCCACCTCATAAGACAAATCTGCACTGAAGTGAGAGGCCTGAGCTTATTAAGCATGGAGCACTTAGTTGTGCTTTTCATGATCTAGTGACATTATTTTCTAAGTAGTTTCACAGCTTCTAGAGAAGGTGTGGATTGTACCTCCTGTTTTCACTCATATCCCCATGAAATAATCTAGTACTTGATGACTAAGATCTTCTGTGAAAGAAGAGATGTTGATGTCCCCTCATTTGCTTGTATATCCAACTCCCACTCCAGGCACCTTTTTTATTTAGTAGGATTGGTGCCCAAGTTTCCTGTTAATAAAAAGCAATTATAGTAATTTCTTACTTCACAGAGTCATTGTGAGATTAATATATTATATATTAAGACATGATAAAATTTAATCTTAGATACACAAGAGTTACGAAATGTATAATAGACCTGGAAAAGTAAAGTACACAAAGAGAGAAGACACGAGTCCCTTTCGTCCAAGCTAGGAAACAAAAGGGGAGTGGGGAATAATTCCATATATGAAGGAAGCATGTATTTCTCTCCATGGGAAAGCAGGCTTGTAATCAGAATTTTCCAGTTTTCTTCTGAGGTAGGAAGATTGAAATGTTTAGATTGTGGTTTCCTCCACACATTTGCATTGAAATATCCTCATTCCCCCAGAACATGTCAACAGTGACAAAGCTAGATGCTAAGAAGCTTTTTCATCAGGGGATGCCTTCTCTCTCTGAATACAAGAATGAAGACTGAGGTAGCATTTTCTATGGATGCTTGTTGCAATTTATTTTAATATTTCATCATTCACCTGGATATGTATTCGACTGTGTTGACTTTGAGGACAGTCGAGGAACACCCCAGGCTCTGGAATTTTATACATTTATTGCCTCTAATGGGGTGATGAGATGGGAATAAATAATAAATAACCACAGCAATGCTAAAGATAGATTAGCAAACTGACTGCTTCACAATGGAGCTTTGTCACCAGAGCGTGGAAGTACACTGACAGTGTACATAACACTCAAACACATCAGTGGAATAAGATATAAGTGAAAGGAAAAAAATTACAGCAACAGCAATCAAACAAGGCTAAGGAAATAGTGATTGTACATTTTGCCACAGTGACAGTGACATCGAAGTCTCTGAATCCAGTTGTTTCAAAATAAGCATGTTGGAGTGTTCACAGAAGAGAGAAAAACTAGTTATGCTATATTTTGTCCCTTCCATGACACAATTTAGGAGAAAATAGAAGCAATTATATTCTTGAAACAGAGCTCTAAGACTCTACAGCGAGATTCATTACTTTGAACATGAAATAATTCTGAAATCTGTTAATTTATTTTCAAAGATAAAACTTACATTGCAAGACTTCAGGAGACAACAACTCTGCCTGGATTTCCATCTTTCAGCAAAAATCTATCACCTGAACCTCTCATTATCCCTTGTCTGATCCAGCAGAAGAGAGAGGGATTGGATTATTTCCATCTATAATTGGTGCCAAATATAAAAGATAGGCTTACAGGGCAGCCTGTGTGACCCCAAAGATCATAAGACCACTGAACCATTTATGTTGGAGGGGAACTCATAAGACCATGCAGGCTAATTTCCTTAGAGCAACATCAGCAATTGGAGCTGCTCAAGAATGTCCAGATAAGTATCGAAAATCTCCAAGGATGGAGACTACATAACCTCTCTAAGCAACCTGTTACAATATTTTATTAGGTCCTCAGTGGTGCTAGGTAAAGACTTAGAATACTTTTAAAAATAAAAGGATTTTATTACTTTCATCTACTTAAGCCACAGTTCTTCCCAGTTCCTATTCACAGTGCACCAGTTTTAACATATATCAACAAGGCTGTTGATAGGAATTTATTTGTTGCCCAAATTCTACATGCTAATGTTCAGTGCTGATAGCTGTGACTGGAAGCAGACAATTTTTAGGAGTGTATGGTGGTAACCATTAAAAGAAGTTCTGCTTCCCCCTAGTCCACACACTGCTGCCACTGTGTATTCTGATAAATGTTATCGGCTTAGTTTACTATGCCATGGCACATGCATAGCTGTTCTGTCATATCATTACACCCTTGAAGGTCACAGAATGATCCATCAGCCCCTATTGCCTTCTCCAACTACTGCACATCAAGAAGTTTTCCCTGCCCAGGGCAGAGATGATATGGCTGCTCCTTGTTCCACCCAACCTTGGAGTGGTTAAAAGAGTTCTCGATCTTCCTCTACTTTGGAAGAACTATTAGCCCTTTTAATACAAAAAAGATTAGCTCTATTGCTGTTGCATCACATGTATTATATTTCACTTTAAACATATATTCCTATTCTGTTAGTGATAAATAGTATAGCACAGGTGTCTTTCAAGTATATGTGTAAAAACTCCACAAAAGAATGGTGCTTAACTAATTCTGTCTGAATGCAATCTCAATGATGTCATGACAATTTCAGATCCTTAAGGTGTAACATATGTCTCATACACCTATAATACTGTAAAGCTAATTATTTTTGCATATATTTATTCAGAGTTAAATGATGTAGCACCGTTAAGAAATGGCATGGCTGTAGCTGACCTATTAGAAGATACTGGGTAAGAATGAAATGTCACAGTCTTAGTTTATCCTCAGAAGAATATAAGAGATAATGAGCCTAGTAGGTTAGCTTTATTTATAGCAGTAAATAGAGTTTGTAAATAGCATATAAAGCACAACAGTGTGCTGCTACTTTACGTCTTTGCTTTCGTATTTGCACTGCTGTAATGAGAGAAGCCATCGTAGTGAGACTGGTTTGCAGAAAACAGGGAAATCTCTATTTATGACTTGTATTGTATAATGCACACTTTATATTCTGGGTGGCTGTAAGACTTGTGAAGCAATACTGTTCACACGGTTCCCTAAATAATTCTCTGTTGTGATGAGCTGACAGGCTTAGAAGAGTGCATTACTTGAAAGAGTAAACATCAAGAAGCCTCCAGGGGTTCTCTTGCTTCATTCATTTTACATTATCCCATTTAGCAATTGTAGTTACATCTCTGCAGCCCTAATAACTGTTCAAGTGAAGTAATGTTATATTTCTAAAAGACATGAACCTACTGGGCCAAACATAATCATATTCAAGTTCCTGTGATGGACATGCAGACTAAAATGTACGTAACAGCAAGGGGATATGAGCTTGCCAAATAATCAAAGCAGAGCCAAACTGACTCACTTCCTGAAATAAGCAACTAAGACTTGGGATTTTTAAAAACTGCATTCTGCACGAAATTATAAATAATTGCAATTCACATTAACATACACAAAAAAAGGAAGCTCTTCTAGCACTACTTGGGAAAGTTTTCTTTTAAGACAACATATCTGTAACTTTCTAGTTTCTATATTGTTCAATCATGGTCTGAAAGGGTAATTTTCTCATTTGCTGCCAGGAACAGAAGGGCTATACTGCATTCACATTTAGCATCCGCACTGGGGCAGAAGCTCTAGAGAGGTTTGTTAAGGGTTGTGAGCCTGTGGGGCTCAGGAGAACTGGAACCAGTGTTGTTTCATCCCTGTTGGCTCTCTAACACTTGTGTCCATCCCAAGTATTGCCATTGTGCTAAAATAGAATCAGAACTTCTGCAGCAAGAGCAGACTTGTGGAACTAATGCCAAAACAGGGCCAACACAGGACTAACTAATAAATAAAGACCTCTGGATATATTAAAGGGAAGTTTACAGGTATATAAACCTGTATTATATTCTAATATTATTTCTAAATTACTTCTGTCTTTCTGTCCTTTAGCTAGATAAGCTTTTTTGTAGGTTAAATAAATATCATTTTCTACAAGAATTTTGTGTTGGAACCTTCCTTTTCCTTAACTGGTGCTTAATCTTGCTTAGCTATCAGGTGAGTAAGGAAAGAATAATCAGAGGAGTTTGGAAAAGGAAATCCATAATCTTCATGGAAAAACTTCACTAGGAAAAGGCCCTACAGTGGAGAAAGCATATAAATGCCTTCTGAGGCAAGGCAAAAAAAAGAATCAGTGAGCCTGCAGTGCTGGATAAATAGGCTTCTGTAAATGTTAGGTTCATCTATCTAGACCAGGAGTCTTTAACTCTGTATTTGCAGGAAATATACAGTGAGTATTTAAGTGTAGTTTGAACAACTTAACTTGCTCCAGTTACTCCTCATCTTGTGTTTTAAAATCCACAAATCAGATCCTGAAGCTCTGTCAGGCCGCATTAACCAAAGGATCTGGTCCCACCTCATTTGCTAATCAGCACAGAGAGTCACACATAGTCACTCTCGTGAGCTGTATGGTTACTGCAGTTCTTGGATGATAAACCATGGGATGAATTTTGTACTTTTTTATTTGTATGTTTCCTTAATCCTTTGAGAAAGCAAAGATCACAACTGAAGTTAATGGAGTGAAGTTGCTCAAGTCATGACAATAATTTTAATGGATTAAAGCTAGTATGTTCATTTAAATAATGTTTCCTATGGCAGGGTTTAGTGGGACCAGGTATCTGTTGATGTACCAATAGCACTTTATACTTGAAAAAAAAAATTTGCCCTTCTGATGCTTTGTGAGTAACCTTAAGGAAAACTGTAGAAAAGAGTAAGTTTCATTAAGAATAAAAACACATCATGTGGAGTTGGGAAACTTACATTCAAAATAAAAAAGTAAAATGCTTCTCTGAATCAAACTGAAGTATTTTAACACATGAGAAGGATGTTTTGCAATGTTAGAGAAAAGCTAAGACAGTCTGCACTTAAAGGATCAAACACTAGAAATGTCAGCTTTGTTTCAAAGTAGTAATATTTGCATACATGCAGGTAAACTCAAGTTTTTTGACAAAGCCTCTCAGCACAGTTCTTTAGTATGAATAAATAAAAGTATGCCAAATGCATATTTAGAAGTTATGAAGGTGGTATCTTGGGAAAAAAAAATAAGTGAAACACAAATATCCTAAATTTTTTAGTCTAAATTACTCACTGATATGATCTTCGCCATTCCTATTTATATGGAATTTACTAACTGCATATTTTATTTCCTTTTAACTGATGTATTTAAGTATCTACATATTTATCTAATTTCAAATAATACAGCTCAACGGGTTAGATATGGATATAAATGAAAATACCTTCTTATTCTTTCTAGTCTGTCATGACTGTTCCTATTTTAATAATAGAGCACTCTGGGGCTACAAAACCTGCTTTCTTGGCACCTTGCCTTCTTTTGGGGGTAGTATAATAGTGGAAGATAGAAAAAATACTCTCTAGTAAACCTAAATAATGTTGTCTCTTCTGAATGCTGTGTTTTGACACTTTAGAGCCAGTCTTCAACCTGTACAAGGTTTATGACCATAATAATTGATTCTTTCAACTCAGAAGGCTACAGAAATTTTTATCAAGTGTTTAAAAGATATTAAGCTCTCATGATTAATTAATTAATTTTTAAATATTATGATGAAATACAATGAGAAATTGATAGTTTGGTAGTGTAAGCCAGCGATTACTTTTTGTTCTTTAGAAGATTGCTGAATTATTACATTATTCACAATACTTCTTGGCAGGATGCCCACAAAGCAGGGTATCAAACAGTGGATGATCAGGGAAGCACTTCATCCTTTACTAAACTGATAAAATAATATGATGGCTAGAAAGAGAAGACTGTAAAGTGCTGAGTTACTATGGTGATAAAGGTGATATAAGGACTTCTATAGAATGGAAGAGGATATAAAAGTACAGGGAATTCTTCTTATTAAATATGCACCAGTCAAGCTTTCTGCCTTGTGTTAGCTTGCTCACATGCAGTCTCATATATTCCATTTTTTAATGTCCTTTGGGTAATTATTTATTTATCTCATACAAATCATCTAAGTAAACACAGGTTTAATATAACTAGTTACTGAAGTTTATATACCTCTTGGGCTTTTAGTGTTGTCTGATTAGATTAAGGAGAAGAAAAACATACCAAAAAATTCGAGTTTTCTCAAGTTTCCCCTTAACTCCTATAATTAAGTCAGTAGTATACATATTTAATAACACTTTGCTTTTTTATGTCCTTATATATGGTTGAGTCATATTTCCTAGATGTATATTTTCATTAGATTAAAAACAGAGAAAATGTAGATTTATGCTGTATGTATCGAGCTCTTTCTGTAAAGACTGATATAAGAACAACCCTGACACCATAAGGGATAAACAAATCTGGCTTTTAATAGTAACTCAGGTTTGAACATTAATTGTGTATATACAATTGAATTCCTTCATATACGTAGCATATCCTAAATTATAGCTGACGTTCTCTGAGGTTGTGTGACGAACGTTGAAGGTGGATAGGGAGGGGGGACCCCAGGCAAGAGGCCTTTCCTTTTACCCCTAGCTCTGGGGGGGAGTGTGCCCTCCCCCTCCCCCTTTCCACGTGGCATCTCATGGCTCTGGCAGAGACCACAGGACACCAGCAGCTGGCAGGGTGAGCAGGTAGAGAGAGTTTATTGTTCTGAGTAACTGCTTAAGTACCTTTTAGGGGGATTACAATGTGACCAGTGGGGGTCCAGGAGGTCTCACAACCAACCAATGACAATAAGGGGTTAACAACCAATAGATGAGCTTCCAGTTATCTCTTAGACATTCCAAAGGTACAAGTAAGGGATCTTGGGAAGAAGAAGGGTTTACACAAAGAGTTACAGAGCCATTCTGGGAGCATGTTCACTTTAAACAACCATTAAAACTTCTGCATACTTTTATATACCAAAAGCATATTGCAACAGTTGTGTATATCAGTAATGGTGTCATAGTGCATCTAGAATAAACTGTTTGTCATGAAAAACATATATAATACATTGTCTTCACTCAGTCTACTACAGCCTGCCATCTTAGTCAGTAGCCGAATGTGTCTGATCTGATTTCTCACTCTTCTCGCTTCTTCTGCAAATGAATCAAATGGAGCAATTATTAACTTACCATGAAGTAATTCACATATTGTACTCTTAGGCCCTGCCTGACTGTCATTTCTCCTTTCTGACGATACTTTTCAATCCCAATTCTGCAGTTTCCTCTCAAATTTTGTGTAACTTTAAATTTTCCACCTATGAAAAATTATTATCACATTTAAGTGTCCTAATTAAAAAAAATTGTCAATCTTTTACTTATGTCCTTAACAGAATATTGCAATGTTTACATCTTTCTTGAAAAATATTTTTAAGTACTATTGCAAAAAACTTCCTGATCCCCCATGTATACCTAAATAACACTCTCTCTTTATTTTAATGAGAAAAATGGCAATTGCTGTGCTACCAATGAAGTGGTGCTTAGAAGATCAATAAAGAGTTATTATGCTATTAATGTAGAAAGATGAAATCCAAAATAATAATGCAGGATTTATTATATCTTTTTGGACACATTTCAATATGAAAGGTAACATAATGTAATAAACCACTAATATAAATAAATACAAGCACACTCATTAAACTTTCATCTGTGGTATATATAGCAGGAGTTCCATCACAGTGAAAAAAAGAAAGCAGATTTTTCTTTAGCTTTTTCTTCAGCTTGTTTGAAGATATGGAGACAAGTATAGGGACAAAATATTCCTATGTCCTTTGCTTTTTTAAAACTTAGTGTTATCATAGCTTTTTGGGTCTCTATTTCACTCTTTACATTTTAGAATCTAAGCATTACAAAGAAAAATAGCAAGAGAGTTAACTGGAAATTAAATCCTTTCATTCCCATAAGTATGTATAGAAACCTAATTTCCAGATAGAGAAAAAAAATTATAGAATTCATCAAATCCTGTTTCATTAAATTTACAGCTTAAACTTAGAGCAGCACACACCTAATCTATGAAGCTGTAGGTGGGTACATGATTCACAGGAGCAAGTGCTAATAAATCAAACTTTCTTTCCACTCAGTTTGGGAACTAGTGCATTGCATCTCCTCTTCTTACTTTGAGTGAATTTCAGTACATCAGGCATTCTGAAGCTGTACTACCAATACTTGAAAACCAAAAGCATTTCCTTTCAAGGTTAAATCACTGCAGTACAGATCACCAAACAGTTTTCAAAACTGATTAGGCCCCTGATAGAACAATTTCAAGGTATTTTTCTGCTAAATTTTATATCACCTTAACAGTTTACGGCAACAGTGTTATTGAAATATGACCTTTTATTAAATGGAAGTAAAATAAATCGATGTGTTAAATGACTGACTGGAGGAACTTTTTATTTTTTTGCATGTGATACTAACCTTTTAACCAACAGTTGCACCACTAACAATTTGTTTGGCTTAGCAGTCTAGTTAGCCAGCCTAGCTTCAGGCTTCTAGACACTTATTACCTCTTTGTTTGATTGGATTTTGTTTTGTTTACTAGGTTAAACTTTCTAATATGGATTAGCAGTGAAAGCGAAGAAAGTAAACAAATCATTATGCTTGTGAGACTGTGAGGGACAAACACATTCATCATTTAAAGGACACACTACAGGTAATGTAGCAGAGAGTGTGTCACAGATACAACAGGGAACAATTGCTGTTAAATTTCACAAGCATACAGACTCTCAACTTCTTGTTAGGATTTTGAAGTAGTAGCATATTAATTTGCTGTTATGCATTTATTAAAGCATACTTTTCTCTCATCTTGCTATCAGTTAGAATTATCTTTCAAATATTCACCTCTGCTGCATTCCTTGGGGACTCGCTCTGATGTCTATAGAGATATTCAGTCCTACAATTCTTATATCTATTTATCTTAATATACCTCTGTTTAATTCTGGTAGTAGAGCTGATGGAAAGACACAAATGAATAACCTTATGAAATCACACAGAAAACATAGTGTGGAAATGATCCCAAGAACTCATCTATGCCATATTCCTGCTGTCAGGCAGCATCAACTCTGTCTGAACTTGTTCCACTTTTGAACCTCAAAATTTTTTAAAATATAAATAAATATAATTCTTGTGGAATTCCTGACTTAAACAGTTTTAAATAATAGTTATACATTGCTTATACGTAATAGTGTAAGATTTTCAAGCACGGGAATTGTCACTTCAAGTTCCTGGAAATAAGAGAATAACTGATATTCATTTTCTCACCATACTGTAGATATTATTGGCCAGACTGCAATTCCAGCCTTACCCTGAATTCTCTATGGGATACATCATAGGTATAAAAGTCTTTCTTTACATGTTACAGGACTTAATGTTAGCGAACACAGCTATCAGCAATCAAGGTATTGACTCCATTCAAATTGCAGTGTTGAGCTTGGTGAAGATATCCCAACCTTACTGGGAAAAGCATTTGAGAAGGCTGTCAAAGGCACTGAGAGCAGCTCAGTCAGCACTTACAACAGGGTTGTTTTAGATACCCAAAGGTATTTCTTTGCCAAATAGTGATCAACTATGCCTAGGGAAATTTAGGTCTCATAACTTCCTGTGCATAATGTTTCTAAATACATGAAATCCAAAAGCCCTTTAAAATGAAATAAATATCAATTTCAGTATAGTTCAGGCTAGGAATATTGTGTAGAAAGACTACAGTGCAGGATTTCATAGCACTCAATGGTTTAAGAGGAATGGTGAAAATTGAGAGGGTTCTTCATAGAACATTTGCTATGTAAGTGAACTACTGAACAGTTGCCTTCAGCCAGTCTTTCCTGCCCCTGCAAAGCACTCCAGATAGCTGACAGGCCTGAAGTAGTGGTATCAGGTAGGATTCTCATTCCAAAAGCAGGATTACAAAGATTCCTCTTCATTGTCTGCAAAGCCAAGAATTTTTTCCCACAAAACAGCACACACAAATCCCAAAGGTTCTGATGTTATTTTTCATTGTATCCCAGACTGAAAATTTCTTCAAAATGAAAAAAAAAAAAAAGAGAGAAGAAGCAAAGAAGCTACAGTCCCATATGGTAATAGATCCTCCTATACTTCCAGTGCCACCAACAAACATTGTGATAATGGGGACTTTCTTTACCTACTCCTTCTCTTGCGCTGAATTCAAAATATCTAGTCTGTGAGATTTATAGAAGTGGATTAGCATGTGCGAAGCATGGATGAGCATGGACTGAGTATTTTTAAATTTAAAAATCCCACAGTAATTTTCCTAAAGTCCCAACTAGTTTGAATTAATATGTCAATCACATAAACGGTGATACCAGATGCTTACAGATAGCAGGCTTAGATAGCTGGGTCTGCTCCCACACAGTGAATTTAAAAACTAATAAGATTCTTTCCGATTTATTATGTTTTCAAAGAGCTACAGAAACAAAACATTTTTCACAAGTGAACTTACAGTTTCAGTTTCATTATCAAGTTTTAAGCTTTCCAGCCAGGAAAGTTTTCATCAGACTAATTAACCTGCTTCCCAGTAAAACTGTTCATCCCTTTAAGAAAGCATACATCCCATGATTATGAGCTCCTGGGACTCAGCTCTGACCATATGTGCAGGAAAGGCAAAAGCTCCCCAGGCTGGATGCAGCCATAGTGGTGACAGCAGCTCCGAATGTGACACTGAGCATATGCCCTGCCTACAAGGTATATGCTGTGACTGTTCTGGTAAATCCATCATTATATTCAAGCCCTTGTATTTCCAGAGGAGTGTGGAAATGGCCCCCCGGTGTTCACACAAAGCACAGTGGTATGCTGCAGTTGTTTGTGAGGATACTCCATTCCCTTTAAGCTTTATATTTTCTTTAAGCTTTATATTTTCAATGTCTACAGAGCTAATCCAAATCTTACTGAGGCAAAAGTTCTCTTGAATTCAGTCGGGGTTTTGCCTGATTTATTTTTATAGAAATTGGTCTTATGTCCCAAAAAAAACCTTTACAGTGTTCCTTAAACTGAGTTTTGGGACAACAGCTTCACTATGACATCCATCAGCAGAGATCCATGGAGCTCCCCTCTGGTTAACGACATGCCACAGGTGCATAGCCATTCTTGCAACTGAATCTGCAGCTCTTACAGCTCCTACAGGAATATGTCTACACTTTCGTTAGTAAATAGAATGAGTTCTGTGATCCTGAGGACAAGTGACACTGTATGGATTGCAACCACACAACTAAAACCTTATCTTCCCCACAACAGGGTAGCGCTGTTCGCACACCCCGCTGGAACAGTCCCAGGCTACCCACAGGCTGAGTCCAAACACTCTGGGAAAATGATACCTGCCATGAAACAAAATCATGAAGTAGTGCACCAGCATTAAACCAGAGGACCCGGCAACTGAGCTTAAGCTCCACCTCTGTTCTCCAATACCACCAAGAAAGCCCAGTTTACTTGTACACACCCATGCAGATTTGTAAGTAAGCTTCAGATTCATTCAGTTGAACCTAAAAGCTAATTATGTGTGTGTTTATATAAAAGTTATATGTGACATCGAAGATATTAAATATTCATGATGACAGCATGAAAGAATTTCCTTTATGCCTAAATGAAATGTTTAAAAATAAATGACCAATGTGTTCTAAAAATTAAATACCTGTTTTCTCCAACCATGTCCCATAGCTTAGTTAAGCAATTGGGAGTGCTTCATTTTAATTCTGTGCATTGATTTCAGATGACATTAATAAAATATTTCCTTTTACTGTAAATTATTAATAGAATTTTTTAACACTAACATGCACCTGAAACCTCACAACCATTCAATGTACCATCTCACCAAGAAATCAACAAGTCTGTTTCCCAAATGGGCTAGTGACAGACACTTTTGCTAAAAATATGCATTTTAAGTTCTCCAACAAATTTAAAGTCTTCCAGAACACTCCCCTCTACCCAAAACCAGCCCAGTCTCATGTATTTCTTTGACAGATGAGGTCTCTGGTTTTCATTGCATTAAGTAGTGCTTGCAGGGAAGAGCACCAGCCCTAGACAATAGTTGTGGCTGTTCCTTTATTTCACTTAGCCTGCAATACTTTCATTCATAAGCGTTAAATTGGAATTGCCAATATTAACTTACCAAAGAGCTGGTGGAAAAGGTTTATGTGCTATTTATCCTCAAGGGTCCAATTCAATCACAGCCCTGTAAAATGTCACTGACCCACTTCATCAATTACAGAAGGCAGGCATGGGATCTTTACATTCCTCCTGATTGTACCAGCCAAATATGTCTTCTTTTTTATTTATGTGATAACCAGACTACTCAAAAAAATATTTTTTTTCTTTGAATTATAGCAATTAAAAGCCCACTTCTATTGTGCTTAACAGCAGAACTAAGGAAAAGCTGGCCATGAAATGATTACATGCTGAGAGACCTGTTAATAGAAAACTACAGAAATTGTTGGGAGATTTTCAGCTACAACTACAAAATACAGCTGAGAAACTTTAGAAGAATTGTAAAATGGTTTAATTTCAGTGTTTTTTATTGAAAGGTGATATTGAAAGATTTTGTAACTTGAAAGTTATGAGGATATTTTCTCATCAGGTAGGCAGGTATTTTCTGAAGCATACATGCCTCTAAGGGGAAATTCTGTTGACTATTTGCTTTTCAGAGGGTAATGCTGCTTTACAGAGATTTGTCTCATACATTTTTTCCATATTCTGATTTTTGCTTCCAGTTTTCGAAAGCAATGAATTCTTTTCAAATGCTAATTACACTGAGTAAATAATTACAAAATTTGGGATGCATTTCAGATAATTGAAATATAGTGGGTCAACCTGGGGAATACATTCCTTGAAGAAGTTACAGCAAACAATTAAATTTAAAATTAAAATTAAAATTTCTTGCAGTTAAATAATCTGCCCCTGACAGCTGGAAAGTAAGGGATATTTTCTTATGGTGTGTCACAATGCTTTTTTGTTCACCTACCCTGCCAGAAAGATGGCACATTTTGATGGCTTTTTTGCCTGTAATTTTATCATCTAAAAGAAGATGTAGTTCAAGTCCATCAGTGACACTTAATAGAAAGACAAAAAGCCTTTCTAGAGGGCAGTTCCTAGGACAGATGTCATTCTCTGACTCGGTGGTTATTCTCTCATATTGCTTAGCAGTTGCACAAAGTAATCCCAAGAGACAGGATGGATAACATCTTTTTCCATGCCCAAATCTTCTTTTCTCATGTGCACATGACCCTCAATATGCAACCACTTCCCTGCACCACACGGGGTGTCTAACAGGTGTGTGCTGTAATAGCAGTATAAGCAGTCTGGACTCCTCTAACCATCCATGGAAGGCTGTCCAAGGGATGATGCAGCCCTGGGGTCACTTATGTGACCCTGAGGAGGCAGGAGTTGTACCACTGATGGAGTTGCTTTGGACAGGGGCAGAATGGTGCATTGCTTTCTGTCTGAGAGAGAAAGTTGTCTTAGCCCAGAGATGATGCAAGGTGACAATCACATGGGGAAGTTTCTTCAGTTAAAATAACAGTTTGTGAAAGAAAGCAAATTCAAGTTAAAAGAAAACAGAAAGGGGGAAGGAAAGAAAAAAAATCTACAGTGACTGATGACTGACATTGATAAAATAGTAGGGAGTTTTCCCCATGAGCAAGTAGGCAGGATGTTCAACAGCAACTGTTAGAATAAACCAACTGTTCATTGACTGGATGAGAGAGTTTTTACTGATGCTGATTTAAGTACTGGGGGGTCATGTTAAACAAAAAAAAGTATGTGTGAAATGCTCTGGCTAAAAGGCTGGTAAGTCAAACAACAATTATGCACATAACTTTTATGCACATATTTTGAAAAGTACTGGCACATGTTCTACATTGAAGTTGGACTGACTGATTACAATGGTCTCTTGTGGTGTAACAGTCATATGTAGATGTATGTCTGCTTAAAATATGGCCAAAATATTTTTCACATTTTACTGACAGAAATATTTCTATGTCTCCTTGAACTTCAGTCAGTATTATATTCTTAATAAACATTTTTAGAACTTGGCACTTAAGTTACTTTTTCAAAAGTTTTATGAACTTTTCCAAATCAGGTTAGAGTAGAAAAGTAAAGTTTTTGTTCTCTAGAACTGAGTTTTAAGATTTCTAAATGTACTGTACATACTAATGTTTTTATGTGAAGCAAAGTAACTGAGAGAGCTTGGCTGTTTCAAGTGTTAGTATATAAGGTAATTAGAAGGATTCATTTCTAAGGGCAGTGTAAGCAAAGCTTCTTGTACTATAAAAAAATCTGGTGTTAGAAAATATGGAAAGAAGCCCTTCCTTGGAAATTAGATGGACACTATTAACAATATGGAAAAAACCACCATGCCATTGATATGTAGCACTTAACTCCAAAACGATTTTGAGTGAAAGGAAAAAGTAGCTAAAAGAGTAAAATAGACCATCAGTAGCTAAAACAAAGATGCAAGGGACAAAATATAAGTCTTCGTTGTCTTATTTCCTTCTAGAAAGCAAAATCCACAGTAAACAGGGATTTTGATTTTGAGAAGTTCGTGTCACCCATTTTTTGGGCAGAAGGGAGTTTAATGAAGATTCTTCTCTGAATACTCCTCTGATCTCTCTTTCATTCATCATTAACAACAGGCCCTGTGCTCAAAGTTGTCACTGTTTTTGCTTTTGAATCTTCTCTGCAAAGGGATCATTGTTGCAAAACACCCCAGCCTTGACAGAAACAACTACACTTGCATGGCCACCATTTCTCTGTTATGGATACAATTCCTGGCTGTTAGCACCTGCTCAAGACCGCTCAGATATCTTCTGAGTTCCTGTACCTGGAACTGAGTCCAGAGCAGGGATTCCTATTCACCTTCCTCTAGTTGTGAGGTACAGGCATTAGCTTCAGCAGTCTGAAGGTGTGAGCTGCCCACGGACAGACATGGAAGAGGACACAGTTAAGTTATAGCTGTTCAGCTGTCAGGTGTCAACTTGTTACACAAAGCTGTAATACACCAAAATTGTATTACATCATCTAGTTCACCACTCAGCTGAGTGGCTTTGTGAAAGATGCATAGAAAATGTAAAATATGGTTAAAAAATTTTGTGCTGAGCATTGGCTTGTACATAAACAAAAATTAGTACTAGGACACAAGTCTTTTCAAAACATATCTAATTTTCTTCACTGTTAAGGTTTAAGAGACATAAATTTTAAATTCTGGCCTTTCTTTCACCAGATGTACCACACAGGCAGACAAAAAGGCTGACACATAAAACTGAAGAGGGGGCCTGTCTCCAAGAAGAAATCATAACTGACCAAAATACTTTTAAACTGCCTTTAACTGCTCTTTAATGCAAATGGTAGATATTTAATATCTGTAAAACAGGAATAGTAAAAGTGTAGGTTGTCTAGTGAAAAGTTTTGGATTAGAGTGGGGTAAAAGATTTGAGCATAGCATAAAAATGGCAAAAGCAAATATGAGGGACAGCTCTTTAGAGCCTTTGCATGCCCTGGAATTTAAGGTGTCTGAGTTAGCAGGAAGCAGTGCTATATTCCTACCTACTCACTGTGTGGCCATTCAGACTTTCTAGGTGGCGCATGTGTATCAGTGCAGGTCTGCTCTGAAGTTATTAGACCTGTCTTTGAGCTAATGCCTATTGTCCTGACACACTTTCACAGCTTCTAGTGTCAGTCCTGGCTTATTTAGAGCTAACATCTGCTTCACATACAACCAGACTTAAATCTTCCAACATGAACTCATTTGTCATGCTACCATTGCCATTGGCTAAGAACTGTCCTGAACATCATAACAGTATAATGTGGAAAACTATCTATAACACAGTACAACTTCCAATTCCCATTTCTTTTATGTTTTTAGTGCTCAGAACATGAAATCTAAAGAACTGATTTTCTGATGCAATACTTTCATGTATTCTTGTTTACGCTGTGACATATAGACATGAGTAAAATGTTATCAGTGAGTAATGTCAATGTGACTGCACATTGTATTGAGGTCTTACAAGATTTGTTTTAAGTGATGACAGTCCCTTTAGTGCGTCCAAGTTCCTCATTGAGGTTTTGTATCACCTAGAATATGAAAGAAATTATTGTCATTTTTTAATGTGTGCTTAGCTCTGACAAAGCACTTGCTTTTATTGATCCCAAAGATCTAATAAAATAAAAAGAATAAGCAAATAAAAAGAAGAATCACTTCTGAGAGTGTTTCCAGATACTTGATGAATCAACATTGTTATTTGTACAGTGTCTTAGGAGTACTAACTGTTTTACAATGTTAACAGCAAATGATCTGACTTTGACCACAGTATCCAGATGAAAGTGAGAAACTTGACATTGAACTCTATTGGTGTCAGATAAGCTGGGGAAAGAGAAGGCACTCTGTGCATAACAAAGGAATATAGTCTTATTTGTTTATGAAAAAAAATAGCTCCTGCCTGAGTGCTTTTTCAAAGTATTTCAAAGCACTACATCAAGCATTTGAAATTGTGTAGAATGCAAAATAAATTTATTTGTGTTTTTTGATTAAATGCAAGGAACAGAGCTTTGGAAGATTTTAGTGGGAAGATGCTTTAGCATAGAAAAGGTGAAGGCCTTTCATGCATAAGGAATTTGTCATACACCATTTTATCAACCTTCGATATTGCTTACAAAAACTGACTTAGAACTTTAAGAGTTCTCTTAATGCAGAAATTCAATTAATTGATTCACTCAGGTAATAGTGGGAATATTCCATTGCTTTTATTTCTGACACAACTCTTGAACAAAAAAAAAGAGTCACTGGTACAAATTTTTCTTTATTTGAGAGAGAGAGAAAGCACCACTGGAAAGCAGTGGTGCTGTATCTCTTAGGGTTGTTAAAATGTTGTTTTTGTCAATAGAAACTAGCCAGTACCTGTGAGTCCACTGTAGACTTATACTGGGACTTGTTAGAATCCTATCTTTAGAGCAGTTCTAGTCAACTCCCTTCTTTTGCCATCTCTTCTTAAAAGCTAAAGCTTGTTTCAATTTTCTGTCTACCTAAAATTTTCCTAGCAATACAGGACTCCAATAGCTGAGTAAAACAACTCTTATTGGGAGAAATACATCAAAAGAGAAGGTCTACTTAACATGCCTTATCTTGAGCTTATTCAAAAGCCTTATTCATCCACCCGGACTTTAAGTAGAGCAACAGCAAGAACCACGTTTGCCTTGCATGTCCTGTTCTATACTATGCTCCTTTGGAAGCAATAAAAGTAGAGATATGATCCTCTGTTGTAAGGCACCTTTGCCACTGCACTTGCTTCTGTGATGCCCCATTAAATCCTTTTGAATCTTACAGGAACAATGAGCTCTCTGAGACCTCTATGCCTTCAGAACTATTATTTTGGTACTTGCAGACAGAAACATCTGTAAATGGATTTTCCTGGAACTGAATATGGACAATATATATTACCCAGGATGTCTTTTTATCTTCATTTGGATTAACTTTACCTTAGAAAGAGCAGTCTATTCTAAATCATTAACTATATATCGTATTTTTTCTCTGCTATTGGTCTAGACTGAAGGTATCAGCCTCAAAACAGTTAATTCCATTTATAAAGTTGCAAGCAATTTTCATAAAATACTTTTTTTACATTAATCCAACAGTGTATCAGACATGAATCATGGATGGATTAAACTAATCTGTTACAAGTTCTTAATGGTGACATAGACGAGAGGGTGAGGAGGGGGCCATGAGGGAAGGTGAGAAGTTCAGCTGTTGTTTATACAGAAATACGAGGCTGAGTCAAAAGTTGAATAGATTAAACAACTTGTAGCAGAAATTATAAAAGAGTCTAAAATAAATAAAATATTAATATTGGAAAATAAAAGAGAAAGGAACTTTAAAAAGAAATTAAAGGAAAACAGTGCTAAAGAGGTAGGGAAAATAGAGAGCACCAAATAAGATACTACAGGAATAACCAGAGTGTCAGGACAAGATCATGAAAAGAAATGGTACCTCAAAACTAAGGAAAAGAAGTAAGTCATGGAAGGAAATCAAGGAAGAAAATTTAAAAAGAAAATTTCTGACTTCTCAGTGGCATAATTTAAACCTATAGTCAAAATGATGAAATAGGAGCTTTGGGGACCCCCAGGTGTGAAAAAAGGAAGAAGCAGGAAAAAGAGCAAAAGCTAAGGAAGTCTGCAAAAAGAATATAATACAGTATGGCCTACTATAAGTGTCACGGCAATCTGTATGCAATACTTACATCCAGCCCATGAAAGCAAGGTAGGAAAGACCCCACAAAGCTACAAGGAAGAAGTACGTCAAGAATGTCATTGAAGGAAAATCTCTATTCACAGCAGAATTTATGTTTGCCATCTCAGGCCCTCTGTTTTCTTGCCAATAACGTTTGTCAATACAAGTGTTACTGGCCTTTCTGTTGTACCGAAAAGCTGTTTTCTTTTCCTATGTAAGAACACAGGAACTGATTTCTCAACATTGAGCAAATTTCTACCATTACACTGGAATTCATATTATAGCTTAGAGATACTTTCATAAAATGTGTTTTCAACAGTGGAAAATAGTTGATTTTTAACTTACTTCTTAAAGTGGTTGCTTGTGTTTCTAGGCAAATCAATATAACATAATCTCTTCCTTTCCATCCATGAAGTTATTTGGTTTTGACCTGAACAAAACATGAATAAGAATATGATACAATGTGATTAATAAAGCTAATTAATTTGTGATGTTTCTGGGCTCTTCCTCATGGGATAAATTGTGAATTAAAGAATTTTAAAAGCCACTAACTCCTTTTAAAAAAGTAATACGCAAAGTTGACAACTAGGAACACTAGGCATTTGAATATTCTTAAAAAATTTATCATAGTATCTGCAACCCATCATGATATTTTACATAGTTTTTATGACACCTGGTGGTGAAATATCTAATAGATTCACAATGGGTGAAACACCCTTGTATCAGCTGCAGACTGTCTTGGCTATAAGACGGATACTGACGTTGACAATGTAAGTGGTAGCAGCGTCATGCCTCCAGATACATTCAGGGTAAGTTCTTCTTCATTCTGAAATTTGTCAGTGGGACTTTATTTGACTCACAACGCCACAGGCATCTACCCCAAGTCATCAATTAACCATAGGTCAGATTTGTTCAGTTTCTACCTGAATCAGGAAAAAACCTCTAATGGCAAATGGTACCTTAGAATTTAATACACATTCCTGAAGAGATAAAGATAAGAATCCTAAAACGATAAAGACAAGAATTCTCTTTCTTCTGAAAAGAAGAAAGGGATAGATGAGAATCAGCAACAAAACAAAGCCTACCTTCAGCTCCATAAGGATATATTAATTGCTGCATTGGGTCAGACCAAAGATCCAGTTGGTCTAATACCCTGTACTTGCTACGTACAGCCTAGTACCATGAGGTAAGCAGTCAAATTTCCTGTACTTACATGCTGGGAGCATACACCAACTACCTGGATACCTCTAGTAACTGCTTTGGATTAATTATTTAAAGCTAAGATTTGCTAATTACTTTTGTAATGGGTTATATCTCAAATTAATTTGTCATATGATTTTAGTTCTTCCATTTCCAGACTCCAGGAGGTCTTTAATCTTCAACAAGACCACTTTTTAATACAGATCAACAGGAAATGCTCAAGGAATGAGCATTATAAGGAAACAGAGCAAGTATAGATTGATTTTTCCTTGATATATCTTCCAGTTTTAGAGACTTGCTGAGTAGGGGCGTTGCATTTGGATCACTATCTTAAAAATATAAATTTTAAAAAATCAGACTATTAATTTAATTTGTATCAGTAGACTATTTCCAGGCTGCTGAGTTCTGAGTTTTGGTGTTTGAGTTTTTTAACTCTTTGGAGTACTAGGAATGGCTTTTTCCATAAATGTTCTTACAAGATCATAAAATTACTTCCAGCCAATGCTCATTGAGTTCTTCCTCACTGGGGAGTAAAGAAGTATAGCTTGACCTTAGAACTCTTATGATGTCATGAAGTATTACTTGGCAGGACGTAAGAGAGAGGAACATACAAAAATATTTCATAATCCAGAAGATTTTCTGTTTGTGGAATGACAGTGATACTTTGTATTTACATACTGCAATCCAGTCTTGCTTAGCAATATTAGTTTAACCTCCTGTCACTCCTGATAGTATTAGCATAATTTTTCTTATGTCATAAATGAGGAAACAAGCCCAAAGAGAGTAAATAACCTGCCTTTAACTTCCTTATTTTGAGGAACATAAGAGAGAATGAAAGTTAATCCAGTGCCTCAGTCCCAGCCCTGTGTCTTACACACAGGACAATATTCCAGCCAAGAATAACACACAAATACCATTTTGCCAGGCTTTTTATCTGACACATACCATGTGTGAACTCTATTAAAACTTGTAAATCTTAGTAACTGAAACAGTGGTGTCAACCACACAGGTCATTGTCTGGTGATGGCAAATGAATGTAATTCTTGTCATATGATAGTTACACACTACATTCTTTGTTATGTTGGTTTCAGCTAATAAATCACAAACACCATCTTCATCTTCTCCTGCTTGTAAAATTGTTTAGGTCCTCAAAAATCAACATCTTTTCAATAAATACTCTGTTATTTGCCCTTAAGAAAAGCTGCTGCATTGGCCAACAGGGACAGTCTTCTAAGCAATCTGAAAAAACACATCTGTCACTGTGTTTGAAGAATAAATCCAAGTTTGTGCTGCCCGAAGATTATACAAATTAAAAATAAGTTTCTCGGACTTAATAAAGAAGGTAAGGTCCCTTTTCCACTACCTTTTCATTTAAGTCACTGACGGTGGGCCTTGTCTCTTTGGAAGCAGCTTTCTGACAGAGCTTTCTCAGTTAAGCATCCCCTGCTCTGAGTTTTTGTCTGCATCACAGGCCCATTCTTGACATAGTGGCAGATGACAAGCAATAGAGCAACAGCTTCTTTGAATCAGTTCCCTAAATCAAGAACACAGACTTATTTTAGCATAATTTGAATTCAGAAGTGTCATGATGAGATCCATATTTGACACAGCACTCTCTAAGTATGTGGAAAGTTTAGATGTCAAAATGTAAGCTTGCTCTTAACAATTGTAACCAATTGTTAGCCTTATTGCTGCAGTGGAACTTTATTTTGTCATCTATAACAGTTGAAACTGGCTTATTTTTCCAGCTGTTCACGGAATTGCAGGCAGGTGTTTCCTCATAAACTCATGAGTTAAAATCACAGAATCATAGAATCATTTAGGTTGGAAAAGACCTCCAAGATCATTGAATCCAATCTTGTCAACTAGATCACAGCACTAAATGCCCCGTCCTGATGTTTCCTGAACATGTCCAGGTATGGTGAGTCCACCACCTCCCTGGGCAGTCAGTAGATTCACAGGAGGTATTGAAGAGGACAAGGAAATTGGTGCAAAAACATGTAAATGTCTGATGTGCATGCCAAGTCCTTATGGAGTTCACTGATTTTTCTCTAGTGACAGATTTGACTGCAGCTGTCTGTGACAGAGCATTTTTTTATTAGATTAAGATTAGTGGTGATTTGTGCAATTGACACCTAGAGTAACAGTGCTGTATAAATGTGAGAGTCAACAGATTCAACTCTTACCTTGAACAGCATCTTATAAGAGCTACATAAGGAATTTGTGTGGAGATTTTTAGATCAGCTGCATTCATCTTCAACTTAAAAATAGGTATAATTTCTCCAACATTAATAAAAAGATCAGAAAAATACCAAATTATAAAGTTAGAGGGAGAAAACAAGCTCGAGAAGGAGCTGATATCAAAAGATTCACTATTATGAAAGGGGTGACTGCTGTAAGCCCAACCAATTGCAGTCTGCAGTTATAGCTTCCTCCTAGTTCCCAGTCCTTTGTAGTTCAGTTGAAGATGCTGAGATCATAGCGAGTCTGCTAATAAAAGTTGCTACCTTGAAATTGCCACAGACCCCATATAACTTCCTGTAGTGGTCATGTTGTGTGCCTTCATTTCACATGCATTCCTCTATTTTCAAAATGTGATCATCAGAACCCAATGTGCTTCTCACAGCGAGCACCCAGCAGGCTCCAGGAACACTTTCTAACTCAGAGAGATTCAGAATGCTGGCACGATCCTAGTCTGAAGAGAATAGAATAACACAGTAACTTTAGCATATTTTCCCAAAATTCTCACTAAAACTTAAAGATATTTATTTATCTCTATTTAATGCAGAATTGATTTTGTGGGGGAAGATAGGGAATTAGCTATCCAGGCAGATTATTTTCCTTCTAAATATTGCAGGAAAGATTAACTGCCTATAATGGCAGAGGTTGTGTTACAACTAACTCATTTTAAGAATGGCCACTGCCATTCTTAAACTTTAACAAATGAACATGTTAAAATAAATCAGGCACTTCAACATGCCCCAGATAAAGCAAAATATTCTGATATTCTTCAAACATTTAATTCATCACTGAACTTTAGTTCTGCATTGCTTTTTACAATGACCAACATAGCTTTCTCCAAATAAGTGATAAGGCCAGCCTTTGGCTACAAAGGATTAAAACCTCAGGCACTGTTCAGTACTTAGGACCTAGTATCCTTCACATTGCTTGATTCACTTGGAATGCTCTCAGTCCCAAATTCTGTTTCCTGAGGCCATCAGCTTCCAAGCAAACATCAACAAAAAGAAAACAGGACAGAAGACATTTATCCTAGGCATCACTAAGCTGAGCAAATTGTTTATTGAAAAGACCCTAGTGCCTCCACACATAATTCTGTGCAACCACAATGTCATCTTCATCACTCTTATACATATCCATGTAGTCTCCAACCTTTTCCAAGCCCGTCAATAGCTAACTCACGGGTTATAGTAACACATACTGAAAACTATTCCAAAGAGAGACAGAAAGCATAAAAAGGTGAGAATACCATATGGCCTTTCTCTGTTCAGATATCAGATGAAGAAAATGTATCTACTGAAGGCAGAAACTCTGAAAGCATGAAATAATTTATGAAGTAACAGAAGAAAATTCGTGGGTACTGTTCTTCATCTGAATACTACTGGTGCAACTGATTCCTTTCTATTACAGTGACTGAAGGTCTTTTCTGGGGCCCCCCAAGGGCTTACGTAAAATATGTCACAAATATACTTGCACCTGATATATCACATGGAAAGGAAAAGATTCCATAAATATGGCAAACCCATACTTGACATAGGAATATTTGGTCCATAATAAACATTCCAGTCCCCTTGACTAAAAATTATTTCATTCAGTGGAAGATACTGGATTTTTCTAACGGTATTTATGGTGGTTTTAGTGAGTGTAACCATATCCTCATGTATGTTAAGACTACATTAAAATGATACTTCATGAAAGTGTGAGCCAAGTGACCTTTATAAAGATTAAACATGCAGTTCGGGGACACAAAAACATCAAATCAGCACAGAATCCTTTTGCAGAATCACAGAACCACTGAGGTTGTATGTCACCTCTGGAGATGATCTGGCCCAGCAGCCTAAGAGGAGGGTCACCAGATCAGGCTGCCCAGAACCACATCCAGATGTGGTTTGAATATCAAGGATGAAAACTCCACAACCTACTGGGACAACCTGTTCCAGTGTTTGACCTCCCTCATGGGAAAAAGGAATTTTTTCTTGTGTTTAAAGAGTATTTCTCGTGTTTAAAAGAGTATTTGTTTGAAAGTCATTGAGTAATAGAATAGCCTAGGTTGGAAGGGATAACTTATATAACATAAGGACTTTATATAGCATAAGTGATATTGTGTCCCAGGTACTGCTGGCCTTGCAGAAACTGTCCCTGTAAAGGTCTCTGACATTCCCCTTCCATTTTTTGTGAAACAGAGCCATTTTTCACATGAACCTTTTAAATACCTGTGAAACCCAGCGATGGTCACGGCACTCTGTAACTTTGGCCAGCTTCCCAGTCATCTGTCATGGGCAGCAACGTCTCATTTCATGGCCAGTAGCTCTCCATATGCCCTTCATTCAGCTTAACCTCAACTGAAGACCTTGTCAGAGACCATATCATCTTCTGGCAGTTGTAACACATGCTGGGGAGAAATTTCCACTATTTTTAATATGAAATATTAACTTCGGTCTGTAGCAGCCAGCAGTGACCTTTTTCTGTGTCCTATATATCAATTATCTCCAGTTTATACCCACCTCCTCAAACTATACAAATCCAGATCCTTAATTTCATTCAACTAATTTCTACTTTCTCATGTTTAAGGCAGAATTATGAGAAATATTTAAGATGTACTTTGTACTCTGTTTCAAAAAGCTCATCTCAAAAGTTTCAGAGGGTTCTGATCTGTTCTGTTCCCCTTTTAAAATCAAAATAGAATAATAAAAAACACAGGGCTATAGGGATTTCTTTACTTGAGAGCTGCTGGGGATGAGGTTGTGTAATTTAACACACCTGTATGCAGATGCAAAGTGCACATCTTGCCCCCTCTTCTTCTGCTTGTGTTTCTGTGGTTATTCTTCACATTTTATCTCTATTTTTTCAAATTAAATATAAGCATTTTTCTTTGCCAGATGAAAAAAATTAAAATAGTTCCAACAAAAAATGGATAAGTTTTTATTTATCACTGTTTACTGAAAAAGAGGCATGGGAAGAAGACTGAGAGACACAGGACACATGACCACATATATCACTTTCTTAGAAAACTCGACTAAAAATGACATAATATATTGGCATTGCAGCTGTCTTTCCCTCTTGTTTCTATATCATTCTTTTTTAAAATCAAGTATCCTGTTATCCAAACTACTGCTGACACTAAAATACAAGCTATCCACATTTTCTCATAGCCAGAACTGGGACTGAATGAATCATTCCTATGACTCATCATAACTCTTTTTTTTGCACACCAATGTTATAATGTACTTAAGGATTTAACACAAAAAGTAGAGTTGCCTCCCTGTTCTGTTAGAATCTTTTTTGCTAAAGATTCAAATTACTCTTTTCCAATTATTTTAACTTGTGTTCTTCCTGGGATTTTGCTTTATTGGCAGCAGATATAGGAGCAATTAAAGTTTAAAAGCTCAGCTTTTAATTTTTGAGGATAGCTCTGAAAAAAAAGACACAGACCACATACCTAGAGTACTATTCTAGTTAAAAATGTCAAGAGTTATCAGTATTTTTTTACATAGTTCTAATGTCTAAATGAATGCCTGGATTAAGCATGTTTTTATATTCCTGCACCAGAGCATCATTTCTCAGCACAGTTATCCAAGCAGTAGAGATTACAAGACTCACTGTAAAGCCTCCAGCCCAATGCACAGAAGTCACACACTAGCTATCCTTTCTTGATGAAAGACCACATGGTACCCCTGGGACACTAACTAATAGTGAGATTTGTGTTCTGGTCCCCTGCAGATACTCAGGAAAGCAAAAGGGAAAATAAATCACCTTCAACCACCTGGATAACTGTAGAAGATCTACTCATATCAGGAATTCTTGTCCCAGATCTGATATTTTCCCCATAATTTCATGGGGAACATTATCACACTCAGCTACTTACTCAGCAGGACATTTAACATGAATTTCCCTCCAGAGGGATTGCTCATGACAGCATGTGAGATAGGAGACATTTGAAAGCTGGTGGAGAGGATTAATCTGTGTTGAGTGTACAATATGAGAAAACAGAAGTGCTTGGGAGGAGACCTGAGGAAATCATAGAATGGTAGGAGGTAGTAGAATGAGAGAATTGTTTTCCTTAGTGCACAAAGTACTAGGGTCAGTCACAGGAAGAGGGTTTGCTTAGATAAGCAAACACTCAGAGGTATTCAGTGACTGTTTGCTGTAGCTTCTTCCTTCAAGAACTGTGAGTGGTAACAGACCCTGAAGCATGTGCTGGGAAGTAAGTAAATGCAGCAATTGCAGTGAATCCTTTTTCAGGCAAGTCTTGGCTATCTAAAAAATATCTTCTGAAGACTGTACAGGCAGCTTTGGAGATTCCTATTATGACCTTAAACCTTGAAAATGGCAATCCATTTTTTTGTTTGTCTTCTTGTCAGTGTGCAGAGCTACCCTTCTAACAGCTGAAAGTTTTTCAAGAAATGAGAAGTTGTTTGGTGTATGATATCCCATAAGCACAGTCTTCCTGTGAGATGTCTAACTGAAGGCAAAAAGCTTATTAAGTAAGTTCGTTTAAATTGAACTAGAGAAATGCAGTTCTAAATAAAGTTCATATAAATAAATCTAAATAAACACAGCTGTGATATTTCAGAGAGTAATGTTCTTTCTATGCCTCCTTAATGTATGAGACAAGAGCATATCAGTGTCAGAGTTAAAGTTCTTTATGCTAGATGATGACAGTTTAGCAAAAGGTTTGGTAAAATTTTTTTGCCAGTCCCTTAGTGCCCCACCTTGACAGATCTGCTACAGATCTGCTATGGGGCACAAGTACCTTTGTCCTTTTGACTGCTTTTTCTAGGAGCATGCCCATGGTGCAAATTCTGCCTGCTAGCCAGTGTGGTTCTGGGTCTAATCTTCCCAGTTCTTCATCAAGACAGAAGACATTCAGTAGGGCTTTCAGCCACTGTAAGAAGGCTGAGGAAATGGCTAAATCTTGACCAGATTTCCCTGTAAAGTCATGATGGCATCTCCATTGTTTGATAGCACCACACTCTGCAGCTCTCACTCGCTGTTAAAACTGCATGATGGAACTCTGAACTTCGTGAAACTTCCAACCCTTAGCGTCATGCCAACCAGAAATGTTGCTCTGATGTAATTCTTTGTATTCTTGGAATAAAATGGTCCAAGTGATAATTTGGTTGCTGGTTTTAAATGTCACCAAAATGTCCATAGCATCTTGAACAAGCATTTAGGTATCATTTTCATTCATTATGAAGGAAAATTTTTCATAATCATTTTGAGTTTAGAGCCTGATACAGCAAATATAATTGTAGGTGATATTTGTTGATTTAATAAAAAATAAGGCAGACTGAAATCTGAAATTTCCAAAGTTTTGTTTTTCAATCTTAGTATGTAATGTCCAGAAAGTTCATTCAAACTTCCTGGATACTGTTGATCTTAAGCCAAAGCTTCACTACAGAGCTTGATAGTTCTGTCCTGTCCAGATAAAAAGACTCAATCTGCTTGTAAAACTGGGATCTTTGTGGCTGGAGAGAAGGTGTCTCCCAGGAACAGTGTAATAATGGATAATAATAATCCAGCTCTCTCCTGCTTGGGGGACAGAACAGTTAATTTTGAACTAAGCTTTTTTGCTTTCTCTGTAGGGTAATATGTAATATTAAATTACACTATAAAGCTACCACAGTGCAGAGAATGCACTGTGAATTTCCAAAGACCAAATAATTGAGTGATTTTCTTTAATTCCCACAACTCTCAGAAAAGGTCATGATTGCTTGACACTATAGCTCAGTTGAAAGGAAAGTTCAAATGGGTCATCCGAGTAAGCATGTTAAGGGAAGAAAGTACCCCAGTCGTTCATTTGAAACTTGCCAATACCATTTCTGTGTATTTCTGTCTAGTATTCCAATCCATGGGCAGAATTAGCCATAACAATAACATACCACCATCTTTCTTAGCTTGTAGCCAAAAAATCTGAAAAAGTGGAGTTAATCTCAATAACATGGATCGCCTTTCAATTAAAGAAATAAAAACATGCAGACTTCAGAATAATTAAGATCATGTAATTTTTAAACCCCTGGTGCTTTCCAGAGACCTCTTGTTCTCTGGCACCCATCTTGCTTTAGTTGTTTCTCAGGCTTGGTAATGTGCTCAGAGTTTTCTTACACAAATAACTAGGAGCCTTAAAAACTTTCTGTGATGGAATTACAAAGGTCAAAAATGTTTCTTCTGCTAGTGAATGTGGACATGAGCAAAATCCAGAGGGAGAACACCAGGTGATGCATAAGTTGGAGAAATCCTGAAAGCAGAGAATCTTTCTCCCAACATTTCATGGACCGTGTATCCCTGAGGGTAATCTGAGAAATTACTACCATGATTTTCAAGAGTACCTATCTTGTCTGCAGCTCCTACATACTAAAGGAGAAGTGTCCCAGCAGAGTGGAGTAAGACGGTCAGAATTTGATACTGACTCGGTGCATTAGGGATGGGATAGTTGGTGGACATCCCTCTAATTCTGTAAAACCCTTGGGCTGCCAAGAATACGATTACCCAAACATTAGATATTGCCAACTCCCTATCTGGTTTTCCACAGAGAGGATCATGTTGTGTGCAATAGATTTGAATTTCAGCTTTTCCCACCTAGGTATTCAGTTATATATTTCAGATTTCTGTCAAATAGAAACAAGGAGAAAAATTAAATTAGACAAGAGAAGGATATGTGATGTCTGAAGGGTAAATGCTTGAGGCAACTGAGTTAGATTGTTTCTTTGATTTATTAAATAAATCAGCTGGTATTCCTAACCTAAACACTATTTTTACTATTCTTACCCTGTCTCATATTGATGGGTTCACTGATTTTTCTGAAATACCTCCCCTAAGCCTCCCTATAGGTTTAGAAAGGCTACGGGGAAATAAATCCATGACAATATGCCAAAGTCCATCACAATGGGTGCTGTTCTAATTCATTTGATACAGGTCAGCTCAGATCATGCAGTTGGAAAGCTGACATTGATTTAATTAACTGCAGTACACTGTATTGTTTTAAAAGGAGATATTCTATCTATTTTTTACATATACATTTTATGACATACCCACAGCAAAGAGCTACAATTGGAACATTGGAAAAGAACACAGAAAAACTGACTCACTGAATAAAAAAGCTAAATAAAAGCTGCTTCCAGTTTAGTTTGATTCAAGAAAGAGAAGTAGAGATGATCTCAATGAGAGCTAACAGAATCAGACAGTACCAGTGATGTGATCAATTTTTTTTTCAAACTTAAACCACATAAATAAGAAGAGAATACCAGGGTTCTGAATCAAAAACTAGAAAAGTCAGCAGGGAAAAAAAATACTTCTTAAATCAAAATCTAGGCAGAGAAATAGCAATAGTAATTGGGATGCCCAGGTGGACTTAAACACTTGTGTTTTTTTCTTATTTTAAAACTGTTGAGGTGATGCTCAGGTTTGAGCACAGAGTGTCTGCTGCCACCCTGGCCAGTTTCCTTAGCAGTGAAAGAAATGAGAGAAGTAGTAAACATAAAAGTGCAACCAAACCTCTGCTGTAAAAGCAAACAGCTGATCTCAGCCACACAGGGATCACAGGGAAGAGTCCTGTGACCCTCTGACTGGATGATCTTCTTCAGTATGAGTTCGCCTATTCTGTGCTGTAGGTATTAATATGGGATCCCAGAATCACAGAACTGCTTAGGTTAGAAAAGGCCTTTAAGATATTTGAGTCCCATTTTAAACCTAACATTTCCAAATCCACCACTAAACCGTGTCCATAAGTACCACCTCGACATATCTTTTAAATCCTTCTAAAGGCGGTGACAAAAACACTTCCCTGGGCAGCCTGTTCCAATGCTTGACAACCCTATCAGTGAAAATAAGTTTTCCTAATATCCAATCTAAACTTCCCCTGGTGCAACTTGAGGCCATTTCCTTTTGTCCTATTGCTTGTTACCTGAGAGGAGACCAATACCCACTTCGCTACAACCTCCTCTCAGGTAGTTGTAGACAGCAATAAGGTCTTCCCCGTGTCTCCTTTTCTAAAGGGTAAACTCAGCTGCTTCTCATTAGATTTATCCTCCAGACCCATCATCAGCTAATGAGATAAAGTAATAGTGAGGGGCCCAAAACTGAACACAGGATTCAAGGTGCACCCTCACCAGTGCCAAGTACAGGGAGATGATCCCTTCCCTAGCCAGGAAGCTTTCCAGCCACTCTTCCCAAGCTGGTAGAATTGAATATCGTGGTTACTGAGAAAAACATAGTGCTAGAACATCACCTGGGGCAATCCAGGGCTCATTAGCTGCCTACAGACAAACAGGGAGAGCTGCAGGAGATCCATGACATGCCGTTTTCCTCCCTCTCATCATTAATTTCTTTTCTGTCCTCCCCCAGTATTAATAGGAGAGGGAGAAGAAATGAAACCAGAGCTTGCACATGTTCACTGCTTATGAGGCTGTGCACTCATGCTAGAGGGCACAAGGAATCCATAACCAGGCTTCTGGCTACAGCTGCCATTCTTGAGGTGGTGTCTGAGATGGTGCATCCTCCATATTCCCACAACCCTGCCTTTACTCCTCGGTGTCATGATCAGCTGCTGATTGCTCTGGATGCACAAATGGTGTGGCAACCTCTCCTCTCCATGGGGAAGTGCTGGGAGGTGATCCAACAGCAGTGAGCACAGTGACACTCAGTGACCCTGATGTACAGCAGTGAGACAGACTGACTGCCAACCACAGTGTACTCAGACTGCAACCCATGCCCACAGAGCACATGTAAATGGTTTAACAGATACCTGAAGGAGAAGGAATAAAGTTGTGCTTTTATCCACAGTTATAAAAAGGAACAATGACATTTCTGCAACAGAATCTACATACTGGTCAAAACTAAATGAATGGATTCAAACCAATCACTAAAGCTGTTTCAAACCAACACATTATGTTGAAAATCAGATTCTTCCGCAGATATTCACTGCTTCTAGTTCTATATTCTAGTACTGTGAGAATCTGGGTAGTATTTTGCTGTGGAATCCCCTTTCTGTTTGAGAATGTAAGTGAGCTAGCCTCAGGCTCAGATTTTTTCAACACCTGTGAAATGATATTTCCTTTTTCTGTTCCCTCTCCCCTAACTGGAATTGTTATTCCCAGTCTCTCTGAGGCTCACTCACTCACAATTAGGGTCAACAAAGAGATGTAAGAAGGAGACAGAGTATTTAGTCTTTTCTATCAAGACTGTCCTGAAACCAAATAATGCAAAACAAAAAAGAATATTTTGTCACAGCTTAAAGAACCTTTCTCCAATCTATTTTAATGGATATTTTTGCTTTTATTATAATGTGCTTGATTTCCTCTTTTAAGGATTGAGATGGGAAATGAAGTAAACATGGAAAATGTGTAAAATTATGAACTTTGTTTTGATCTCAAGCATATAACTTCAAGCCTAGACTTTTGAATTTGATAGAGATTTACTACAGATTTACACCATTTTAATGGATCTAATTAAAGCAGCTAATTACTCAGACTGGAACAATCAGGATGCACTAAATTCAGAAGCATGAAACAGTCCAGTCTAAACTCAGTTAGAGACTGGGCTCTGGAGTGGAGGTAAAATAAACAAAGAAGGTTCAGACTTAAATTATTTTGCCATGTAACTTTCTCCTTAGTCTCACTGAAGAGAAGCCATTTTTAGCAAACAAGGAGGAACAAATACCTAAATGAAGTATAGGGAGGCATAAAAATATAAGCAACAAAATGGTGTTTTGTCCAAATAATTATTTTGTTGTCAGATTTGAAATACTTTTATTGATGCAATAAAAAGCCTCAAGGTTGTTTTAAGTCAATATGTAACACCTGATACCTTCTAAAAGTTTCCAGACTGTCAGAACAACAGATAGATTTCAAAGTGCCTAAATTTCAAAAGCTGTAAAAATAATATGTTTAAGAAATATGTTTAAGCCTGCCTGTCAGCTGTGAGATAAAAAGGAATAACCAAATATGTAGAGCCCATGCTGCCTACATGTACAACGTTTGACAAAGTATTTTTATCAGATGGTGATGCATTGGATTAAAGGGAGTTGATAAGAAAAACAGATGAGACTTATTTCTTTGTCCTAGGGGTGCAAAGACTTCGGATATCTTAGCACTATTGCAAGTCAAACTGTAGCTCTCTTGTGCTTTGCTGGCATTTAAAATAAAATAGACAAGTCCTGCCACTACATGGAAGGCTGTAGAAGCAGACAAATCATCATGAAGCATAGAGCATGAACTGCTCCATTCCCTGCCTCTGTGTAAAGAACTGTGTTTGAGAATTCTTTTGGGTCATTATACAGCTGGTAGACAGGCCTCAGAAACAATCATGCCAAGATCCAAATTTTTAGGAGCTGGGAAGCCATTAGGGGAGTTTGTTGGAGACATTTTACAAAGAGTCTTTAGAGCCAGACACACACTTTTGACATCAGTGTGGTCTCACTTTGATGGAAGACTAGGCTGCTAGAGGAGCTGGGGAAAAGCCCTGATCTTCCAAAATGGCAAGGGTTTGGTAGTGTTCTGTTTCTGATACAGAAGGAAAACAGGATTAAAAAAGAAACCAGAACCAACCAAACATACAAACAAACAAAAAACCCAAACCCAAACAAACAAATAATAAAAAAAAACCAACCATGTTTTCAGGGCACCTAATTTTGTTTAGGCCCTTATTCTATTCAACTTGAACTTTTTTTCTCCTATAGCTCAAGCAAGCAACCTTACTGCAAGAAAACATTAAACTCTGGCATGGGTTAACTCTTTATTTCTTTCTAATCTGTTTCGAGGAAGAAATATCCCCAACCAAAACCAGTATATTAGCTTAACTATTTCTCAAAAATATTTCAGACTTAATGTATTTTTTTAATGGAAATAAAAGGCACGTTTGAAACTTTTTGAGCTATATTTAGTCTTCTAGTGAAATACTGCTTTCTTTAGCACAAAGAATTTAATATCCTGAAAGTTTGCATAATCTCTGTATATAACAGAAAACACAAAACACAAAAGCACGGTACAGGAGACTTAATCAGATTTTTTTTCTCCTACATTATCTCAACAAAATAATTTGTCCCATTGTTCACTCTTCCTTGAATCCAAAAGCTTGTGTGGGGAATTCAAGAAATCACAGAGAACTGTTACACAACAAGCCAAGTATTAGGAAGGTGTTAGGTCTGAACAGTTTCCAAGTAATTTACTTCTTTAGAAGAAAATGGTCTAATGTTTTTGCCAATGAAATAGTTTGCCATAATTGCAATAGTAATTGCATATACAATTGCAATACAATTGCATAGTATTTCTAAAACAAACCCCACAGTCCCAATCAGATGTTAATCTTCTCTTATTCAAATACAGGGCAGCATACATGATCACCAAATATATTGATTGGGAGTTCCTGATAATTAATACAGTCAAAGTCATGTGAATCAGCTGTAAACTTAAAGGTTAAATTTGCATTGCTATTTATGATTAATGTTAGCAATCAAAGCCATCAGCAAACTCCTGCTAACTCTGAGTAAGGAGAATAAACAGCATTGATATATTACTTCTGGTCTCTTCTTTCCTCAGTACAGGTGGATACGCATGCTACAAGAGATAAGGACATGACCTGTTGGAGTGAGTCCAGAGGAGGGTTACAAAGATATTCAGATATTCAGAGCACCTCTCATATGAGGACAGCTGAGAGAGTTGGGGATGTTCTGTATGGAGAAGGCTCCAGACAGACCTTAGAGCAACTTTCTAGTACTGAAAGGGGGCCTACAAGAGAGCTGGAGAGGGACATTTTATAAGGGCCTGTAGTGATAGGACAAGGGGGAATGGCTTTAAACTGATGACAAAGAAATTCTTTACTGGGAGGGTTGTGAGGCACTGGAACAAGTTTCCTAGAGAAGTTCTGGATGCCCCATCCCTAGAAGTATTCAAGGTCAAGCTGGACAGGGCTTTGAACAACCTGGTTTAGTGGACAGTTCCCTGCCAATGGCAGGGACATTGGAACTAAGTGATGTTGAAGATCCTTTTCAACCCAAACCATTCAATAATTCTGTGATAAGGGAGACTCTTCCAACTGCACAGAGAGAAGGCAGCAGCAGAATAGCAGCAGGAGAACTGCCCTCACCCAGGGGTAGGGACAGGCACTTTCCTGTTGTAGGGATTCACACTCAGGGTGCTCAGACAGCTGGTCAGTCACAAGGCAAACAGAACAAATGGGCCCTGAGCCCCTGCTATCTTGTGTAAAGGTATTTGCTAGTGAAGGAGCACCTGCACTCTCCCACTAACATCATGTGCCAAAGGCACGTCACACAGCTCATCCCTTCCACTCCAGTCGTGGCTGCTCTTACCATGGAAAAGTTCTTCTCTGACAAATCGCTGCCTTTGTTGGTACAGCATTACCTGCAGTTAAGAGGATTGAAATATATCTTTTAGCACAAAATCTGAGACTGCTTTCAATATTTCTGAATCCACATTGTGGGAAGTTCAAAGAGCAGTTTTGATCACTATGACATTGAATTTCTAAGAAACTTACAACAGAATTAATTGAAATAAATATGAATTATTTTATTTAAAGAAAAAGAATGAGAAGAAAATATCCAGAGGGCTTTTAAGAGCTTTAAGATAGAGGTGATCTGAGAGGAGGATGATAATAGAAGCAGCCAAAATTGTAACTAGGGACAGAGGTTAAAAGTTTCCCTTTAAAATACTTTCAAATTTTAGCCAGAGCTTACAAGAGATTTAAGGATTGGAGTGAAATCACTGAGCTCAAGCTGACTTCATTAGAGCTACTCATGTGAGGAAAGTCAGCAGGATTTGGCCATAAAACAGAAGGGCCTTTGGTCTTGTTTTCATTGCCAAGTATTTTCTAATTGATACTGCATGTAAACTCTGCCCTCTGTTAATACACTAAATAATCAATGCTATCCAAGCCCATGGATTATTTTCTGCCTAAAACAGGATTTTGTTTGTATCACTGCCACAGGGATGATAAGGGAGCCAGGAAGGGGCTGTGTCGTTGGATTGTTCCTTCCTCATGCTGCACCATGTTTGTGTTATTCCATGCTCTCTAATGGAGAGGTCATAGCCCTCTTAGCTGTAGTCCCCTGGTAAATCCCCACCCATCTGTAATCCCTTGCACCTTGAGGAAGATGGGATTCCTCTGCTTTCCCTGAACTCTGCATTATGTCCCAGCAACTACCAGCCAGCTTTAGAGACTGATTATCCAAATCCTTACAAATTACATATGACCTTTGGAAAGATACCTAATTAGGGAGAATGTACTCCAGGGCTTGGAAAGCCACAATGTCCTGAAGAGAAATGTGGAATACTTTGGACATCTCAAATGAATTTGGTAGATTGTAGTATAAAGTCCAAAACAAGATTATGAGTTGTTGTGATTCAGCTTTTTTGATTAATACTGTTATTTCACTGGATTAAAAGCTTACTAAAGAAACATGTTCAACTTCATGGCATATTAAAAGTGTATTTTCAGTATAAAAAACCTGTGACTTAAGGCTGATCTCTGATGTCAAACTCTGTTTCCCAACAGTTGCCTATTCTCTGATGGTATCTCTATATATTATGACACCTAAATTATATAAAAGTTACCTTAATATTACACTCACATCTCAGAAGCTGTCCATACCATCTCTCACTTGCAGAGTACTTGGTGGTAGTGCTGGATGCTGACTCTATATTACCTTTTCATGCCTACGGAATAGTGAAACTACCAAAGAAACTTGCCATAACAGGTGCTGGTGATACATAATGACTTGTGAAAACAGAAGGTCTCTCTTTTAAGATTTTCCTCACTTCTCTTCTGTATTGACTAATTTTGTAATATTTACATTGATTTCATGGATCATGGATCCAAAATCTAAGGAATTATAATATCAGAAAGAGTTAGTCTTAAATCTAACACAATCAGAAGGAGACTCTTAAAACATCTTTCAATTAATTTTTGTTTAAAGTTATAAAATCTTGAAATACTCCAAGTCATGCAGTCTTGGTAAAAAAAGCCCCGATACCAACAATGTCTATGAATTTCTCTTAAGACAAGTCATCCTTACAACCAAAATATGCACCTTATTTTTTATCTAATTGTTTTTCAGCCATTACATTATGATTTCTTTTACTACACTCAAATTGTTATTTGCCCCCACCTTGTGTTATTCTTCGATAAGTGAAGCAGACTGAGTGCTTTGAGTGCTGCACAATGACATCATCTCATTTGCTTTGTAATCATTCTTCCATGAACACTCTTAAGTGATGAACAGCCTGTGTGGACTACACACTCCAAAACAGGACAGCGGGGGTGGGATTGTTCCCACTTAGAGTACAACCCAGATGGCTCCCTCCAAGGTATTGGAGGGAGCTCCCTCCATTATAGTCAGTGAGGGCTCCTTTTCATGTGTGATTCACTGGGTGCTTTATACACTTGAGACGGGGTGAATAATAACCAGAAATGCCTATCTGTGGATAAGGACATCATTTTGATAAATTCTTGTATTTTGGGTGCAGCAGCATTATTAAAACTACATATGCAAATTTGTTTATCCTGCTCAATTTCCTTCATTTACCTACTCAGCAGCTGTATTTGCCTATTTGTTCAGTGTCTTCAGAGTGTGCTCTATCCCTCTGATCATCCTTAAGGCCCTCTTTCTGAATTTATTGCAACAGGTACATTTCCTTCTTATACTAGGAGCCCCAGAGCTGGACACAGCACTCAGGTAGGGTCTTACAGGAGTGGAGTAGAGGGGGAGAATCATTTCCCTTGACCTGCTGGCCCCACTGCTTTTGAGCCAGCCCAGGATACAGTTGACTTTCTGGGCTGCAAGTGCACATTGCCAGGTCACGTCCAGCCTCTCATTCACCAACACCCCCCAACATCCACCAGCACCCCCAAGTCTTCCTCAGGACTGCTCTGAATCCATTCTCTGTTCAGCCTGTATTTGTCCTTATGATTGCCCTGACCCAGGTGCAGCCCTTTGCATTTGGCTTTGTTAAACTTCACAAGGTTGGTGAAGTCCCACCTCTTAAGCCTGTCCAGGTGCCTCTGGATGGCATCCCTTCCCTCCAACATGTTGACCACACCACACAGCTTGGCATACCATCCTTGCTTCCACGCTCTGTAAGCTGAACACAAACATATAAAAAAGTATATTTTATATTCTTCCACATATTCAAACACAGAATGCATACACATGCAGGAGCAGACAAGTACACTGAGGTTTCATATATGTGAATAAATGTGTTGAATTAAGTTCAGTCTCAGATTTCAGAACCTGTAGATTATTCAAATAGGGAAATTTCTAACATGTTCATAGGTCTTTTGATTTCTTATGTAGGTAATCAACAGCATTTGTGCATGACACAGCCACGTGTTAACATAAAAAATGCCCTGAAGACAAGGTTCTCTTCCATTAAGAAGACAACATTAATACATTAATTAATGCCTACTATTAATTTCAGTATGCTTTCATAATGGCAAGAGGTTTTTGTAAATTCAAATTAATTACTAAAAGATTAACAATTGCTTTAGAATCTAAACCAAGAAATGGTTTAGAAAAATCTTGTTAGTAATTCTTTCCTTAGAAACAGCAATTTAACCAAATTGATGCAATTTACCTAAAAGGGAAACTTGGGACAAATTTTCATTACCACTAATTTGTGTTGCTTTTTGAAATTCTGAAATGTTCTATTACAATATTTTCTCAAAAAAGACTGCATTTTTTTCCTGATCAAAAGAACCTTACTTATAGCAGCTAAGAAAAATATTTCATGGACCTTCCAAAAATAATTTTTTCAAAATTAGTGGAAGGAAACCCTCAAATTTGATGTAATTTTAACGTTCATCTGTGTGAGCATATTTCACATATGATAATCATAAAAATACAAAAGTATATGTCTGTGTTAAGTCATACTAAAAGTATTGAATAGCAAATCCTTAGGAGACAGTGTAAGAACATGCAAACAGTTTTGCTTCTTCAGACTACCTTTTGAAATACAGGAATTTATTGACTACCAAACATTTAATAAGCATGGATTTTTTCCAGGACATAATTTCTTTTTTTTGAACCTCTGCAAACTTTTCTCTTCTACAGCATCTTATAATGAAGCATTTCAAGTGTAGCTATGCATTTTATGCCACTTGCAAGCTTCATTTCATGCTCCCAATATTTTTCCATTTGAAGCAATGAATAATTGCCTATCTACCTTCTCAGCAGCTATCATAGCCAGCCACAGATATGTTTCCTATGCTGAAAAGCCCTTGAAAACTCTATTTATTGTTTCTTATACAAAATCTGTTCTTTATCTTTTAATTTCAGTTCTTAAACTCTTTTGACAGTCCAATTTTTCATCCTGATTTAGTCTGGGAAAAATGTTAAAATACTAAAAAAAAAAAAAATTCTTTGGGGATGGGAAAATCATTTTCTGTCCAGCTCTAAGATGCAGTTCCATTTTACTATCAAGAACAAAGCATACAAAATCCACAAACATGTATAATACATCTGGAAACAGGTACTTCAACACTTAGAGATTCTTAGACAATGAAATAAATTTAATCTCCCTGACTTCCTCAGGTGATTTGTTGCCACACAACCTTCTTTTATTTTATTTTCAATAAATGTATTTACCATTAATAATTACTACCATCTGTTCGAGTTGGGTCCAATTTGTAGTGCTATAAATTAGAAGTAGCTTTGCAGAAATAAGTCTGATTTTTCCTTAGAAGATGAACTTGGCCATGTTCTACTGTTTTCATCCATGCCCACTAGAACTTTTATAAACCATGAATTCTGTAGAAAGAAATTGGGGTAATCTCTGAAATCAAGTCACTTTCATGAGTCACAGAATTTCCAAAGTACATTAACACTTATGGACAGTGAAATTAAAATGTGCAACTTTAGCAAATACTTAGCACATCTACATTTCAGTTTATGTATTTATATTAAAAACCAAATAAATAAAACAATGATAATTCAAGAAAATCAAATGGTCTCATGCATTGATTCTGCAAGCTTACAATTCTGGCTATACCAAAGCTGTTAATGTTAGTAACCAACATGATTCTAGATGTGTTATGTGCCATCTGTACAAAAACCAAAAGCTTTTATAGTTCTTTGTCTGATATATAACCTATTTGGCATCACCCTTAAGCAAAGTCAATTGGATGAAAGAGAATATCTATAGGAAAATAAATGGTGAAAAAAGGGAATGTATATGCTTTCTCCTGATACCTTTAAATTGAGGATATATGCCTCTCCAGAAGCTGAGTTTCACCAAGAGTAGATTATACGAGATCAATTTAACAGTGACTATGCAACAGACAGTGATTGTTGCTATAAGACATTAATCCCTTTTGCATTACCTTCTTTGCAACTTTGAGGGCTTATCCACAGGATAAGCCATCACAGGTGTCTTCACATAATATGATGGATTGAAATGCACCTCAAATATGGAACAACAGAGTGAATCAAAAAAGCAAAAAAATTACATTTGAAATACAGAAGAAAATTGGCAAAGAAATGAAACATTTTTGCATGAGAGTGGTATTGGATAAACTAAACAAATTATTATTAAGCAACTATTTCTTTGTTGAGGTCAATTAATAATCCATAGCTTACTTAAAAATATCTATTTTTTTGCTGCTAATTTAGGACTACAAGACAGTTACTATCTAACATATAAGAACTGAAAATTCTAATAATATAATACATCATCAGAGACTTAATTGGTGGATGCAACTTTGCATCCTTGCTAGATTTTGTGTCACAAGAAGTATTCAAGACAAAGACCAGCTCTGTAATTGTTGTTAAGACTGGCTAGCATATCAGAAAACAAACTGTGCCTGATATGTTTATATACTGGCTTCCTTCTACAAGATTGAGAATGTAGTTTCCAGTAGTTCTACTAATCAACTGTAAAAAAAATTACTATTACTCTATACAAAAAAAGTAACATGTAGGCACAAAAAAAAAATATTAGGCAGTTTCATGCAGATAGTATCATAGTGATTTTACTGAATCAACTACTAAAGTAGATTAACCTTTTTACGTGAAGCTCCAGAGAGCAGAAGAAATAACTTAGCAAAATACTGGGGAGAAGGGTGTACTGTTAAAATGAGTATGCAATGAAGGTTTTCATTCTGTCTGGCACTTCAGATAAAATTTCAGTGTTCCAGTTACCCTCAACCATAACACTTGTTCTGTTTCAGTTTGAAGAACTCATTCTTTCCATCTGAAAAGCTTTTAATTTGAGCGTCAGCTTTGATAGCTTGCTTCCAGATCCCAATCTAGTCCAGGACATACTTCTTCTGCATTAAGCTTTTAGGATACAGACTTCCTTTTCTCTGTTATTCACCTAATGCTGTTGTTCAGTCTCTCATGATCCCATCTCAGTTTCTGAAAGCTTCTTTCTGGTCTTGGAAAACAAATTAGTTTTGTATTTATTTGTAAGGATTTAATCTTCAGTGTGGAAAGATTATAAGAGGTATGTGTTTGACAATTTAACGAGTTAAGGAGAGAGGCTGGTATAATGGGGCTGAAGTGGGAGTTAAAAAAAGAAGACTATATTGTAGGCAAGCGGCAGATAGATCAGTTAAGAGAGGACAGGATTGCAAAATACAGTGACCACAAAGACAAAATCTTATGCTTGCTTCAGTGGACAGGAGGTGTGCAAACAAACAAAACATTACTCTAGTCTTGTGGGTTGACATAAAGAGGGAGAAAAATTCTTTCTAGTGTTTCCTTGTTTGAAGAACCTCCATCTTTGATATCCACTGATTTTTCCCATCTGCAAGACAATAGAAAAATCCAGTTAAGTTCTTGATATGCTGTGCTGGTTTTGACTGAATTAGGGTTAGTTTTCTCCACAGTAGCGGGTATGGGGTTGTGTTTTGATTTGTGCTGGAAATAGTGTTGATAACCCAGGGATGTTTTCATTATTGCTGGGCACTGCTCACATAGGGTCAAGGTCTTTCTGCTCCTCATCCCACCCCACCAGTTAAGGGACTGGGGGTGCACAAGAAGTTGGGAGGGGACACAGGTGGGACAGCTGATCCCAACTGACCCAAGGGATATCCCACATCATATGGCGTCATACTCAGGATATAAAGCTGGATGAAGAAAGAGGAAGGAACAGAACATTCAGAGTAATGGTGTTTATCTTCCCAAGTGACCACTATGCGTGATGGAGCCTGGCTTTCCCAGGGATGGCTGAACACCTTCCTGCTCATGGGAAGTAGTGAAGGACTTCCTTGTTTTACTTTGCTTGCATGCTCAACTTTGGCTTTACCTGTTAAACTGTGGTGCTTAGTTGCCAACTGGGATAAAACCATGACTTATGCAAAGCAGAAGTTTTTGTGGTGATCACCTTTCACTCTTGTCTTTGCCTGCACCCACCTACCTCTGTCTTACCCTGAGGCTGCAATGTCCTTTCGCACTACATGTGTACTCCGCGTCAGTCACTCCATGAACCCAACAGTCTAGTTCACAGAGAAGGTTCTTTATTGCTACTGTTAAGCACATCATTACATTAACATCCCTTATCACAACAAAACTGTGATGACTTGTTAGAATGAACTGTGTATCCATCTCTTAAGTCATAATAATACAAAAAAATATGGCAATATGCATATAAAAGAGAAATACTAGAGATCCCATGAAGTAAAGTTAGTACTAGAAACATACTTTTGACATAATTTTTTAATTAAAATTCAGTGATACTCTATAAATTCCAATTATATTTACTTTTATATTCACATGCATTAGTTTATCCATCAATTCTTTATATCAGCTATATGCACACATATTCCTTTCAAAATCTTATTATGCTGCATGCTACTATATGAACTTGAAATATATTTTTTAGTATTAAATTGGACTAAAATATTTAATAGCTGCCCGAAATAATTAAAAGGTCAAATGTAATGGACTCCATTGCAGGGAGTGGGAAGGAAAAAACTCACATCCCTGTTGTGGGTCAGAAAAAGCTCAGATGAAAATCTTGCCTGTTTTCAATCAGGAAAAACAGGAAAAAGTCGTTCATAAGTCAGATGCAGAAACCTTTTCTTCAGCCTGAAAAACTCCTTTTCCACTTTCAGATTTTGTTGTTCACATGATGGATCTACCAGATGTTTTCTCATGGAGCATTGGATCACAAACAAATTGTGACATTCTGAAAGCTGCTGTAAAACAGAATTGCCATCCTCTCTGGTAGACTCTTTTGCCTGCACAACATATGAAATGAAAAGGGAAAAATGCACAGGAGAAAAGGCACATATCTTAACACTGCACGCCTTTCTGCTAATTATAAAACCATTTTGTGGTAGTTTTCATTTAGGAAATCAAAATGTTTAATAAGTAAACAAAGTGAGCATTACTTTATGCTAGGTTTCAGCAGGACCACTGTATTGCTGGAGTAGATTGCACAGCATACCAGCACCATATCACTGAAATATACTCACATTTGAGAATGTCCTTCTGGGTAAAAATAGCTGCTCTTGTAAGACAGCTCCATTTTCTGGACAGCTGTTAAGAATATCTTTGCAGCACAACATGGAACATGATAGGAATAGCTGAATTACTGCTGAGCAGCCCAAAGCAAAGATGTGTGCAGGATTAAAGGCTTAGGTTCTGGAAGCAGTAAAGGCAGGTTAAGGTGTCACTGCCTCTTCCCCCAGCATCTCACTGGGGATAGGAACATGGCTACACCTTTCTCTTTCTAGAGTTATCACGTTCAGAGTGTACAAAACACTGGTATGCAGACTGGAGTCAAGCCTCGAAGGCAGTGAATTTCATTTTACAGATACATCTTTTCTCAGTTCTTGTGCGACAATTTAAAAAAAAAAAAGTGACTGAGGGTGATATGATTTTGTGTGATCAAGTAGTAGTAGCTTTAAAGAGCTTATTGCACATTTGTAATTTGCATACTGAAAATGGTTGAAGGGGTGAGATGAGGACATCGTTGAAGTGGCAAGATTCTATTTCACATCAGTTCTTTCCAAACAGCAACAATGGTTTATAAAAGCTCCTAGATACACTGGGCAGTTGCCTGTACTAGTCCTTTTTTCCACTAACTGTTCTCTATCTCCTCTCACAAGGATCCTTTCAAGCATGTCTCTAACTTCAGTTGGTCAAGAAATATTAGAATTTCATAGAATTTCATCAGAATAATTTGCTACATTCCTTCTCTGCAAAGTAACCTGAGAAGCCCTATAATAGTTTTGTCTTTAAATATTCTTTTACTCTGATGAGAAAACAAAAGAAGAGATGATTTATAAATACAAGGAAAGAAAAAAGTGAATATTTGAGCAGGTGTAGAGCATAGAGATTACTCAAGAGTATGAAATATTTGCTGGCTTCACATTTATTTACTTATTTATAATCTGGAAATCACAGCCAGGGAGCGAACAGATCCACTGTGTTAATGAAATATGTAATATTTTAAGTCAGAACCTAAGCTGAGGAATGAAGAGATTTTGATGTCAGGTTTTGAATTGCTACCAGTGGCTAACATTCGTGAAAGCTCATACCTTTCCCTGAGTGGGATCCACTGCTGCCATCCGACACTGTATTGCTGAAGCCTGAAACTTGTGTGACCTCCCACATTTTGCTCAATTCTGAATGCTTAATTCTCTGTGCTATTGACCACAGAAATATATTTGCTGGAAGCAAAATGACTAGAAATTCTCTAGATTGGGGTCCATATTCTGTCATTTGGGAAGGTTTCTGTGCACTCTGTGTGTGTGACAAAACTGTACAATATTCTGAAATTATACTAGATACCCAAGCAACTGACAATCTGTCCTCAAAAATATGAAATCTAGACTTCTCCTTAGGGCAAAAGACACCACTATTCAGCCTAATAAAAATAAAAGTCATAATGGGGAGGAGTAAAGCAGGTCTCAAAATTCTTAGGGCCATCACTCTCCAAGCAGTCCCTTTTAGCCCTGTGTTTCTACAGATAGGTATTTTCAAAAAGTCCCACTGGAATATTTTCTTCAGCAGCAGCTCACAGAAGACTCCCTAAATGCAACATGTGTGTTCTCATGTAGTCTGCAGCTATTCAAGTAATAGCTCATAACAGACTGTGAAAACTGGAAGAGTCTGATAGAAACACCTTCCTGAACAAAAAAGCTTGGGCTATTTACCAGCCATCCACTGTGTGACTATTAATGTAACAGATTGGGTGGGCAAGGGTTTGTAGGGAAACACATCTGGGATAGTTGATCCCAGCTGACCAGAGGGACATTCTACACTCTGTGATGTCAAGCTCAGGAAATAAAAAGGGTGCTCACAGTAATGACATTTGAATTCCTCAGTAAGTGTTACAGGTGTTGAAGCACTGCTTTATAGGATGGGATTGGACACCTGCCAAAGGGAAGCAGTGAATTAATTCTTCTTTTTCCTTGGCTCCTGCATACACACCTTTTGCTTCCCTTATTAAAATATAACTATCTTCATCCATGAGTCTTCTTGACTTCCTTCTATTTTCATCCTGTCCCTCAGGAGAGGGGAGTGAGCAAGGGACTGGGAGACGAATCTATTTCACAATAATAAAATAGAGCGTTATATGAAGACTTTTCAATGAATTACTTGTTCCTTTAGATCCATTTTTATATTATTTTTATTTTTATATTTTTCACTATGTCCATTTTTTATCTGATAATCTGAAAAATGAAAAAGATAACTCTATTGTTCTAAGATGTAAGCTTGTCTTCAGTCCCAATGCTATACATGAGTATGTCATATAAGTCAGAAATTTTAATTTGTCATCATATGCTATAAAAATGTAATCACAGAATCATAAAGTCATGGAATGGCTTGGGTAGGAAGGGACTTTAAATAGCATCTAGTTCCAATCCATCTACCATGATCAGGGACACATTTCGTTAGATCAGGTTGCTCATAATCCCATCCCACCTGCCCTGGAAAACTTTCAGGGATGGAGCATCCACAACTTCTCTGGGCAACCTGTTCTAGTGCCTCATGACTCTCATAGTAAAGATTTTCTTCCTAATATCTAACCTTCTCGTGGGTTTACCGACTGTCTCCCTCCGAGGCTGAAAATAGTTTTTTCCAGGTGGATTTCTGGAACAAAACCAATCAAAAGTTTTAGTAACGCCTCTGCCAATTACATATTTAAGAAAACAGAAGAGAAGGGTTGTGGTGCAGAAGAAAATGGGAGAGCCAGCGTAGCAGCCGGCCCTGTTGGGCCTGGGGGTCTATCCCCCACCCCACCCTGGGCTAAGTCTGGCCCAGGTGAGAGGGGGGCCAGGCCCCTTTCTCTCCTGTAACAGAATAGAGAAAAAAAAACTTTAGAAAAGAACTTGGACGAGATATGCTTCAGAAAGAATTCTGGCAGAGAGATAACAAAGCCTCCAGGGTCAAAACTGGCATCTGCAACAGAGAGAAGAGAACCTGAAGGGGCGGGGTGTGGGGGAACTGCTTCTCCCCCTCTCTCTTTATCTCACTCTCTCTCTCCCTTCAGCAGGGAAAAGACTGAAAACTAAAAACCCCTGCCGTCTGTGGAAGATTACTGAGTAAGGAGACCCTCTCCAGCTCATGAAGGAGCCCACATTGGAGCAGAGGAGTGCATAAAGATGTGACTCTGTGGGAGGCCTAAGAAGAAACAGAGTCCTGCTGGAGACCTGTGGCCCATGGAGACCTACGCTGGAGCAAGTTGGCCCATGTAGGACCTTATGATCCCAGTGAGAGATCGAGGTTGGTGCAGCTGAATTTGTGACCCTAAGGGACAGCAGAGAATTGAAGAACTGCTGCCTGTAGGTGGACTCACGCTAAAGAGGTCCATCAAGGACTGTCTCTGGTGAGGAGGGACCCTACAGGAAACAGAGGCGGACTCAAAAGCCATTATCCCTTGTATCTGTGGGAAGATCATGGAAAGGCAAGTGTCCCCTTGCAGTCCATGGAGGACCCCACAGGGCCTGGGTAACCCCCAGACTCTGGTCATAGCCCAGGAGGGGGTAGGCCCAGCCCTGAGGTCAACATAGAAGAGAGAGAGAAAGAGAAACAGTTCCAGCTGCAACGAATCAGAGCTGTTGCCTTAGAGATAATAGAAGAAGAACTTTTGAGTGTTGCAAAATTATTTAAAAGACCTGTAGCTTCAGAAATGGAAAAGAGACTACTTCTCCTCCTGAACTGATACAAGGGGGAAGGAATATTTCTGTAAATACATAGTACTTTTGCCTACTTAGAATTGTTGCACATATAGTTCTTTTGTTTTTATCTTACTAGTAATAAATCCTAATATTATTCTCCCCAATCAGATCTCTTTTGTCTGCATAAACCTTCTCTCAACTTAGAGCAAGAGTGTGGGAGGTGAGAGAAAATTGGCTCAGAGCAAACCTATGACACCTAAACTGACCCTCTTTCAGCTTAAAGTCATTGCCCCTTGCCCTATCACTACAGGCCCTTGTAAATAACTCCTCTCCTTCTTTCCCTTTAGCTACTGTAAGGTTGCAATTAGGTTACCCCAAAGCCTTCTCTTTTCCAGGATGAACAATCCCAATTCCCTCAGCCTTTTGGGAGAGATGCTCCACCTCTCTGATCATCTTGGTGGCCTCCTTTGGACTCAGGCCAATATCCTTCCTGTGCTGGGGACCCAGAGCTGGATGACATACTCAAGGTGGGGTGTCATGAGAGCAGAGTACAGGGGTAGAATCTTCAATTTTTTGCACATCTTTGTTATGCTGTGAGAGGTAGTGTCACTTGCTTATATCTTCATCAGGCCTAAAGAGTCCTGTCACATGGACTGATGGTCACTACATGAAATTCAGAAGCCTTCTGGCTTGTGAGAGTTCAGTTGCTCACATGTAACCATACCGATCTCAATCAGAATTCTAAATGCATATTCAATTCTTTAGTGCCTACTTATCTTATACCTACTCCATTTTTTCAGCAATACAGAAGACCTACAAATGAAATGTGTATCTGTGTAAGATTACTGGGGGGGATTAAGTTTTTTCTTGGATTTTTGTATAATTTTTTTCTTTATTTGAGTAACAGAACACTTAGAAAACATGTTTATTATAAACTTTTCACTTTTTTCCACTTTACTTTTTTGCAAGTATTTTAACATAGGGGAGATATGCTCCCCAGAGATGATTTATAAACAGTTAAAACAATCAAGAAATTCTCAGTTATTATAATATCCATCTGTACCACACCAAAATAATTGTACCTATACAGCTTTTCCATATTTTAACCCAACAAACCTAAAAAGACCTCTAAGTTAGGAAATCCTTTATTTTGTAAAACCACATAAGTGGCATGTGTAAGCATATCCCACAAAAAAGTCCATTTTAGAAAATAATAGCTTTGAGATTACCTTAAAATCTTAGTCATCAGAAACCTTGTCATCTACAATGAGTAAACTTCAAAAAGAACAGAGTGGGAACTACCAAATATATAATCTGATTTATTTTTTTACACATGTGGTTTTATTTTAATGACAACACCAAGTGAATGGGATTTAGGCACATAAAGCTGCCAATGGCTCATGAAAATCCCATCTTCATTGATGGACATTTAGTGATCCAACTGCAGTCCACAAGACTGCCCTCTGATGACTCCCAAAGTCCTTCACATGTGACTGTCAGGAGATCTGGTTTCCTCAGTCCTTAAAAACAGGCACCAAAAAAATCCTTAAATTAGGTGGGTTAGGTCTCACCTACAAGTAACATTTTCATATATGCTGAAGTTATGTTGATGATTGTTCACACAGCACAAATACCCAGTGGCAAACAGAAAGCTGTGAAGTGTTTGTTGAGAACATTCTAAAAGTACTTGGAAATAAAAGGGTTCCTGAATGGCTCATCACAGGTTCATCTACCACAGGAAACTAACATTTGAACAAATATTATTAAGAAAGAGTTATTTGATCAGGTGTAGCTTGAAGGTGAATTTCATTTCCGATAACAGTCTCGAAATGATGATAATCATCTGTGACTTATTTGCCTGTCTAAACTTTTGTCTGCAGACAATAAACAATCTAGAAAAGAGCCATTGACATGTTTGCAGTATCTCCTGCATTTTTCAGGGGTAATTCATGTTTTAAGTACACTTGTGGTCTAGTTTTACCCAAGCTATCCAGTTATTCAAATTTACATTTGTCTCAGTTACTTGAAGTGATGGGAATACAAATAACATGGAGTACAGGCAAACTACATACTATGGCTGCTAACAGCTGTGAAGTACATCCTCCTCCAAACAAACAAAGCATATATAAATAGATGGCATATGTTGCCTTCTGTGCAGACTTCAGCTGGACACAGGAGGAAAAAGTCATTTTGGACATAAAACTGGTTATTTTGTTTAAAACAAATTTGAGACTTTAAATCTATCAAATTTTAATATTCTCAACAGGAACCAGAGCTTGGTAGGGAATGACAGTCATTTGATGTATTCTGGGAAAACTGCTGTTGAAAACTTGGGGTTTTTTATGAGGGACAAGGCCAAAAATTCTAAAACAAATAACCTCCCTCCTCAAAACAAATGAACAAAAAACAAGGAGCTAGAAAAAACATGGACTTATTCTTTCCATTTGACATACTAATCCTTCAAAGAACAAAAATTTATGTGTCAAGAAAAAGAAGGTTACTAGAGAAAAAAAACTGTAATGATTCTTATCTAAATTATAAGTTTGTTTGGTTATTTCCACTACAGGTTGTCATGCCTAAGGTACTGGAGCAGGAAATGAAAAAGAAGGTACAACTGAAACCACATGGATGACAAGGCAAAATAAAAGTTTGTGCTGAACCATTTCCTTAGAGAAAAGAAGCTAGGCTTGTGCCATGACTAATTAACCAGAGGTCTATTTGATCATTGTCACAGTTACACAGATAATTGTTAAGCTTGATTTTCACATCAAGTTATGTTGTGGTGAGTGGTTGGTATTCCTTCTCTAGACCACAAAAAGATTTACAGTACCTTGCAAGTTGAACTTGTGCTGTCCTTGTTCAGTTGCATGTCGTGCACCTTTCAGGAGGCATGATCTGTGACACAATTGCCAAACAGCTTCTTTAGAAAAAAAATACTGTCTATTTAGGAGTAAGGACAAATACTAGAGAGAAAAAAAAAGTAAACAAGTTGCCCACACACCTATCATATTCCAAAATGTTCATCAATTTTTCAATGGTCTTGAGAAACCTTCCAAAGTTCAGAGTTCAAACTGAATTTTTCTCCCTCAAGGAGTGTTCCTCTTAAACTCACACAGGGAGGCAGTTTCCTTCCACTTTGTTCTTTGACTTTCACAGTCTTTCACTAAAACATATTTTTTGATCAGGATGGAGAAGCTGGGAGAGTTCTTAGCGTGAGCATTGGCCCTTTATCATTCCTTTACAGTTCACTGATGGGTGCCTACTTTTTATTATTCATTTATTATTATTTTTTAGAAAAAGATCTGCTCTCGATAGGAAACCCTTCTAGAATATATGTGTTAAGGTGCTTTAATGGGTAGTTAATCACATCATTAAAAAGTCAGCATCTTTACTTCTAATCTGAATTCATGTAATTTTGGAAGTTATCTCCAGTTCTTGTACCATTTCTACATATTATAGAGGAATGCTCTCCATCATCATATTTCTGTTCCTTGTATAGTCATTTAGAAATGTTTGATGGCAAGTTACACTGTATCATTGCCTTTAGTATGCTAACCAAGCCAAAATTTTAAATTCCTTTGCTAGGAGATGCATTTTTCATTTCAGTGGTCATACTCACAGCTTTCCTTGGCAGCCTCCAGTTTCTAAATCTTATCCAAATAGGTTCTGTATGTTCTGAAGCCGACATATTAGAGAAAGATTACCTCTATTCAGACACAAGTAGATTGTTTGAATAAAGTGATGCAAGGTTTTGCAATACACCTCTGCAAAACTCTGAGAGAAATTAAGCTGATTAACATTTTAGTTTGAACATCAAGGTCACCATGGAAGAAAAGAACATGGATGGATTCCTCAGAAGCTTATTGGAAACTGTACAAAAAGCAAACAAGCAAAGTATGCTTATGTGGGAAAGATACAAGAAGTTATAGCATGATTTAAGAGAGCTATTAGTCTGAAACATCAAAACAATGTATTTGGACAATTGTCCACGTATGGAGACTGACAGTTCTTAGTTAAATCCATGTGCTGGTGTTGGCATCACACAAAAACCACTGCCCGCATATGGAGATAACCAGAAACAGTAATAGAAACAACTTTAGTTCAAATGAGGAGCAGTGACCAGAGCTTTTGCACCACTCTTGATAGTGTTAATTAGGAAGCTTTCTCCACTTTGGAAAATAAAACTGGAGAAGCTCACGCATCTCACACATATGGAAAGAGCCTAATGTAGTGTAAGTATGAGACTGTGGGATTCCTTAAAGGCACTAAGTTGCTAAGAAAGCTTTTAATGGCTTACAACTTAAAGGCTTTTAGCATAACAAATCAGAAATATGGAACTTATTTACTGATTGAATTCTGTGGGAAAATACTGCAGAAATGTTATCCTTGGATGTGAAAGGTTAGCATTTTTACAGAGTAACCAGAAAACCCCGAGGGAATTCCAGTACAGGGAATAAAAGCCATCTTACTTATGATTTGGACTGAAAGAAACTCTGTAAAAGCACCCAGTGAATGCTCAAGGTTCTCTTGCCTGTGATTCTAAACAGAAGGAAAAAAACCCCAACAACTGAAAACTGCAGTATTGGTGACACTAAATGAACTTATTTGAAGTAGTAACACCTATTGCCTTTCATCTAACTCTACTTCCCAGCCATCCAGTATACTTAAAGCCCACAGTTTTCCCAGTCATGAGCTCTCATCTCATTATGGTGTGTTCACACACATGGGATTTTGAACAAGTCCATCTCATGAAGTGTTGAATAAGGCACTGGTCTGAAATTGGTAATAGCTCAGACTGGATCTCATTGCTATATGTCCAGTGGGGCACAGACCAGTATATGGGCATCTATGTGTGTAGATCATCACATGATAGCTTAGCATCTTCTCATGACTCTCAAGGCATTATTCACTATTTTGCACTGAAGCCTACAGTTAGGCTTTAGAAATATTTTGGTTGCCTTGTCAAGGGCAGGAGCAGATCTGAGGTGCTGTCAAGATCAGTCTTGCAATTTCAGAGAATTAATTATCTGAGTCAGTTACATTCCTAGGATTTTTTTCTCCACAACGTTTGCCTGAAGTTATCTATGGACAGGTTGAGTGATCACACATCAAAGCAACGTTCAAACCACACAAAATCATACATGTGTCTCCAGTGTAATGTAGCAGTTACTTCAAGCAACACGCTCCCGTGTATGTCCAGATGTCAGATGAGAGGCAACAGAAACAAAATCACAGAGTGACATAGCACTGAAAACAAACCCTAGAAGTTGAGTAAAATTCATCCTATGCAAATTTACATGTTTATTCTATGAAAAGAAGAACTTCTCTGGAAATGGTGAGGTTTATTCTATTGAATATAAAAAGAGTTCAAAATGGTTACTTTAGGCTTAGATAATTGCTGTTAAATGTCTAAGCTAATTAAGATAAATCTCACTCCCATATCATAGTCTTCAAAGAAAAACAGTCATAGATTGTGCTGTTATACATAGTTACAATAATCCCAGCAGAATACAAAAACTTAGTTCCAAAAGGTGTTTTTAGGAATTGGATGAAAGCTCAAATATGAAATATTCAGAGTTACTAACATCATAACTTTCTCATCACTATGGAAACAAAATCCAGTGGGAAATGACTGTGTATTTCTTTTTACGTACCAATAATATCTAACAACATAACTTCAAGTCCTCAGTTGGTGAAAACACTGTTCGCAATATTTTTAATCTGCTGTCACGTTCAAAATGACTGGTCAGTTTAGTCAAGGAAATATCTGTCTTCATACAGATGAATATGCTAAATATGGCATAGGTTAACTTCACACAGAGATGTGACTAAGGATAAGCTACAAAATTACAAACACAGTAACAGAATTAAACAAGCTCACTAAAATATCAATATAATTGTTTAGAAAAAAATGTTCCATCATGCTCTCCCTAAAACAAAAGACACAAAACCAGTGTTCTGTGTGGCTAAAGAAGGCGCATGAAATGTGTGACCAATCATATCCTGGATGAGGTAACTTCAAATAAGTCTAGCCAAGATGTGCTGTAGCAGAATTTGCTGCTACAACACATATTACAGTAAAACCAGAACTAAAGCAGCTTATTATTTTTAGTGTTTGTGGGTATGCCACCATGATAATCTAGTTCTTCCATCTCATTAAGTTCCTTAGTGTTCCTTAGTGCTGTTATTTTTCTATCAAACCTTGTTTTGAGGATACCTTTGCTGGTGATCCTCTAAGTGACCTTAAAACGCTAATTGGTGGCAACAGTATTCCCATTCTTAGTTTTTCAGAGGTTGCTTTTACTCTCCACATTTCATGGATTTGTGCTTTAAATATTAATACACAAAGTCAGTAAAGTGGTACTGATATAACAGTTCAGATGGTTAATGATTTTTTTCCTTTGTTTTGTATTTGTGAAAAATGAGATGGCTAACCTTGAATTTACAACTTGGCTAATTTTGGTATATGATATTGGAAAAAATTTCCTCCATTGAAGCTCATACTGATTAATTAAAATATAGCAACCATAAGACATAGTGGCAAAATCATCAGAAAATTATAGGTTTTCAAGGAATGATGTACTAGTAAACTGATTACTGAATATAGATTCTATAATAAAATTATCACATCAATATTTTCCTTAAAATAGCACTGAATTCAGCTACAATGGTAGAACCACAATCAGTATTTCCCTGTCTGTCAATAAAATGGTCTACTCCTAAACACTCACCATTTCACTGGCAGTATGGGAGCTGTTTATTTCTTATTATGCTTCCTGTAGGAGAGTGTTACTGTAAAGAATTCTTCCTATTTTTTTCTGAGGAAGTATGAGATTATTTTTAAATATATAACAAAGTTGAGATTAATCATTAGTTTAATACTAGTCTTAAAATCTGTAAATAAAAAATTTCCCCAATAAATTTTAAAAATGAGAAAGAGAGAGAAATAACAATATTAACAAATATGTACATTTGGAATAGAAAAAGCTTGTGTAGTGGTGAGAAAAAAACCCACATGCTCAATTGAATAAATTAGCCTTAACACCTGGTATGACGGCAAATATTCACCATGTATTTTCACAGTCAATATTTATATTCAGATGAAGCTAATGCTATCAGTGGATAAACTCCTTTTTTTTTTTAACAGACGAATTAACATCATAATAAGTTAGTCCAAATCCACAGTATTAATTGCAAAAGAATGATATCAAATATACAGAAGTTATAAAAACTTAGTAAAAACAGGGCAAAGAAAAAGCAATTTGGACAGTTTTTCCAAACTAAAACAGAATTGTAATAAAGCATAGTTTTATATAAAGAATAAACCTGGTAATTCATTAAAAAAAAGGTATTGCAGAACAGTCTATTCTTAACTATGTCCGGAAGTAGCTGCTGAGCCTCTGTACCAATGACGTCCATTTCAATTCATACTTTCCTTGGGGACACCAGAGCACAGAAAAACAATGATGTGGGAGCTACAATATCTTCCCATTGCAATGCTATAGTTTGTTTGTCTGCTTGTTTTTAATAAAACTGTAGTAATTTCTTCCATTTTCTATGGGATTTCATAGACTCCTGACAGTAGATACAGTATTAGCTCAGAAGCAATCTGTCTTGTCTAGGTTTTGAAGAAGAATTTCATAGAAACAAAAGCATTAAAAATAGATTTGTTTTAAGAAAGACCTATTTAGAAGGTATTTAATGGAACATAATCAATTTAGTTTATTTGTTTATACATGCATACCTTCACTGTATGGATTTTTGAGTGTTAATTCACTGATTAAATATATGTGAGTATTCACCTGAAGCTACTTTCATATTGTTGTAATCACCTGGCTAGACCAGTTGGATCTAACTCTAAGAACTGATGGAGAAATAGATGGAAGAAGAAGACACCCAGAGAATTTTCACTCCCTGCACTTGTCAGGAGGTGTCTTGATGAGAAACTATTGTCTAAAATAACCCACCTACTAACTAAAGTGCACTCATAATATATCCTTAGAAGCATAAAAAGTCTGTTGGATAACTGTAAAATCCTGACAGACCTCCTTACTAGAGTAGAGAGCTAAGTGATGTAAATTCTATTTTAAGTGTTGTTGGCATGTAAACTTAGTTATCCTGCTCAACAGAAAATTGTTGGCCTCAAACAAACCAGACAGCTTCTTGGACATAGTTCCTGAAAAAGATTGGCACATATTAGCCTCCAATAGCATGTGCATCACATGCAAATCTAGTAGATTAGAAAACCCTCCAATAGTCTTCTCGAGATCACCTTTGCTCTCCATGAACAAGAATGCAAGTTTTCTAATGCTAAGTCAAGAATTCTAATTCAATACTAATGCTAAGTCAAGAATGTTGACTTTTATCTTCAGAACTGAAAAAAGTTTCGATTAAAAATACAGTACGTTATTTCTTTAAAAAGAAGTTTATTAATTTAGTGTTCATGTGAGCTGCCTGTAGCGGGTTGAACTTCGCTGCCTGACAGATCACTACTGAGATGCTCTCTAAGTCCCTCTCCTCAACAGGATGAGTTTGGAAAAAAAAAGAAAAGAAAAAGACACAGAAAAAAAGCAAAATACCTTCTCTCTACCCACCCCTTCTTCCAAGGATCAGCTTCATTCCTTCATCCCCAACTCCTCTGCTTCCTCCTCATTCTCGATGGTACAGTGTGAGTCCTTCCATGGGCTGCAGTCTTTCAAAACTACTCCACCATGGGGGCTCCATGGGCTGCAGTTCCTTTGGGAAACATCCACTTGGCCCAGTATGGGTGTCTTCCATGGGCTGTTGTCATCATTTAACTCCAGTCAGCAACCAAGTTCCATGCAGTCTCTTGCTACCTCCTCAACCAGTAGGATTGGGGAGAGAATCAGAAGAGAAATATCTAGAGAACCTGACAGCTGAGATAAAGGAAGTTTAACAGGGAAAGCCAAAGCCATGCACATAAGCAAAACAAAACAAAGAACTTATTCATCACCTCCTGTGTGCTGGTAGGTGTTCAGCCATCTCCAGGAAAGCAGGGCCCCATTATGCATAATGGTAAATGAGGAAGATAAATGCCATTACTTCAAATGTCTCCCCCTTCCTGCTTCTTCTCCTCAGGTTCATATAATGAGTATGATGTCATATCATATGGAACATCCCTTTGGTCAGTTTGTGTCATCTGTCCTGGCTGTGTCTCTGCACAATTTCCCATGCACCTCTGACTTCCTCACTGGTATGAGAGGCAGAAAAGGCCTTGGCTCTGAGTAAGCACTGCTCAGAAATAACAATAACATCTGTATTATCATCACTGTGTTCAGCACAAATCCAAAGCATAGCCCCTTACTAATCACTGTGAGGAAAGTTTACGCTATTCTGGTCAAAACCAGCTGTGACATGAATACCTGCTCCACCATAGCCCGCTCCACGAACTGCAGGGAAATGTCTTCTCTGGTGCCTGGAGCAGCTTCTCCCTCTCCCTCTGCTTCCACACTGGTGCTCACAGGGTTGTTTCTTTCACCTATTTTTCCTCGTAATCTTCTGTGTAGTGTTTTGACCTTTCTTACCTGTGATTCCCCAAGGAACCCCCCTGGACTGTGGGCTCAGCTGTGCCCTGCAGTGGGTATGTTGGAGCTGGCTGTGTCTGGCACAGGGCAGCCCCAGCCCCAGCCTCCCCTCACAGAGCCCCCCTGGAGCCTCTACTGTCAGTACCTGGACACCCACAGTGTTACTGAATAGAGAATGCAGTAGTTAGTCTACATGGTGAATGGGATGACAGTGGTCATAATGGAAGCATTTCCCCTTAACCATCCTCACTCTTTGAGTTGACCCCAGTGCTCACAAAATCTGAGAGACAGGATCTTTCACCATGACTTACTTAGCCTTTAGCTTTTCAATAGATAAGACCAACATGGGTGTAAAATATTAACTGTGCCTATTTCAGAAAAGTCATGCTGGGACAGGATCAGTTGCTTTCATAGAAGCCTGAGGACACCCATTGGGGAGCAAAGAGGCACACTTGATGCCATCCTGCCCCCAGTAGAGTGGTTGCATTTGCCCTCCCCTGCGTGCTGATCCACTGAGTCATCCTGTGAACCCGGCCTTGCTATTTTAAGACTCCATTGAGCATACCATGTGGCCATAAATAGAAACATGTCTGAAGGCAAATAAATACAAAATAAATTGCTCATTTTAGCTTGTTGAAAAAACTGTAGAAAATAACCGTCCTTCCGACAAGAAAGTCAAGGCAGTTTTTTGCCATTTTTAGCTAGCAGCTCATCTGTTTCTTTTGAATTAAGGCATATTTCTGTACTTCGAAAGTTCTGTAATCTGAATAAATTAGAATCTATTTTGTCACTTTACAGTATCTTAAAAGTCTTCCTCTACATTATTGATTTCAAATAATTTCCATTTTGATTCTGCCCAGATGATAAGATACAAGTTTTCAATTTCTGGAAAAATTAGCCATCCTGTTTAGTTTCTGATGGCAGGAACTGCTGAAGCATGCAGTCAATGATTACACCTGCTGGCGCTGTCTTGCTTGAGGTTTCAGTCTCTGCTTTACCTAGTATCAAATAGCTGTTTCTAACACAACGTGGGCGACACAGTGACTGGGGCATAATGGTGTTCAGAAGAGATATCTGATCTGCTGAGACCTCTGTATTTTGGGGACACATCTGTTGGTGCAGTTTAAAGCTATCTCTCTTCATACAATGTAAAATCACTTTCAGATCTTTAAAAGCATGAAGAAATTGGTGTTTTGTGTTTGTCATGGTTTAAACTCAGCAGGCAACCAAGCCCTAAGTAGCTACTTGCTCAACCCCCACCCCTGGTGGGACAGGGAATAGAATCAGAAGGGTAACAGTGAGAAAAACTCATGGGTTGAGATAAAGACAGATTAATAAGTAAAGCAAAGACTGCATACATAAGCAAAGCAAAACAAGGAATTCATTCACCCCTTCCCATTGCCAGGCAGTGTTCAGCTATTCCCAGGAAAGGGCTCCATCACGCATAACAGTGACTTGGGAAGACAAACAAAATCACTCTGAACATCTCCCCCCTACCATCTTCCTTCCTTCTTCTTCCCCCGACTCTATATGCTGAACATGATATCATATGGTGTGGGATATCCCTCAGGTCAGTTGGGGTCAGGTGTCCCAGCCTTTTCCCCTCCCAGCCTCTTGTGCACTCCCAGCCTCCTCACTGGTGGGGTGGGGTGAGAAGTAGAAGAGGCCTTGATGCTGGGCAAGCACCACTCAACAACAACAGAAGCAACACTATTTTCACCACAAATTCAAAACACAGACCCATGTTATCTATTATGAAGAAAATTTAATTCTATCCCAGACAAAACTAGCACAAAAGCAAAAACCTGTAAGGTTTGGAAGAGCTAAAGTGATTGAATATTCAGTTACAAAGCTCTCACAGCCCCACATTTTTGATGTGACATCTTCTGAAAACTAAAGCTCTTTTCCAGAGAAAAGGACCATATTTAGTTTTAAAGAAAGCAGTGTTAATTTTGACAGGCAAAATGCAAGATACATTACCATGAATTTGAAAGGCAGTTCTAGAATTCATACAAACCGATACTGACAGAATAGCAGAAGTGAAAGCTCTAAAGTAATTCTAGCTTTGCTTGGCCCCAAGGAGCATGTTAAACAAGTCAGTTGGAAATCTACCAGAAATACCTTACCTTGTGTCTTGGTTGCAGAGAGGGGGTGGAGCTTAGCACCATGTGGCTGTAGCTAGGCTGCTATTCTATACCACCCACCTCATTGCATGAGTGAGTGGCTTCAGGGGATAGAAAAGGTAAGCACACCACTGGAAGTGAGGCACTTTGTGTCCCTCTCTCCATCATGGAGATTGCCAGGATCAGCCTGTTCTCTGCCACTGCCACCTGTCCCCTTCCCATTCCTTTGAGACACAGCTTGGGGACGTGGTGCTGAAAAGCGGGAAACAGCTCCAAGATGTGGTCCTGAAAAGTGGTGCCGGTGTGGGAAGCTGCCAAAGATGACAGAGTGGAGAGGTGAGCCTGAGCCTAGTTGAGTCTGATCTAAGCTGAAAGGAGCTCAGCTGAGCTGAAAGGAGCCAAACCAAAAGGAACTGAATGGAACCAGTGGAGCAGGGCGGAGCAATAAAGAGCAGATGCACAGAATCAAGCCCAGAGTCTGGAAGCAGCATGGATGATCTACCTTTCAGGGATTGGTCCATCATTGTTTTCCACTGTCTGAGGCTCAGGGATGGGGACGAACCAGCAGTGGGGAGCCTCTGCCATCTTGTCTTTGTCTGGGGAAACCACATGGCCCTGGGTGCAGGAACAGCCACCATCTTGCTTGTGTCCCTGGGGGCCACATGGACACAACCAATGGGGAGCGTCTGCCATCCTGTCTTTGTCCCAGTAGCCACACAGAGCTAAGTCAAAGTGGTGAACACCTTTTGTTTGCAAAGCACCTTCTCTTTTTTATAGTTTTTTGATTAATGTTTGTGTTCTACTCTGTGTTGCTTATTCCACTGCTGGTTTCTTTCAGTAAATTGTTATCTCAACCCATAGTCTCTACCTTTGTCCCTCTCTTGCTGGAGGGAGGCGGGGGGGAAGGGGAGCAGCTTATTTGAAGTTTAATTTCCAACTGGTGTTGAACCACCATGCCTTGGTATCCACATATGTTTGTTCACTCTATACCTGTTAACAACCCAAAGTTGCCCAATTATTTTTAAGTGTCATCTTGAGGAAAACTCTGTAAAGAAATGTACACATCCTTGTGTGTTTTCTCAAGGTCTGACGAGCACACTATATGTTTACATGAATCACAGTTTTCAACATATGGAAGATTAGGGGCCCAGGCTTTGGCATCTTCCTTCACGTCAGAAGAGCTCTTTTCCTTCTGAACTGGTCAATGGCTTTTTTAAAGTTAAATTAAGTACTAGGTATTTTAATAAATTTTGTTTTCAGTCTTCCTGGGAGATGATTCACTCTAGCCCAGGGGCCAAAGAAATGTCAACATCAGGTAAGGGCAATCCGTAAATCCTTTTGGAGAAGTACTGGAATTAGAAATGCATAATGAATTTGTGAATCACACAAAAACCTTGGGGAAAAGATTTGAATCGGAACAAAACAGAAAAAAAAAAAAAAAAGACGGAAATGGCATCAAGGGAACTAATGATTTTATATCATGATTCTCTTTGTTGAAAGTAATACCCAGGATGGAGGCTAATCTTTTCACATGAAGCTGTTTATTGTCTTCATCAATGACATAGACAGTAGACTCCAATGTACCCTTAGCAAGTTTTCAGATGACACCAAACTGAGTAGTTTGATTGGCACAACTGAGGGACAGGATGCCATCCAGAGGGACCTGGAGAAGTTTGAGAAGTGTGCTCATGGGACCCTCATGAGATTCAATAAGTTTAAGGGCAAGATCCTGCACCTGGGTGTGGGTGATCCCAAGCACAGATACAGTTTCAGCAGAGAATGGATTGAGAGCAGTCCTGAGGAGAAGGATTTGAAGGTAGGGGTGGATGAAAATCTGAACATGGGCCAACAATGTGCACTTGCAGCCCAGAAAGCCAACCGTACCCTAGGCTGCATCAAAAGAACTGTGGTCAGCAGGTTGAGGGAGTTGAACTCCACTTTCATGAGACCTTGGAGTGCTGCTTCTACTTCTGGGGTCCCCAGTACAAGAATGATCTGGACCTGTTGAAGCAGGTACAGAGGAGGGCCTTGAAGATAATTAGTGAGCTGGAACACCTCTCCTATGAAGACAGACTGAGAAACCTGGGTGGTTCAGCATGGAGAAGAAATGCCTCCAGGAAGACCTTATTGCATCCTATCAGTGCTTCAACGAGGCTTTTAAGAACAGACTTTTAAATAGGTCCTGTAGCAACTGGCTAAAGAGTCATGGTTTTAAAATAGGATATATTCAGACTAGAAATAAGGAAGAGTTTTTTTCCACTGAGAGTGATGAAAAACTGGAACAGGTTGCCTAGAGAGATGGTACAAGGCCCATCCCTGGAAACATCCAAAATCAGGTTAGACAGAGTCTGAATGACCTGAGCTAGGTGAATGATGTTGCTGCCCATAGCAGAGGGGTTGAAACTAGATGACCTTTAAAGGTCCCTTCCAACACAAACCATTCTAAACAATTAATGAATATTTTAGCATAGAGCATCCACGGCATAACATGCCAGCTTTACTCTGATAGTTTTGAAAGTCTTTAACAGTGAAATAGTTGAGCTGCTTTTTTATAAAAATCAGTGACAAATTTGAAGGATTAAATCTTTGACAACCTCTAATACACCACCAAAAATGAACAGAGTGAATCTGAACAGGAAGTCTCAAAATATAATCACAGTGAGATTTGTAAATCACCTTGTTAAAATCATATGTGTTTGTAATGGGCAATAACGATGTAATTTTAGATAAACAGTCAATAAAAGATATCCAACTAATTTATTTGTATTTCAGAAAGCATTTAAACAACCCTCTAAACAGCCAATTATGGAATTAAACAGACACAGGGTAAGACATAATGAACCTCCAAAGAGAGAAACTGGTCGACTTCTAGAAAAACAAAGATATACTAGAACACAATCCACAGATTTATGTACCTTAAACAACCTTTTCATATAAATCCACAAAATTGCTTTTCTTCATGTAAGGAAAAAACAAGAGGAAAAACTATGTAACGAAAACATTAACATTATTCAACAATATTAAAAAACTCGTCCAGAATACTACAAATTGTCTACAAAGAGACTTTGTTTCTTGGGATGTTAACCTAGTTAAAACCAGATTCTACTCTTTGTGCAAACTTCTGGACACTACTTAAGTAATTACTTGGGAAAGAAATAATTGAACACTGACAAGGAAAACTGATCCACGTGAAAGGCTATGACTTCTTAAACACTGACAGGCCTTAACAAGGAAGACTGACCTTTTCACTTCAAAAAAATCACCGAATAATATTACAATGGAGTTGTAAGGGAATATACATGATAAAAGTAATAAGTGACGGAAAACTCTCTACTAAAGACCCTGAGAGACTAGAATATATATAAAATATTGATTAATATAGTATTCTGTTTCTTTTGATTTCAAGATACTAGAAGGTGTAATTTCATGGAAAGGAACACAAGAAAGCATTTGTTTACAAGCTGTGTAAATAACTTATGTAAGGAAGTGCCACATGGTGTGTAACAGCATAACAGTATTAAAAGCATGTTTATACGGAGTCACAGATAAAATAAATTACAAGGGAAATGGCTATTTTGCTTCAGGGCATAATCAAACCAGGAAACAATGGGGCTAGAAAGAAGGGTGGTGTTGGAGAAATAATACTTAAGTCTGCTAACTATATCTGGGCTTCCTGCTTCACACATTCATAAGGTCTTGTGATAAAATGTTGTATGTTCTCTCACCTCACAAGCCAAAAACACTGTGTCTGGCCAGGTTATTGCTTGCTCTGTTCCCAAGAGAAACCTTACTTTTTGTAACTCTTTAGTTTTCTACATTATTTTAACAGTTCAAGTGGGCTCCAGAGATCCTATATCCTGTGTCTCAGAACACCATCAGAGCTGCACAATATTGGACACCCGTACAGAAATTATCTTACTTCACAGGATGTCTTTTTTCTTTTTTTTTTTACTTCTAGTTCAATATGTCATTGCTATTTTTTGGCACTATAAAACTGCCTGTCATGTAATCTCTAATTTTAATGCATTTTGTCTCCCTCAGTTGTTTTGGGGATTTGAGAACCTGCAGAGAGCTCAGGACCACTTCCACATGCATTGTGTCTGTTACACAGCCCTATGCCAGATGAATATTATCATCCCAGATGGCATTGCAAATTGCAGTGAAGTTGAAATCTGAGCACATCCATCTAGAACTATCTAGCCGAGCTGCTGAAACTGAACAGGTTAGGTTGATATCATTACAAACTAAAAATTATAAAGAAAAGACAATCTCTGAATCGTTCTCTATTAGAGTGTCTTCAAACTGAAGCCTCTTGTTTTCCTTTTCTTGAGTATTAAAGATCTTGATGTGTATGTAGACAGTGACAAAAATTCTTTCTCAGCACTACTACTGGGCTCACCTCAGGCTTACTTGAGAATGGGCACATAAGGTGTCTGGAGTTCAGGCAGGCCATAATAATGGAAGTAAAGAAACTGTAAATCAGCTACTTTAAAGCTCTTTGGTCTTCTTTTGATGACAATTAGCTGAGCAGCAATTGTCTGATTTCAGCCTTTTCAAGAGGTTTTATCCCAGGAGCTACACAATTTCCTTAAAAGATAACTATTTCACTTACATCCTAGAAAAGTTATATCAAATTACAAAATTTTTTTTGCCCATTCTGATTCTGAGAATGCTGTGGTGATGCAGCATCTGATGAACCACTGGTCAGGACATTACACACAATATATAACCTGTCCATGGTGAAGTTCACCAGCATAACAGTCTTTATTGGGTTTTCATACAAGTAAACAACTCTATTCAACATTTCTGCTGTTGAACAAAAGGGTGTTTATGTGAAAAAATCCTTCTTCACTTAGAGATAAAGACAAGAACATGCTGCTGATGTCATTATTAGTGATCCCTTATCAAGAGGCTTGTGCAGCACATTACAGCCCTAAGGCCAAGTACTGTATGGAGTAAAGCACAAATCTGCACCTACTCAGGTCAGCTGCTGTACAGATCAATAACTCCTCATTCTACAACTGCCTTCATTTAGGATCATGACAGAAGTCACGGTATCTGGGACTGAAAAACCAAGCACATTACCTTCTTAGAAATCCATTATAGGATTATAACCTTCATAGAACTTGGACATTTATTTATTTATTTATTTATTTATCTATTTAGGTTCCCCATCAGAAAGAGACAGGTTTTTTTAAAGTCTGAAGAAAACTATGGCTTTTGGTTTACTACACAGCCCCCCGCTGACACTCTCTTTCCACAGTAAGACATGCAGATTTTCTGTAAATTCACACTTTGTGATAAGTTTCCTATCATTTTCAGTATAACGTCTGAAATTGTAGCTACAGCTAAGTGGAATACTATGGCAGTGAATACTTCTTTACTGAGGTTCTCTGGGCAGCTTTTTCCAAAAGTGCTGAAATGATGCAGGGCACGGAAGAGTTCAGTACAAATGTGACTTTTTCTTTGTTAGTCTTAGGTCACAACCTAAATGACAATCATAGACTTCTGATTAGTTTCAATTTATTTAGAAGGTACAAATGCTAAGCTTTTGCCTAAATTATTTATAAGTCTTTAAAATCTCTCCTAAAGCCAGAGGTCTTTTGGGTTAGTTTCCTGTTGTCTATAGGACATAAGTCGTTTTCTCCTCCAAAATAAATAAGATGGAAAGAGAATGATGATGACCCTTATGCATCCACATACTCTTTCCATGTCTGCCTTTATATTAATCTAACAATATCTTTTCCCTAGATTAGGATTGTGGAATCATAGGGTAACTAAGGGTGAAAGGGACTTTAGGAGATTTCTGGTTCAACCTCTTAAAGCTGGTTCAGCTCTGAGATAAGGCCAGGTTGTTCAAGGCTTTATCCAGTCAGGTCTTGAAAAATTCCAAGGATGAAAGCAGCAAGGGCTAAGTAGAGAGGGGTAGTCCCTTCCCTCAGTCAGCTGGCTGTGCTCCTGCACAGGATGCTCTTGGCTACCACTGCTGTCTCAGGCTCAGGTTCCTGACCATCAGGACCCTCAGGATATCTTCAACAGAGCTACAGGCAGGCCCCAGCTGCAGTCACTGTAAGAGGATTCATTTCATTTGAGATACTGTTTTAAAGAACTGTTCTTATTGTGAAAAAGGCATTTTAAGCACTTACTAGATCGTGATTATGGCATCATCCATGGCACTGATGCACTCAGAAGTTTAATCGACTCTCCACAGTTCTCCAGCTTGTGAGTACATATCTTAGTGGTTACTTCAAAGTACATGGTGATAAATGGGTATTTCAGCCCAATCTTTTCCAAAGCATTTTGGTTCAATTTACTACTCCATCCGGTGTTACTTTAATATCTAACATTCTTCAATAACTCTGCTATCCTACCCTAAGCTACACATTTTTTTGACTCACTAACTGGTAAGACACCTATGTCCCTTAATATTGCACTCTATCACTGAAAAGAATTTCTTGGTTTTTTGTTTGTTTGTGGGGTTTTTTGTGGGGTTTTTTGGGGTTTTTTATTTGTTTTGTTTGGGAGTTTTTTAAGTGTTCTTGCCATGGCATGTTCATCAATCCACCCTTCAGTCAAATTCTGGCACACAGTGTACTGTTAGTGTCAGTGATAACCAAGAAGCTTTTCTTGGGGTGAACAAGTTATTTTCTGAAAAAAAATTTCTTTAGACAGTTCTTTAAACATAGTTTCACTTCGTATTCAGTATTATACCTGAAGACTCTTTCAACTGAGTATTTGCTAATGACACTGTGAATGTTGCCTCGATTAACACATCTGACTATTTACCAGTTCTGTGTTGGCATTTATTTTACCTAATCATAGAATCATAGAATCATAGAATCATAGAAACAGCCAGGTTGGAAAAGACCTCTGAGATCATCAAGTCCAACCCTTGATCCAACACCGCCATGATTACCAGACGACCATGGCACTAAGTGCCACATCCAGTCTCATCTTAAAAACCTCCAAGGATGGTGAATCCACCATTCCAATGTCTGATTACTCTCTCTGGAAGACCCTTTGTACACTTGATCACAGATCTCATTTCATTAGTAATGATTACCCTTGTCCCTAGTGTTATTTAACCATTGTGGACTACTCCCAGGCATGTAGTAGAGATCACATCTTTTATCTGCATTTCCCACTGACACTTTTTTTAAAAAAAAGTTACAAGCTGCTTAAATGCTGCAGAAAGAACTTCAGATTCGAATATTCACCTGAGCAAAATTAAAACTCACACAAGTTATCTGTTGATACCAAAACCTGATATTTTTATTTCATTAATTGTAAGAAATGCAAAGAGAAAGAGGAAAAATTAAGAAAAAGTTGGAAAAAGCTAAGGTTACTTTTAGAAGTATAGGAAAGATACCACCAAAACTACCTTTCTGCCTAGCTGGTGTGTGTGGGGGGAGAGAAGCAGTTTCTACCTTTTTTTTCTCTGTCTCTACCACTTTTCCATGTTATCTTCTTTAACTGCTTTAGTTCTCTGGAACGCAGCCAGGATGTGTGGCTTTTCTGCTCACGTTGAGCCGTGTCCCAGGCCGTGGAGGGTCCCGATTCAGCAGCACCTTTCAGCCCTCAGAAATATGCTTAGGGTAGAAGGAGAAGATATAACTGACATATGTGGCACAGTGGGTTTCAGTTCTTCTCCAGGCCAGCAGAATTTCAGTCTCCAGTGGCAGGCAGGCAGCACACGGTGGCAGAGGAAAGGTGAGGAGGAGGTGGGGAGAGATTCTCAGCTAGAGTAACCAGTTCTCTGTCCCTTTCCTCTCCCTGATTTTCCAAAATTTTTCCTTAACTTTTATAGTGTTCAAAGGAGGTCGTACATGGTTTCTTGGCATGTAACCCTATTCAGATGTTTGAATAGATATGATAAACAATAAACAATAGCCATAAACAATAGCAGGACCTTTTGGCAGGAAAACTTCAGGAGAAGCTCTGGTGAGGGCTTCTGGTAGAAAACTGACAGAACTTTTGGTAGGAAGTTTTGACATGCAGAAACAATGGTGAAACATTATTTTTGGCACTTCTGTTTTATCTGGTGGTTACAAGAAAATCTGTGAATTCCTTTACAGTTCTCATTTATAGATAACAAAGTTTGGGAAATGAATATAAGTATTCCCTGAACTGTATTCTTTCTTCAAGAGCAGAGCATTTCAAATTGTAGTTATCGAGTTGTTTCAATTTTTTTGTTCACCCAAGGAATAGTTTATTTTACTCTAGTAATTTATTTTACTTCATGGTGGTAATATCTTAATATCTTATAAACAGATTGCATGATGTTTACTCAGAGTGGCCTTAAGCATTTTCATTTTTCCTGTGTTTATTTGCATTAATTTTTTTATTTTCATTCATTTCCATGCCACAGGTACTTGCTTTTTTTTTTTTCCAAAAAGTGTTCTTTGTACAAACTGAAGTCCTTAATTTTTTAAGGATAGTTTCAAGTCAACTCTAATATTCTCATGGGACATATATATAAAAAAAAAAATAAAAGTATAAAAGAAACAATTGAGACTGATATTTTGGACCTAAATATGGATTCTCTATACTGTGATGGAAACCTAAGCTTTTCAGGGAATTCATTGGATATACTAGAAAATCTGGTTCAGTTCTTTTGGTTTCTTGAGCTATTATTTTTTAGTGGAGATAGGTAGATATATGCTCTAAAGAATAAAAACTTATGTTTCTTCTAAATTTAAACAATGAGAGATCACGTCTCTACCCAGTTTAGGTGTTCCAGCCTTGGACTAGTTTCCTGAATCAAACACATATTTCTGGCTTACAGTGGCTCTGTTTCCATGTAGATATCCCATCCTAATAAACCTTACCTTACTTTTACCACAGAAAATCCTGTGATTTTCTAAACAAGGACTTGCTGGGTTTGAAGATTTCTGAGGCTTCTTGTCCAGGGCTTCCATTTTCAGTAGGTTTCATCAGTTTCCATAATCTTTAGTCTATAGTGTTCTTCTGTCACTTGTGATCATCCTGCCTCTTGTAGCCTGAGAAACAGCAAAATTCTTCTTGTTAACAAGACTTACACTGCCTTTCCATTTTGCTCTTTACTAGATGTGTAGTTTGTGAGAACTAATTCTGGCTATGATGATCCAGATATAGAAAGCGGAACAACTTTCTTTAACCTGTGTGGAAACAGAGTCAGACTATTCCTGCCACAGGTAATAGTGAATGAAATTACTATAGCTTACAGTTGCTTGATCACACCTTGTGATGCGCAAGGACACAGTACTAGGACAGCCTGCTCTCATCTCAGGCAACAAAATCGCAATTTTCACCATTCTGTGGCTTGTTCACTTGCATTCCTCTAAATGGCCTGGGAAAAATAGTCTTACTGGAGCTTCCAGACTTGTTATGCTCTTATTCACAAACTTAGCTATTTAAGGAGTACTTTTTTATATACTGGGATGGGAATATGTTGATTTTTCATTTATTTTTAACACACTTCTCATGGATTGTGCCGGACATGGTCCATAGCTAGAAGCTAGCTGTCACTCACACGAATACCAGACTTAGTGTCATCCTTCTTTTCTTGAAGGAACTGTTCCCAGTCCTCATGTTACTTTTTACATAAAATTATTAAAAGATAAAGTAAATATACTGATCGCCTCACCAAGAATTAACAACAAGTTCTTTGCAAAGGCTTTCTGGGATTTGTTCACTTTGGCTTGCTGGCATCTTTTTCCTTGAAACTTCTTTCAATGGGAGATATGTTTGTGGGGGTTTTATGAACAATTACCCATGTAAGTGTTAATCTCAGTTTATGTGTACCAAACAGAACTAATCTCAATTTATACTATTGCTGATAAAAGGACAGTTGCATCTTTATATGGGCATTTTTTCATGTAATAAATACATAATGAAGTTTCATTGTGGTGAAGTCAAGGGCAGAACCATATTTGTTTTGACAATACACAAATTTCAACCAAAACATCTCCCAAAGTGCATGTTGAAGAAGAGTGTTCTTGCATTTCCAAGACAGAAAAGTAGAAGAATATCCTTTCAATATGGTGTGTTTATTATATAACAAAATTTTCTCCATAAAACGTCCTCATCACAGAGAAAAATGCATTTGTCAGTTTGCTAAAAAACTTTGCAGTCTGAGTCATGTGTAACTGGACAAAATAGGTCCAAGTGTTGACAAACAAAATATATGTTAAGAACTAACTATGCTGTGTTATGCCCTTACCTGAAGTAGTTTCTGCCAACTCACAAATATGAGATTCCTTTAAAGATTGTACCATTTCTACATGTTTTGGAGAAAAATTTTGATGTATTTTCTGTATAAAACAGTGGTGTGTGATGTCCCTCTATCTGTGAACAGTTTGATCAGGTCTATTTTAGGAATATGGTTGATATTTATTTGTCAACTACTTGGACATCTATCTCCCCATCTAGACATTGGACTTTTCTCCAGAGGTTTTACAGAGAAGAAGACAGAGAAATGAAAGATTATGTGATAGCTCCAAAGGAAAAAATTATCACAGGTACCTGAAAGCCTCTGAGGTTGCCTTGAATGCTAATCATTCCAGACAAAGAATATATGCAATATATGGGAAACCACCTGGTACAGTCTCAGATATCACTGAGGTTTTGCCTTTCTCAAATATTCCTTCCTTCTGTCATCATTTCTGTTTATGTACTGCAACTATGATTTGGATTTCCATCATACTCCAAAGCACGACTACAAATGAATAGCAATTCAATAAAACTATTACAGTTCTTCATCTAAAAATATGCCCAGCTTTTCTTTTTATGTTCTTGGTTTTGGTCCACTTTTAACTCCAGTCTCTTTCTCATGATTATTCGATTCTAGTCCCTGCTATTTTCTCTCTACCTTTTCTGTTCTTTCCTCCACCCAGTCATCCTTATGTCAAATTGCTTTGCTTTGGGTTTTTTGTGGGGTTTTTTGCCTAAGGAAACACCTGTTCTGGATCCCATGTAGTAAGCCCAGACTTATACCCCTTGCATTGTTTGGCAGTGACGTTGGGCTGGCTCCTGCCACTTTCTAGATATAATTTAGAACTGGACATGAGAGAGAAGGAGCTCAGGGAAAGAGGCCAGAGATACAACAAAATCTCTTTTGTTTGTTGTTTTCTCTGTTCCCCTTCATAAATACAATGGAAAGAGTCAAAATGTTTGAAATGCATTTCCTAGGTCTAAGTCATAAATATGTTATAAAAGATATGCCTAATGTACTCAAAGTATACTTATATTTTAATTATTTTTTGACAATGACAACCTGTAAAAATGAAGCATGGAACAAGACAAGTGTTATTATATTAGCATTGGTTTGCCATGGGGTAAAAGTCCCAACAATGTAAGCATATGGAAGCTCTACAAATGTAACAACAATACAGTGCAAGTTTTGAAGCTGCACAGGTTGGGAAAAAACTCCAGGTCTAAATGCAAGATTGAAAGGAATGTGCTAGTCCCACACAAAGGAGTGTAGGCTCCTCTCAAACCAGAAGTAGAGCCAGACCAATGCAAGGGAGGACAAAAGTCCCTTTCTCTAAGTGACACTGAGCACTGAGAGCTCAAGTCTGTGCCCTGTTTAACACAGTTTGGAAAGAGAAGATGTATGACTGCTGAGTTTTTCTTCTTATTAACTGGGAGCATAGAACCATTATACGTTATGGTCCTCACAAACCTCATTGAACCAGACAGATTTCAGGTAGACACCTGTATTTCAAGCTTGGACAATCATCCAGAAATTAAGTTTTCTCATGAGCACCAAGGGTGGGGACGGTGGCACTTAGCTATAGGTTTGGCAGCTGGCTTCCTTGGGAGCCAGATATGCACAATGGCCTCTATCATGTAAATCACTGAATTTTTTAATAGATATGTTCTTTAACCAACTATCTGCAGATGCTTTTGCAGTACATCTGTTGCCTTTTTTCTCATTCTTCTTTTTATATCTGTTTGTTGGTTGGTCAGTTTCTTTGTTTGGTTTTTTTTTTAGCAGATGTTTTCAACTTCTGTCATCACTTTTTCAAAACACTTAGTGTATTCCTGATATCAGAACAGTAAAAACCACACTCAGGTAAGTATGAGACTATACTCTGCATTGCTTAATTTGAAGCAAACTAGGAATTTCCAGATTTCAGAGTTGACTATAATGTGGCAGAGTAATCACAATAGGAGATGTCTGGAGGCTCTCTAACTTCATGTGCTGAAGTGGAAAGATACTTAGTCATGATAAGAGGTCAGATCTGAGCTACTATGAGAGTTAAATTAAAAAAAGACTCCTACATTACTGGAACATATCTCAGAACATTAATTCATTCTATTGAATGGGAACAGAGTTGCTTAACTGGGACAGTACATCATGGTGTGGTAGAGCAATCCATTGGAAAGGGTACAGGAAGGAATTAAGAAGACTCTGGTTCTCTCTTTCCAAATACATACGGTAAGCTATTTTTTGTAGTATTGAGCAAAATAGTTATCTATTATTGGTATAATAGAATGATTTATAAGAAAATTGTATTTAAAGAGGGGGCTTGTGATCTGGAGCTTGTAGGTGTGGTAATGGCCCCAGCTACACACTGCTATATGTACAGTATTTGTACAAAATGTTGTAAGAACAGTAAGAAATAAAAGGATCTATATCTGCTTAGCTTACCAAAAGGGTGGTCAAGATGTGGTTTTATATTTTGGAGTTTTGTTTTGGTACTTTGCCACATCGAAACAGAGGCAGCCAGAGATTTCAGTGTGGTAGGAGAGGAGATTCTTAAATTAATTTTTCCACCACAAAAGTGTAGCTATTTCTTTGTTTAGCATCATGTTTGTCTCCTTAGTTCCTCATTGTCAGATACTTGTGGTTATGTTTTGTGACAGACAAGCTGTGAAGTAATGCCTGTGGTCTGCCACACTCATTTTTGGACCAAAATGGTCCCCAAATGTTGCCACAGCAGTATTTCAGCTGTTGCTGAAGTCTAGAAACAGCTAAAATGATGCAGAATCGTGCCCATACAGAGCAAGCAGGAAAGAGTGGTTGCCAGTAGAGACTGGATCACAATAAAATGAAGCTGCAAAATGCTTGGCTGTGTAATGTTGTTCAGCCATTATATGTTGTTTGACTGAGAATAATGCTAGAGTAGGTTAGTTTAGTACAGAACAGCTCTGTGGTCTTACTGCCATGAATTGCCAGGGAAATGGCAGCAAGAGGTGACTCAAAAACGATAAAAGTGGCTGTCTCTTGGGTTGCAGTTCATAGCACAGTTGAGCATGCTCAGAGTTACTGCACATTGCATGCTATGCAAGGTCAACATGTACAGTTTTTGTCAGATTCATCTTGATAAAGTGTAGGAAATCACACAAAGAGTCTTCAAGGGTTGGCAGGTCTGCAGAGTGAGAAAAAAATTGAGTATGGTAGACAGAAGCATTAGGAAAACTTTCCGCTCTGCCTACTAGTCCTTATTACTTTTAATTCAGTGAAAATAATGGTAATTTACTACTGTAAAATAACTTGCAGAGTGAAGTTCTGCGAGATCCAAAATACTTAAAATATCAAGTGTGGGTCTTCCCTGTAGCTAGCACTTGAGGCAAAGCTTTGGAAATCACAATAATTCGGTGCTGGAAGTCACACTGACATTTGAGAGAAAACTTCTTCCCCACCACCATGTAAACTTCACCACTGGGGTATAATTTGATACTAATACAGACATAATATTTTGACAGAACATGGAAGGCACAATGCATGGGTTTAAAACTTGGCACTGAGCAAAAGACAAAGTAGAATAACCCCACTATCTGTGTCCGGCATCAGTTCATCTTTCCCTACTATGGTTTTAATTTAACAACTTCAAGAACTTTTCCAGGTTAAAAAACATTTCCCATTTCTGTATTCTGAGCATTAGTTTGATACCTTTTATTCTACAGGCTAGGTTGCATGTCTGTTTCCTCCTTTCCCCTGTAACCTCCTTTGCTGACAACACTTGCCCTCACTGAGGATAGTTGGTTTCCTGAGATGACTTCTCCCTTTTCACTCTCTCCTCACCGTTTAAAGTGACCCTCCCATGAAACATCTCTGTTACTGTGAGGGGAGAAGCTGTCTCCCTCCTTGCAGGAAGCTCCCAGTGCTACCCTGTTGCAGAAGGCAGAACAAAATAAACCACTAACCTTCCTCCCTAGGAAGGACAGATTGGCCTACTCTTTCTGAAGAAACATAATGTGCAGTAACTGTAAGTAAAACCATTAAGTAGTTGCACAATCCACCACAAATATCAAAAACCATTCTGTGATTTTCCATCTTTGTGTCACAGAACTTTTGATATGCACAGTCCCAAGTCCTTCACTCTTATGTACCATTGTGACTGCATTTCCAGGAAATCCGAGCCAGGTAGCTTTCACAAAAGCTTTGTATCAGGCATGTTCCTTGTGGGGTCCTAAGGTCTTCATAAGAAATCAGCAGCATGTCATACCCACCTGTGAGAGCAGCCTTGTAGAGGCAATCAACAAGGAGTTTTCAAAATATCTATGGGAATCTGACTTCTACTCGGTTAGAGAAACATGTCCTAAATAACAAAATTTAGAGGGCTTTCGTTGTATATTGGTCTTCCAGTTCTAATTTTTTTCTCACTTATGCACCTTGATCCCATTCCCACTTTACCTTGCTACATTTAATGGTCTTTCAGGTTCCATTTCCTGTTTGAAAGGCGATAAAGGAAAAGACAAGAAGAATTAAAAAATATAGACGCCGGCTATCTTATAAGTATCATGCACACTGCAGTTAAAATCATCCCGTGAATGAGTGTACAAGTATGTATGGTCTCTGTCAGCCAGAGTTATCACAAATGGAAAGGTTGTCATTGTCTTTGGTTTAGTTGTGGACTTGGCAGTGCTGTGTTTACAGTGGGACTCAATGATCTTAAGGGTCTTTTCCAACCTAAATGATGCCCTGAATCTATGATTCTGTATTTCCACATAAACTTAAGAGTAAGACACAGAAACACAAAAAATAATGTAATCTTATTTTATGTCAACCAAGGCTTACCCTTTATCTTAAGTTTGGAGATGCTAAATTTGCATACATAGTATGTTAGGATACCCACAGCATCCCACCTCTCTTACATTTTGCTATGCAGGAAGGAGATGTGTTTTAACTCCTTCAGGCATTCAAAATACAGCTTTGTGCCTAAAAATGCAGCAGCATAGACCAGTGTGCTTAATGGAATAGCAGTGGTGAAATACCGTACCTGTATCCACAACATGTAAGGGCACAGTCTTCTGAGGTTTAGAATCTCTTTCTACATAACCAGATTGAGAGTCCAACCTTCAGACAGATGATACTCAAGACTTTATTCTTTCTTCCTGGTGTGAATTAAAATGACACATCTCTACAAGCCCTCTGGGGATGCAGAACACATCCAGAGTGGAAGTGCTGGGAGTCACAAGGTAACCTCTTGACAGTAATAGCTCTATTATAACACTCAGTGTTCTTCCAGCTTATACACTACTATTGTAAAATTCTTGTCCAGACAAAGTGTTTTTAGAGCAAATTGCTAATGAGAAATAATAAAATGCTGAAATTTCTTCCTTCCGCTATTTCTTATTTAGGGCACCAAACTCCCAACATTAACTTATTCCCTTCAGAGTCATAGGATGGACTCTGGCTTACTAACTTCCTGCCTAATGGACCTTTTTACACAAATTGGGCTTGCATGGGTTTATTTTTCCCTGGAGAGTAGATAGCTGGATTATGCTTTTTTTGTTGTTCTTTATCTATTATTTACATAGAAAAACATTCCTTTTTTTTTTTCTTGCTGAAAATATGCAGTTATTCCTGGCACAAATAAAAAGGGGTTTGTTAGTGTAATAAATGATCAGTTACTGTATTTTCCCTTAACTGGTATATTACTGAAATAGATGCTGAATGTACAGCAAATCAAATTCTGTCTAGCAAAATTGATACAGTTCAGACACTGCATTCCAAAACGGAAAACATTTTTATGGGTGTGTCCAAAGTTTGGAAATACCCATGCATATTTCCATACTTTTTCAGCATCAGGCTGAGCTTTAAAATACAGTGTAACATTTGTTAACCTCAGCTAACTACATTTCTGTTTAGCTAATAGAAGATTAAATATTACAGTGTTTACATATTAAAGGATGGGGTTTTTTAATGACACAGAAAATCCATAACACTGGGAACCAGAAGGGTTTTTTAGACATTACTCTTCTAAATGTAAGTTACATTAGGCCTGCAGAATTTTCTCTGCTGACATTTAGCTGTTAGCAAAGGTGACCTCAGTGTCTGACTAATGCAAATGTCATGATTAATGGTGGCATTCAATCATGTGCCTGAAGAGGTGTTGTGCTCCAGGTGAGACTGCATCACAAGAAATGACTAGACACAGAAATCTGTCAGTACGATGTTTAACCAGATAGGATCTACCAGTTGACTTCTCAGTCCTACTTGGGAGTTTAGTTTAAGGTAGTCCTGTGAGAAGTAGGGAGTTGCACTTGATCCCTATGGGTCCCTTCCAACTTAAGATACTCTCTGAGTCTGTGAGTCTAGAGAGCTCCACTTAAACGTAGCAGCTTCCTCTAAAGGAAGTCTGAATTCTACTGTATGTGTATCACCCATGTGAAAGAGGTACAGTGCAGTAAGCAATTTAAATGTGAACAAAGTTAGGTACACAGCTTTGTTGATTCAATAAGGATTACACAACAAATGGGAAACAGACTCTGGGAAAAAGTCTGATCCCACTGAAATAAAATAAAACATTTCAAGTTTTACTTCTATTACTTGAAAATCAGGAGTTCATTCCTCCTGTACAATGTCATTACATTCAATAGCAAAAACTTACTTGATTAGGTAGATGCAGAAACATTTCTTGTATTTCTTAAAGTACTCTGAAGTGCTCTGAAATTATGCACAAATGTAATCCTTGGACCCAATAATATGCATCATGGTCTTTTAAGCACAGGTGAAATATTCTGAACAAAGTGTAGAAAAATGTTCAATGAATTATTACAATATTTGCTAAGCTATACTCCAGCATAGAATGCATGTATATTCCTATTAAGGATATAAAATCAAAGTCAAAGGTCCATCTAATATTAGTGATCCCCTAGCAAAACTGTACTGGTTTCTGAGCTGCTAGGGAAACTCATCCTTTGGAACAAGATTAATTTTAAGTGTGGAAGTCATTTAGAGACAGCTCATCTTTAATAACTGTGTGTACAAACACCTCTTCTCTGTGATACCCTCGGGCACTTGTATATCTTAGCTAAAACCATAGCAGGACACCCATAATATTGCATCACTGCTGCTGACTGCTTGGCCATAGAAGCTGATACTATAATTTTTACATTGTACATAAAGTGCCTTATAGGATATGGTGTTTCACTTGTTTTTATTTTCCTATATTTTTAAGAAATTCAATCCTGAGAACAAAATAAAAGGGCTTGTTTTTCGCTGCTCCTCAAAGTAAAAATAAGAGGTTTTATATGCTTTTATTATTTTAAAAGTCCAGTGCTTTTGAGTATTTATTAGAAAGGTTCCAAGAAAGATTTTTTTTCAGAGAAAAAGATATCTAATTATCTGAAAAATCAGCTAATTCTTTAGGGGGTAAAGTCATACATGAATGAAAGAAAGAGTGCAGTACATCTTCAGAACAACACCACAAAACTAGGTCCTGCGAACATACTGATAAACTGAAGATCATGAATAAAATTTTCAGAAGAGTAATATACACTGCCAGTACTACAATGATCTACATACAAACATTTTGCATTCTTTGATATTTTCTGTATTTTTCCCACATTTGTAAGTCTACCAGCAGAAAAGTTCTATCAGTGTCATGAATGCACAGGAAAAGGATTTACTATATTTTGGTAAAAGTTTTCATGGTGAAAAATACACACAGGTAATATATTATTTCTGATCATCAAAATCTTGTATAATCATCAAGTTTTGACACTGTCAAAACTGCAGTTATTTTGTTAGTGTCTACCAATTGTAAATCCTCCAAAACATTTTGAAAAATAACCTATTTTTTAATATTGATCACCTGTCTCTGAAGAGTAAACCTACTACTCATGTCTTTCATGTGCTGTAATTTATTTGCCAAATTCAGCAGTCTTTAGACTCTCCTGGTAAACTTAATTCTTCTAGAAGTTCTACCAACACTTTGTGCAGTGACTGCTGTTTTAAAACAAAATTGGCTGGACCACATGACATTTCAGTCAACCTTCCAAAGAGTAAATTCCAGCATCCTACTTTGGTAGTGATGAGGTGAATTGTTCTTGAACAGTTACAGAAGGTAACAAAAAAACCAAGTTTCCTATAGGTAGCACAGGAGTCTACATCTATGGCATTTCTAAAGGGAAAGTTAAAATCACTTTGGGATTAGGTTTCAGGGGTTGAAAAGCTTGAAACTACTATATCAGGTATTTATGGAACATGTGGTGTGATGAAAAGTTCACTGATGTTCAAGTTCTAAAATTAGAGTAATTTGGACAATTCTTACTCATCGAAAGTGAAATGAAGTAACTTGAGATCTGTGGCACTGAAGCAGGCAAAATTCTACTGGAATGCAGTTAGTTAATGCAGGTAAGATCTGTGTCAAATAAAACTTGCAAAATTCTTTCTAGTGACAACCCCAAATCCTCAGAAATGCAGTGAAATGGAAGGTAAATTAAGTAAAACTCCTGGGGAGAATTTCTGGTCTTTCATTTCTTTCCACTAACAAGTTATTCTCATTATACGCCTAGGTATTTTGATAAAAGCTCGTATTAATAGATAAAGCTATTTTTAATTGAAAAGACAAAAGCCACAAGATAATTACAAAAATTAAAAGGCTTTAAATTTTTCTAAGTGATAAAGACAAAAGCAACATCTTTGGTTTTATCACAGCATCAGTTTCTCAGCCGGATACAAGTATTTTATGCAGTTCGCATTAGTGTGAAATGCAATGTATTTCCCTAGGGTTACCTGTAGTGGTCTAAAATGACTTGACATAGACTTCTCTTTCCTACCATAGGTCTCTCTTCACTCATTTCTTACTGTAACCCACTGAATGATTTATTTTCATACATCTCTAAGCTGCTACAATTAATTTCAATCCTCCACATGAATCACTACCTATCTGGATGACTGGAATTTTTCTGATTTCTGGTTTTGAAAAGATATTCAAAGTTGGGCAATATCTTTACCAAAGCAGTGGTTGCTAGATGAAAGTATGCTCCTTGAAAGTATATATCAGTTGATTGCAATTTTTTTTCTCTTTGAATTTTAAAATTGAAGATGTAAATGACCCAGAAAAATTAAGACCTTTTTAGAGAGCTTCGACTGTGATTGCTGTTCAAAACTAATAACCAGGCACATTTTCCCACAAGGGGTATTTCTTCCTTGCCAGAAAATTGTCTCCTGTTATTTGTAGCAAAAATTGTTGACCTGGTTTCTGCTGTATTCCAAATTCCTATTAAAGAAACAGCAAACTTTGCAATCTGAAATTTTCCCTTTGTCCCTTAAGGAAAATATACTTATGAACACCTGATGAACTCTCACTAAGGAGATTCTTAGCCTACCAAGGCATTTCCTAACTTTACTAGCTCTGAAATGTGTAATTTCCCTAAAACATGAGGTACATTCTTGTTGAAATCCCAGTGATGATGGCCATAAAAATTGCTAAGTGACAAACGTGATATTATCTGATGAGAAAGTGTATTTATTAAAGTGTTATATCTGTCTGTGTGAAGCAACTTTTCTTAAGGAATAAAAAATAATAAAGGAATAAGAAATAGTGAACGTGTATCCATTACAAAATTCTTGACTTCTTAATGGAAAGCCAACCAAATATTAATTTATCCAAACCTAACAACAGTTGCAACATTGTACTTTTATTAGCACTTACAGGAAAATTATTTCAGATGGAAGAAATTTCTAAATGAAGTGACTCAAGGTAATTCCACTAAAAATAGATAAAAGAAAAAACAAACTTCATTAGAATACACCAGAAAAGCTTGAATTGATTCATTTAAAACATTGGACTTCAAAATACAAGAATAACATTGACAGAATGATACAGCCAGAGACAATGAAACAGTTTCAGTCTTACAGTGATGTGTTCTTGCTTCTATAAATAACACTACTGCCAGTGAAGCTCTTGACTTGTCCAGATGATTCCCAGAGGCAACAAAAATATAAGGTAACAGACACAAAATGAGGACATTGTCATGATGTTTGATTTTTGCACTTCTTTGCTCTGCAAAATTGGCTATTCAACAGTACAAAAGCTAGATTTCTTGTAATACCCAACTTGTTTCCAAACCACCAAAAATAATTCTAGTGAAGGTGATGTTCTGTGTGCTATTAGCACAGTGCAGTTCATCTACTAACCTATATGTTGGCCTGAGGAAATGCATGATCAGCTAGAGTTTTGGAAGTGAGTAATAATGTGTAAATTTGCCATTCAAAGTCAATGGGAACTGTCAACAAGGAATGTTTGGGAATCAGAATCTCACAGAAGCCATTCAGGGTGTAAGGGACATCAGGAGGTCTTTAGTCCAACCCCTTTGCTCAAAACAGGATCTGTTGAGACCACACCAGGTTGCTCAGGCATTCATCCATTTGAGCCTTGAAAACATCACTTCAATAGCATCTCTGGGCAACCTGTTCCACTTCTTGGTTGCCCTCACCATGAATATTATTTTCCTTTCAGCCATCTGAACTTACTGTGTTCTAATTTAAGACCACTGTCTCTAGTTAAGCCACCAGGCACTTTAGTAAAGAGAACCTGGTTCTTTCTGCAGAGATTTCCTCTTGGGTATGAGCTCTCCAGGCACACCCTCCCCTTCTCAGTCCCCCTGAAGTTGTCTCTTCCCAGAGACAACTTTAGTTGCCATGAAGCCAACTACTCTTGCAAGGACAAGTGCTCCAACTCCTTTCCATCTTGGTGGCCTCTGCTGAACTCGCTTCAGTCTTTCTCATATTGGGGGCCTAAAACTGTATGGAGTTTTCCAGATGCAGCCCCATATGTATTTGAACTGCACTTAATGGGTATTTAAAAAGGGCTGAATAAAGAGTGCAGTCCATGTCATGGATAAAGCTGTTAAACAGAACAGGTCCCAGCGCAGAACACCATGGCACTCCAATTGCAGTTAGCATACAGGCAGATTATGAGACACTTTTCAATGCCATCTGAACTTGATATCTCACCCTTCTAATACATCCATAATCTAAACTCTGATATATTGACTTGAATACAAGGATACTGTGGGACACCATGTCAAAAGCCTTGTTAAAACCAGAATAGGCAACATCCACCTCTCTCATCCACGATCAACAGATACACAGATTATTTTACCATAGAAGGCAATTTCCTTAGTCCATGCTGGCTAATCACCCAATAATCTTCTATAATCTTCTCTTTTGTGTGCTTGTAAATGATTTGGTGGGAGATAAACTGTAGCATTTTTTCAGGACAGAATTGAGGTGTAATAGTAAGTGATTCCCTGGTTTTTTGCCCTTTCTGAGGATGGATGCAGCATTTCCGTTTTACTAGTTTACAGGTGTATCCCCTGAACACTAAGGCTCAGAAAGCATCACTCTGTCTTCAGCTGCTGTCACTAAATGATCCACCTTATTCAGCAGGAGTTATGTTTGAGGTATCAATATAATTCATAATCAAATTAATTAATTTTAAGTAATAGAAATCAGAAATTTAAACTGTGCCATTGGTTATCACCAAGTCTTTTAGCTATTCTGACTCATTATAAAAAAGAAATCCACCTACATGCTAAAAAAATCAATAAAAATTCATAAGCAGTATAGAGCTGAATCTATGAGTCTGTATGACTGAAAACAGACACTCAGAATATTAAGTATAAATGCTACAACAGAGCATTTGTGCAGAGTTTTTTATTATTTGCATATGAAATATTATAAATTATATGTTACAGAACACACACAAAATATGAACTTCAAAGAACAAATAGTTCAAACTATCTAAATTGTAATTTATTGAAAAAAATTGAAGTGATTATTCAAATACGTTTTAATTCATTTACTCTTACTTTTACTTTCATATTGTGTCAAATACGTTCAGTCCAAAAATGAAGAGTTGCCCACAATTAGACAAAGATTAAAATGGTATATTTCCCATGGCAAAGTAGTAAGAGAGGATTATCAAAAAACTGCTAAACACCCTAGATATTCTTTACAATTGATTATGAAATTTCATAGTGTCTGTACATTAAAATCCATTACCCACTCCATTGAAACAGATCTTTTTAGATGGTTTGGAAAATAATATCTGACAAAAAAAAATGCCTAATTTCAGAGTAAGCAATAACAAAAATCGTACATCGGCATTATCTGTCATTACCAAAATTCATAATTTCAACACCAAATTGTGTGTTAGGGCATAAAATTCAGTGAATTACCATAAAAATATGAATAATTAGAAGAAGAGTAATAATTTTTTCCAGAAATGTGTTAGTGTCTTTTGGGGGGATTTTAATTTACTTTTTCTCCAGGTATTTTGTTATCTTTTGGTCAACAATATAAAATATAATTAAATATTTACCAAGTCACTCAAACAAAAATAGGTGGTGATACTGGTATTTTGTGATTAGCTTCTGTTACAGGAAAGACTATGGAAAGTGGGCACCTTTGTATTTTGTTTACCAACTGTCTCTGAAAAAATTGTTTTCTGGTGTCGAGTTCTGTGGAACCCCATTCTTTCCTCCTCTCCCTGCTCACTCACATGAAGCCCCACAAAATAGTTTCCAACTTCCTGAATACAACTGAGAAAGTGCATTTATAAATACATTCTGCCACTTTCAATCTCAGCTTCTTGCTGAAGGGAATAGTGTCCTTCCTGCTGAAGTGAAAATGGGGCCTTACAAAAAGTATGGGGCTGTCAAAAGTTCCTCGTGCAGTAGTTGGGTTTGGTTTTCGCCATTATTGTTGCTGATAGAAGGGACAGGACAGAACATTTACTGCAATTTAATGAAGGAGAGCATTAGCTTTTCTTCTAAAAGTTTTGGTCAAAAATAACTTTTTGCTTCTCTTAAACTATTTACTTTTCCATTTTTGCTTGAAAGGCTTTTACAATGTGAGAGAAATCTACACAAAACAGCCCTTTACCTTTACTAGTCTGCTTATAAGTTCGAGCATTACCCAGAAAGCTCACAATCCGAATTTTGTGATCTTTTCCAGATGCCATGCTAAAATGATCACCCAGCTTCATTAGATAATGCGCATGCTGAGATGTTGATCCACCTACTATCCGCTGGAGCAGCTGCTCAGTGACTGCATTTGTTACTGGTAGAATAGAAACATTTGGGACAAAGGCACTCTCAAGTCAGTTGTTCCTCACTGTGTTACCATGGGAAGACCAGTAAAAAGGTATTTTGATTGTGAATCTTGCAATTGAGATAGTAACTACAGAAAGGAGAGCAGGAACTGCAAGCATGGTACTTATGATTGACATCGAGTGCCATGATGAGTATATAAAAGGGATTATCCTTATGTTGCTCCTAAAACATGGTTTGTCTGTGGTTTTCTTTGAAGTGTATGTTTCCTTGAGCAACTGATGCCTTGTTGAAAAAGATTTTAAAGATTTAACCAACTAAACGAACTCAAGTGAATGATATGTTGTTAAGATACTATTAGGGTTGTGAGAGTGCTCATGCTAAGAAAGTTAACAAGAGATAAAAAGTAAAGCAATTTTAACTTACACAAACTAATACCATGTTAAAGCTTATGTTTAACACTAAGCCCACCATGGCAGTAGATGGGCCAAATTTTCAGCTGGTTTTAATCAGTAAAATTCTCTAGGTTCCAATAGAGTTCTTCTGATTAAAAGCATCTGAGATTCTGGACAAATTATTTCCAGATAAATTATTCACAAAATAATGCGCAAAATTGAAAATAATTTTATTAATACGGTCTGACCATCTATAGAGGTAGTTGAGTAGGAGAAAACATTTTTGTGAAAACATTACTTGATAATGAATCAACCAAAAAAAGTTGTTATTATTATGCATTCATATAAAAGGAATACAGAATACTCTAATAAAGTGATGACAATAAATGCAGGATTTCTTTCTGGATAATTACAAACCATAGAAGTGGAATACATGTGTACAACTTGCTCTGGGATAGAAGTTTTATTGCTCAATTATGTTATATGTCTATTAATGAAGCTAATATGAAACAGGGATCAGTTTGACTCCAAACATCCAAACAAATTATTTCACAGGAGAATGTGGAACAAATCTTGACATACTGCAAGTGGTGTAACTGCATGGCTGGATTTGAACTTGGACCTCTGAAAGACTTATCCTGTTTATATCTGAGAATAGCAAGGAAAAATAAAGTAAAAGAACATAAGTATCAGATATATTAACTATTTGTGGGTTCCAAGAACAACAAAGTACATTAGTCTTAACATCAGGTCACAAAACAACAGAGGAAATAAGCTGGAAATTTGAAATTAATTAAACTTGCCATGTTTCCACTGCATCCTGGATATGTCCCAAGTAAGTATAAACAAATTTAAATATATCGAATAAACATCTGGACCATTAATATTGTCACATATAATCAAATTACAAAACAGTTGCTTAGACTCAACTTTCCCAGGTAATAAAAGGACAAGCAAATAAGTCTTAATTGTGAGAGCCAACACATGTTAGACATTACATGTCTACATCACAGAATTACTCAACAAAACAATTAAAGATTCTTTTAGAGAAAATTGCTACTAAATTTGAAGGCTTTAGTTTTCATAACTATCTCTGCTTCAGTACCCAGGTAATTTATTTTTGAGTTTTCTTTAGCCTCTTTGTGCATACGTAACATTACTAGTCTGGAAGACTCATTGAGTACTAGGCCTTGAAGTTTTTGTTCAGTTCAATATTCAGACAAGACTTTAAAAGGAAAGTCCCCTGGCTTCTGCTAATACACTATTAGGGATGGCTGAGTGCCAACATCAGCAGAATCCAATATTTTTGTAATCTTCATGCCTGAGAGTGATGAAAGTTTTTGTTCTGCATGTCACTGGGTTCAGGTCTTCCTCTTGTCTCTGACCTGATCCAGGTCTACCAGCTCTCCCACACAGTCAGCACAAGTCAGGCTGTAATTGTTAGCTTGTGTTACGTTAACAAGGCTCTCATGTTCCTGGGAACAACAGTTGTAGACATAAAAAGTCTCAAAAAGATGATTTGTAATACTTCCTTCCATTCCTGGGCCTACTTTTATAGCATCTCTTTACTGAACACTTTCTGTGAAATTACTATGGAAAGGAAACCAGGAACATCTTTCCTAGTCAAGCCACCTTGCCATTTCTTTCCTCCCCTAAATAGCCTTCAGAGGTCTGCGCTGACACACTGAGACCTTAATACAAGTCAAGGACAATTTATCAATTGTCTCATGGGCAAGTTTGTAAAAACAGGAGACTAATTTTTTTTAAAATCATTGTTGTTTGAGTTTCTTCTGTTTGGTTTACACATTTGCTTTGACTTTTCTTTAAATCCCAAAAAGCATATTTGGAAATATTTTTGTGGAGTGGAAAACCTTGTATTGCCAATTCTCTTATTCTCATTCATTTCTGTTACAATAATTGAAGAATTCAATCTGCTTATTCTGACTATGGAAATAGCACAGGGTAGCTACTCTTACTTTCGTATCCTGCCAACTACTAAATACTGAAACTGTAGTTGTCTAGGGGCCATAACACCATTCTTTATGCTTTACAGCCACCCACGTACCTGAAAATAACTCATCTGATTTCAGGAGAATTACATTTTACCTTCATTGGTGCAAATAACATTGTAATCCAGGTAGCATTAGAAAGGTGCTTATATGCTGAATGCACTATCTGTCACTTGGGCATTACATAATTCTAAATCTCATACAAATCACTTCCAGTTATATAGGGAAAAAATATGCATTACTGTATTTCTGTCCTTGCTCTAACTGAGTAGCAGCTCAGAATTTTGGCTGCAGTTAAAATCGGGGAACTAACTGCATATTGATTATACTGAACATAAAAAAACATGGCATTTAGGGCAGAATACAAGCATAACTCAAGGCATACAAGGTCAAAGATGAGATCCACGAATTTATTCTAAGCTCTTTGACACCTGAAATTTCATAGCTCCTGTGTTTTCCCCAGAAAATTTAAAAGGTTAAACTTCTGTGCAGATATTGAACTACCACCTTAAAATACAGTCCAGTAAGCACAAACTAGTGATGACTACCAAATTCACACACAGTCTGTTTTATTTACAAACATGTTTGGAAGAGATAATAATGCCAACTCGTGGTATCCGGGTTCAGGGTTAAGATCTCCTCAGTGGGGTCTGCACATAGCTGGAAAGTCCACAGAAGTCAAGTACTGAAACTAAAACTTCTGCACAGAAGGATGCAAAGTTTTCATCATGAGGGGAGAGTGCAAAGAAAAAAACTCTGTGTGTACTTGGCTTCCTAATGCAGTGGTATATAGCTGCTCACTCAGGGAGGGGGACTTTGGGACACTGCTCTCCACAGACTGGTTCATGCCTTTTGCCCTTTTTGCTGAATAAGGAATTCTTACTAAACCACACTTTTTTTCTAAGTGTAGCTCTGTGTGTGGGTTCACTCCACTGCTCAGAGTTAAAGGTGTCAGAGTTGGGACCTCTGTAAAGGAAAAGCATTATTCTGCCACATTCTGTATATAGCAGATCCTGAAACACAACTCTTTGCTTTCAAAGAACAAATATAATTTACAATTTTACCAGGGAGACTGTGTTGTGTTTTCTCAGCTGTTTTTATTATTTCACAATTTTTTTTTTTTCTGCTTTCTGCCCAATTGAGGGCGCAAAGAGTCTGGCTCACAGCCTTTCTTGGTATGTTTCAGCAAATCAAATTGCTATGACCACTGCTGAAAAAAGAGGCCTTAGGTGGTCAAGAATCTGTGATGACAGAAAAGCAAACATAAGATTCATGTCTTTTTAGTTTGGACTGGAAGTGACATTAGAGAGCTGTTCCCAGGGCTTCTGAAGAAAGCCGGTCATACGGAAAGGTTGTGTTTATGTTTAATGCAGTCAAAATCTTAAAACAGCTAATTTTATACCTCCAGAGTTGTCTACATAGGAACTAAATCTGTATTCTTTTAGCATAACTTACACTCCAAGAATATCTATTGAATATGTTTCATGACACGTGATATCATAACACTGTATTGTTCTACTGTGATTCTGAGGCTTATGAGAGTTCTGATATCAGTATAGGCATATATTTGCATTTTCAATGTAAATATAGTCTCATTTATTGTAATGGAAATTTTCCAATAAGCTTGATTTGTTTTCTAACTCATGTTGTCATTGTCTGTCACCGTTTGATATTTCCTCATTTGTGAGCAATTCACACAACTATTCCACTGGCCTTTTTTTAACATATCCAAATGATTAATTAGAAAGCTCAGACGTCTGTGGGAAGTTGAAGAGACACTCTTAAGGTCATCTGGTCTTAATGACAATCTTCATTTTATTCCCTCCTAAACTGGTTGCAAATGCCTTGCACATGTTTGCCATAAAGTCAAAGCCACTGTTTACATGACAAAGTAGAAGCTGGAGTTGGTGCTGTTTTGCACCTGTTGTTATTTTTGTTCAGTAAAAGAAAACTATGTGTGAAATACATTACTCTACTTGCCTAACTATTTGCAGAAGAATTTTTTCTTCAAGCAAGACTCCTAACATCATCCTAAAGCCTTCATGGACCTAAATCTTTAACAACATAAACAGTTTATGAGGAACCAGAACCAGAGAAAGAGAATCCATGAATTTTGTGAAAGTAAGAAAAGAAAAGTTTATAACGTCAGGCTACAGCAAGCACTAGAGGCTGCAGGCCAGCTAACATACATCCCATTTATATATATATAGCAAGAAATAATACCAAGGGGAAACTGAATGGACTAATTAAATGAAGGTCATACTTGATGAATATTCCTGATGGCACTGGAATAACACAGCAGAAATGAAGCAGTCCACAGCATGGATCTTGATTTTAGAAAGGCTTCCTATAATGCCCAAACAGTACACACAAATCAGATTCCATAACCTTTCTGCTGAGGTAATAGTATGCAGCTGCCAACAACAGACTGCTAATTATTTGTTTTAATGGCTCTTGTTGGAAAACAAAAGTAATAATGCAGAAAGGTACATAGGATCATCGCTACAATTTATGTGCATCACTTCTGTAGTTGAAATTCAGGAAGCTAGGAAATGAGTCATCTAACTGACCTCTCTGGATGTTGGCTCAGGTATGTTGGATATTGGCTTAGTTGGGGTAAAACTCAGCACCTGGCGACTGAGGGCTACATGAACATTTCTCATTGTTTCAGACTTGCAAATTCAGCTTAATCTCATAAGATTTTATTTTATCAAATCCATTCAACTGTTGGTTTATCTAAAACTGTGCTGTGATGTCTGTACATCCCTTGGTACATGAGTTTGACTGAAATAAACTTAATAGCACTGCACTGATGTCCTACTCAAAAACAATGTGAGGAGAAGCCTCTTACAAGAGTCACCAAATAAAATAATTTCTAAAGCGTTGCTCTGCTGAAGATCAACCACCAAGAACAACTGTATATATAGCAGAACAGTCAACCTCACACCCTGATGAGAAAAGTCAGATATGTATCTCTTTAACTTTCATGTAACCACAGCATTTGATCACAAGCCCTCCCATGTTCTTCAATATTCCTTTCAAGGTTCCTTGATGCCATAAGAAACACCTATATGAAACGACAGTACATTAGAGAATATGCTTTTACTTACAGGACTGAAAATCTAAAGAAAAGTTAAATGAACACCACGTGAAGAAATTATCTGACCATTTCATATTACCATGGTTTAACCCCAGCCAGCAACTAAGTCCCTCAAAGCCACTCACTCACTCCGCCCCAGTGGAAAGGGGAAGAGAACTATAAGGGTAAAAGAGAGAAAACCTATGGGTGGAGATTAAGACAGTTTAATAATTTAAATAAAATAAAATAATGCTGAAAATAAAAATAATATTAATAATATTAATAATGATAATAATAATAATAGTAATAAATGTAAGAAAAGGAAAATAACAAAGATAAATAAGACCCAAGAAAAACAAGCTATACAGATGAAAACAATTGCTCACTATCAACCAACCCATTCAGTCCCCAAGCAGCAACTCCCCAGTCAACCTCCCCCACTAGTTTTATTGTAGATCCTGATGTCATATGGTGTGGAATATACTTTTGGTCAGTTGGGATCAGCTGTCCCAGCTGTGTCCTCTCCCAACTTCTCCCACCACCAGCCCACTCATTGGTGCAGAGAGCAGCAGAAAAGGCCTTGATGCTGTGCAAGAACTGCCCAGTAGTAAAGGAAACACCCCAGGGTTGTCAACAGGTTGTGCTCTTTTGACCCCAAATCCTATACACAGCCCCACACCAGCTACTGTGAAGTAAAGGAGCTCTATCCCAGGCAAAATCAGCACATGTGTATATGTGGCTCTTCTCCTCTTTTCTGTTGCTTCTACAGAAGTTGTGCTGCCTAGTGGAAGTATAATGGCAAAGGTTCAGGAAACCAATGTGTGTTTTTCAGTTCCATTGACTAATTGATTAATCCAGAAATGAGACACCAGAGCGCAAGGCCTTTCTCTGTCTGTGAGTCAGCTCTCCTCTCCCAGCAGGCAGCTGGGATCAGCAGATAAAAGGTAATCAGAAACACCAGAAGAAAACCTTCTGAATTTGGACAACTGCACATTAGCAAATCTAAGGTCCTCAGGTAGAGTTTGATTACTAGCTATGCAATAAGGTGAATGTGAAGTTGTTCCCAGCATCTTCCAGTGCAGAAGATGCTAGGAACAACACTTACCTTTTGCATTAAGAAACTTGTGCAAGCTGTAGTGACAGTCAGACCTAGTTTCTAAGAATTATTCTTTTTAAGAACATTCTTTGGCTTCATTGATTTCTGCAGAGATTCATGTCAGCTTCATCTCAGAGGACAGAAAAAGTGCTCAAGCGCTGCAGTCTGGCCTGATACAACCAAGATATTATGCTACCACATGAGTTTCAGCCTTGGAAGTTTGAACCAAAGGTAGCCTGAAATCCAGATCTCCACATCCCCAATATAAAAGACCCCCCTTTCTCCTCCCATGGTCCTGACACTCCCATAATTCTGAAGTCAGTGTTATCAGTGCCTTCTAGGAGATTCTGAGTACATGCATCAATAAAGGTCCCTTTAAGGAGAGGCCTGACAATACCTATTTTGTGATTCCTATACAGCCCTGATGTTCCTTACGAGACGAAGTGGTGGTGCAGAAAACTGTAGACATCAAAAGGTGCTAGGGTAGGTGGGCATGAAGGGTTCATTTTATTGCTTTGTTTGAAGTCAGTATTTGAAACATACCTAAAGTAGTTCTAAATCATTTATGTTCTTTTAGTGTTCTTTCAAAAGATGGTAAAAATATAGGCAAAGAAATACATAATTGGCACTGAAAAGACTTTGGGGGAAAATTAAAACTCTGTTTCTGGTCAGAATTTTCCTCAAAATACTATATCTCCAACATTTCTTTAATTTCTCCTTTCATGATATATATTAATAGAACTATATGGTGATTTAATTCTGCTCCTTATTACTCCCATGCCAAAATCTATGAAATGAGCTAAATAATTTAGTAATCTTGCCCTTTAAACTAAGAGATGTTAAAAGGACCAATGCAGCCAGGGATTTCTTCAATTATTTAATTCACTCACCTGAAAATATGATACAGCCAAGCAACAGGACCACCATACAAACATTCATCTAAATTATATATTTTAATTTAAAATGGTTGCCATAAAGCAGTATTAAAAGCAGTATGGTTCTTATTAAAAGAACAACTTTTATCCTGGCAATTTTCCTCCTCTGCTAACACTCTTTAATTATTTATCCAACAGATTCCCTAGTCAGGTAAAAAACGTAATACTGAGGTTAGCTATATTTCTTCCTTTGTCCCCCATATTTTCATCACCCATACTAAACAATGTAATTGCTGCAAGCAACATAAATTGTAAAAATCAATGCTCAGCAGGGACTCAATCCATTCCTAAAGCCAAGACAGTATTGCAGCTCCTAAAACTGTCAAACCACAAATGAACAGCTTCAGTATTAGGAGAACTTTTGGCTGGTGCACAACTGTCTATTTTCATTTTGTGATCTCCAGACTTCCTACTCCCCTTCACCTAACAGTGGCTGGCACTGTAAAAATGTCTTTATTGTGACTTTATATGTGTTTTAGGTCAGACTGGTTTGAAAAATCTATATGATAGTGTCAGATCCAACACAGGGTCTCCAGAAGATGCTGTAGCTAATTCACACACGAGCTTTTCATTCTCCAAAGCTGAGCACACGCCTGTGATTTGGCACCTCTATGTGGAGTCTGCAGATACTGTTACCCCTGTGGAAGGTATCCTCAAGGCTCTGAAGGAGGGGGCAGCTCACCTCCCACCAAATTCTGCCATTTGAGCCCTTTGGGGGTCACAGAGGGCAGGTCTATTCATCGCTGTGCCTCTCCTGGTGAAACTGGCTATCCTGAAAAGAAAATTGCAAGAGTCACAGACACACAAGATCAAAGAAAGGAGAGTGAGACTCTGTAGTCTAACGAATAATGCAGCTGGCTAAAGGGTAGGGAGCATGGTACTGGTCCCTGCTACAAAAGTAATTCAGATCTTTTTTTTTTTTTTTAACCTGAAATGCAAATGCATTCCTGGAACTAGGACCCAAAAGCTAGATGTGCTGGTAGCAATTTCCACTAATTAAGCTACAAAATCCTTGATCATGTTTGCTGTCATTTGGTCTTTCGTCTTTAAGAAATTGGAGCGATATCTTTATCATCTGAAAGTTAAAAGATGGAAGCTTTGTCCTGGCCTCTGGTGTAACTTGATTGTTTTTCTAATAAGAAAACTTGCCACCTGTTATGCCCAAGTGCAAACAGCAACAACTCCCAAGAATGTTGAGAAATGTGTTTGCTCTGCACCTCTGGGAATTAAAGGAATTAGTCAGGAAAAAACAAAGATGGAAAATGTTCAACACTTCAAAGCTACTCAAATTTCAGAGAGTTCTTTTTCTTTGGTTTAAAAACTTTTCTAGATATTTTTGTTGAATCTTTGTTTCCCTTTAACAGAAAGAGAAACCTTCACCAAATATTAATTATTTATATTTTTTAAAAACAAGGCAATGCTGTGCAGCTCGGTAGTATGTCCTTTATATTAATAATTTATTGATAGTGTATAACAGGTTGATAATATGATGTATATCTTTATATACTATATATTTTTCCCACCTATGAAAATGTTTAACTTTTCATTATCCTTTTCCACAAATCTGTATTATTATACTGAATGATTGTATATTTCAGTGTAGAAATTGGGCTTATGGTAGCATGATCAGAAATACAAAGAAACATATGAGAAATCAGTAAGTTGAGATTGCCCTTCTATAATATGCTAATATAGACAATCCAAATAATAACTATTTACTTAAAATGACTAATCGGGCATTTAAAATAGTGAAGGTTTGTGTGTGTACAAAGAGGAAACTAAAGTACATTCTTCCAAATGTCTGGCTACTTTATCAGAATAGCACTTTACATCTTTTAAGGAGCTATCAGGCTATTGCATAGGACTAATATATCAAGTTTCAAAGCAGCTTTTATTCAAAATTTAATAGAGATAATAGTAACATAAAAGCTACCCTCTGGATCTTATAATTAAAAGGACAAGAGCCTGAGAGTCATAAGAAGGGAACATAAAGTTAATTACTTGCTTGTGTGCAGAGTAAGAAATCTGTAAGCTTAGGTAGTAGCCAATTTATAGGTTTGAATTCCTGAACACTAATGTATTAGGAGAAACATTTCTTCCTCTTCTGATAATTTCTTCATATAATTATGATTAATCTCTTAGCTGTAGTTTAATTTACCGTGCCACTTCCCAAAACGTCCCTTTCTCTATGGTGTTGTTTACCAGAGCAAATATTTCAGGCACTAATATTGTCTGAAAGCTTACAGTAAATCTAAACAGTAAATACGTTTTACAGTCAGTTGTAGAAGAAAATAAAAAGTGATAGTACTGATTATTTCTCAGTAAATGTAAAATCCAGTGGGGGAAGATATAGAAAAAATATCTGCAGCTTCCTTGACCACGTAGAAAATTGGTGTCGCAGACTAGAACTAGAGGAAGGAAAATTTATTTGAAAAAATATTTTAATATTAAACCAACAGCACGAACAGATGGTATGATGGCCAAACTGACAAAGTAAATGAAATTTTTTAGTAATGACATATGGATGGTTAGACTGACAGGTGCTAACATTTATGCTGACCAAATTTTTCTGTTTTTTTTAAAAGGAAGGAAGGAAGGAAGGAAGGAAAGAAGGGAGGGAGGAAGGGAGGGAAGAAGGAAGGGAGGAGAGGAGAGGAGGGAGGAAGGGAGGGAGGGAGGGAAGAAGGAAGGGAGGAAGGAAGGGAGGGAGGAAGGGAAGAGAGCAGGTTTAATGACACAGGTACCAAAGATAATCTAGTCAGAATTCGAAACTGAAGTGAATACTTTGCTTCTACATTCAAGAAACATGAGCACTTTGTATGCAACAACAAAGGCTGGGCTGCTGACTGGAAGGGATTGTGTAAACAGAAAATAGCACAGCTGAAATGGGAACAGATTTTCAGTCAAATGTATTTTAAATCGGTTCTGAAAGCTGACATGATTTCAGACATGAAATCTGAGAAGGAAGGAAGAGGAAATGTAGTAAACTCCCCATATTTCAGACGGTGTTAAACAGGTTATGAAAAACTGCAAGGCTATGAATTTTCTTTCACTAAAAGGCAAGAGGTAAAACCTTGCTATATTTTAATTATAGCCCTAAAATTAATTCAGATAGAAAAAGACCATAGGTCTTTTACATAAACCTGAATAATGAAAAAATACAGCTACATTCATCTGTGTTTAGTAAGATGTACTGATATTTCAGCATGATTACTTCACCATAGATATGCTTATTATGTCATGCGGCAAGACTAGCTGAGCTTGCTTTTATGACATGTATTCCTAAACTTTCTTCCCTACCTTCACCAGTAGTTAAAAAACCACAAAAAGCATCAGATTAAAACTCAATAGCAAATATTGAAAAAAAAACCCATTCCTTGGATTTTACTCCCCCAATTACTGTTTTTTAAAAATACTATATATTATCTTATTATGTCTATTCATGTAATAGATCTACTCAGCCCCTTCCACTTTCATTGCCTTTTATTTTGTATTTGTAATACTAATTAGATTCTTCTCTGTGCCTTCTAAAATAAAATGTTGCTGTGGCATACAGTTCAAGCTAAAATGCTGATACAATCATAGCTGCATAATATGTAGGATTAAAGTCAAATTAAATAAAATAATCTCCCAGAAGTGATATAATGCCTTGGTGGATCTGTGTACACTACTAAGTTATTAGAACATAATTGTAGGGAGCATTATGCCTAACACAGAGAAAATTCACATTATGGTGTGAAAATACTATTACTGAAGTTTCCTTTCCCTGAAATAAGCTAACACAGAAGAAGTTTATATTGACATATTTTTAGAAATCATTTAATAGTTTACTTTCACTCTTCTACAGATATGTCTACAATTAATGTCCCAATGTAACAGTTGATGTCATAACCAGTAACAATGACATTACCCAGAATATGCATACACAGAAGCTCCTGTGGGGTGGGCATCTCTTTGCATGAAGGGATTATACAATGAAAAAACTGCCTATAAGGAATCCCATTTAAATTCAATAGACCTACTACCTCATAGGACTTCAAAAAGGTGTTAATCCTTTTTTGTATTTTGGTTATTAATTCATTATAATGGACTAACAAATAGTTAATACCACTTTAACTAATGATCAGAGAGTTTGAGTATTGGCATGGAGACCACACTCAGTGTCTTTCATGGCTTAACCATACAAAAAGTGAATATTTGCTCTTCTATTGATGGTGCATATTTTTTATGGGTTTATATTTGTAGTAAACATTGATATATTAAAGACTTATAGCTGTTTTCATAACTTTAATACAGACTGCAGAGAGGGGATTTGTTTTATTCTTTCAGAAGAATCACTGTATTTGATAGATTTGTAAAAATTTATCCATTAGATTTACATTAAATAAAGTCATAAATTGAAGACCAATTCTCACTGGATTTATATCACATTTTGAATGAAGGTGGTGTAATGGCCACTGTATGGTATCAGAGAGGAAATACTAGATTTCAGAGTAAAAGAAGATGTTTCATCTGAGAAATATATACAAAATAACAGAATTGCACTTTTACTTATATTCTCTGATAAATAATAATACTAAAAGAAAACTTTCTTTTTAAAGAGAAAACATATGTATGAAACCAATTTAAATTCACATGAATGTAAACAAGTACACTATGTCATCAGCACAAGTATATTCTGGCAGCGTTGTGGCACGAGGTCCCTCGTGCTAATTTTTCCTTCCAAAGGACATGATGAACATCTTGTGTGACAGCTATAGCCATGCAACTGTCTTACCATCACCTGCTTCCAAATCAATTGGTAACTGTCTCAAATCGATACCTGTCTTATCATGATAGCCCATTAGTTTATCACTCCAGAGTAACACACCTGTGTGATATTTTCAATAGTCCTGTGCCTCCCTTCATTACGGTACAATTCCACTGCTGTTACCTACTGTTCATTCCTGGTCAGGGACACTCCCGGGCAGATGGAGCTCGTTAGCCCTTAAAGGCAACCCATCTACGTCCTGAGGACCTCGCTGCCACCATCCAAGCTCGCTTGGCCCTGGCAGATGAACCTTAGGATTAAAGGGTGGGCTCAGTTCCGCGCACACTGTGTCTCACCTAAAAAATCCAATGCGCAGGCTGGAAGGTGTAAAGACCTTCCCTGGATCTTCGCTCGCGAAGACTGGCCATTAAAAAGTTAATTCCTAAGTACTTCTCCATTTTTTCTGGCTCTCAGTTTGCACCTCAGCAGGGTTCATTTCTCAGCAATGACAGTGGAAGGAGGTGTGAATCATGTAGTAGGAGATAATTTCAACTACCCACTGCCCTATGAGCACATGGTCAAACAGGAAGCAGTATGGTAGGTAAAGTATACATTGCCTTGGAACTGATTGTGTGGTTCTGTAATGCCATGATACATATCACAGAATCACAGAATCTGCTGAATTGGAAGGGACCCACAAGGATCATTGAATTCAACCCTTAGCCCTGCACAGGACCATCCCCAAGAGTCACACTACGTGCCCGAGAGTATCATCCAAATGCTTCTTGACCTCTGTGAGGCTTGGTGCTGTGACCCCTGCACTGGGGAGCCTGTTCCAGTGCCCAATCACCCTCTGAGTGAAGAACCTTTTTCTAATATCCAAACTAAACCACCCCTGAATTCAGGCCATTCCCTCAGGTTCTGTCACTGAGGGAGAGAAGAGAACAGTGCCTGTCTTTCTTCTTTCCCTCTCGAGGAAGTTGTAACTGCAATGTCTCCTCTTAATCTCATCTTCTCCAGGCTGAACAGACCAAGTGACCTCAACCACTCCCCAGATGGCTTCCCCTCAAGGCCCTTCACCGTCTTTATTGCCCTCCTTTGGATCCTCTCTAACACCTTAATATCTTTTTTATATTCCACTGACCAAAACTGCACACAATATTCAAGGTGAGGCCACCACAGTGCAGAGCAGAGCGGGACAATCCCCTCCCTCGACTGGCTGGCCATGCTTTGCCTGATGCCCCCCAGGACACAGTTGGCCCTCCTGGCTGCCAGGGCACTGCTGACTCATATTCAACTTGCCATCAACCAGCACCCTCAGGTCACTTTCCTTGGCACTGCTTTCCAGCATCTCATTCCTCAGGGTGTCTGTACCTGCAGGGCTGCCCCATCACAGGTGCAGAATCCGGCACTTTCCCTTGTTGAACTTCAATGGTTGATGATTGCCCAGTCCTCGAATTTGTCAAGGTCTCCCTCCTTGGAAATGTTCAGAAACAGACTGGACATGGTCCTGAGCATCATGTTCTAGGTGATCCTACTCTGAGCAAGGTGTCAGACTTAATGGTCTGAGGCCCTTTTTAACCTCAGTGCTTCTGCAGTTCTGTGTGTCCACCTCTCTCTGTTGGTTCACTCAATCTTCTGTTGGTTTGTACTGAAGTCCATCATAAGCAGTGTAATTTTAGGAGATTTTCACTGTTCTCAGAATCAATTAAGTTAAAGCATTAATGACTAAACCCATTTCTCCAATTTATATGTTAAATACACACACTGACTAAGAGCACGGGCAGAGCTGAGGACATAAACTAGCCCAGATACTGTACACTATTTATGATGGAGCTCAACAACTCCATTTCTCCTTCATCACTTAAGCCAGAGTGCTACTACTGAAGACAAAGGAAAATATTTACAGTAGAAGATCAGGAGAGGCAACTTTTTTAGGCTCATGATAAAAAAAAAATAATGCATACTTTTATTCTTGGGGAATTCATCGACCGTGTCCTGCAAAACATGGTATTGAGACGGGTTATAATGGATCTGGTTTATCTGATGCAAATACCATAAGATATGATTTCCCCTTCAGCTAACAAGAATTTGCTAATTATTACCATGGATGATTAAGTGTTTTGAAAGAACAGTGAGAAGGAAATTGCAGTAAAAAAACATATTAGAAATTTGCAGCAACACTTATTATTCCCATTAAATATGAATCATTTATTAAGAAAAGTGACTGTAAGTGATACACATGCATTCACAGATAACTCAGTGTGAGGCTTATGAAATTAATGGGAAATAGAGCAATCTTTGTAATGTCCTGTTTAATGGCTAGATGGCTAGTCCCTGCTAATATAGCATGAAGCACTTGTAAGGGTCATGGCCTTATCTCCTTGCCTCACTTCTGGTCATTGTACAGCAAACTTGGTACTGTGACTTGCGCAGAAGTACCCAGGATGTGTGTCTTTTCCTTGATTAGATACATTCTCTAGAAAAAGCACAGTCAGATCTGGTTAAGAATGAAGGAAGTTAGAACAAGAAAAAATTAAATCAGTTGCCCCTGGAAACAAACAGAAATGATAGTTACTTAGGGCCGTATCACAGCAGACATTTTGGTCCCCTACCTTTTATTTAAAGAAACAGGTGTAAGGAAATCAAGGAGAAAAAAAAAATTATTCAAATCCTGTTTTATTAGCATTGTTAAGAGAGATCATAGAATCATAGAATGGTTTGGGTTGGAAGGGACTTTTAAAGGACATGTAGTCCAACATGATGCAATGAGCAGAGACTTGATAAGGTTGCTCAGAGCCCTGTCCAACCTAACCTTGAATGTTTCCCAAGGATGGGGCATGTACATATGGATGTACAATAAAGATGGTAAATACAGAGATTTTTCAAAGGATACAGTGTCAAATTACTCTCTCTGCATGTAATAGAGGGTGGCCGTAGTCCTGCAATAATGAAATTGTAAGTGTTAAAAGAATTATGCACCTGTTAGATGAAACAATAAGGGAGAGGTTTTCCCTAGGTTTTCAAGCACCACATTGAGGCTTTCTCCTAAAAAAGGCAGATAAACATCACGATATTTTGCAATTCCTTGGAGGGAAGCTTTTTATATGTTGAAGCCATTCAGCTGTTTCTTTGCCTTGAATCTCCTATTCTAATTCCTGCATAGTCCCAATAACTAAGACTACCTTATCTTCTCATGAAATGTTTATGCTTTCTTGTGGGAAAAAAAAAAAAAAAAGGGAAGCATATAACATAAATATAAAAAAAATAGCAAGACAATCTGATTTGAGCTAATTGTAGTGTTTATTAGAGAAGTTGTAGTTGGCTTATTGAGTGTGTAGATATGTTCGTGTACAGGATGTCGCTGTCCAAGCACTGGCATTGGGGCTGTGGGGGGCTCTGTGAGGGGATAGTGGGGCTGTCCCATGCTGGACAAAGTCAGTTCCAGCCAGCTCCAATCCAATCACCACAGGACACAGCTGAGCCCACAGACAAGGTGGGGGTGCCTTGGGGAAAGATTATTTAATAAAGGGGAAAAAAACCTGAACAGGAAATGAGAAGTAAGGAAAAAAAAAAAAAAGAGAAACAACTCTGTAAGCTGGGGAAAAGAGGAAAGAGAGCAGAAGGTGCTGCAGGCACCAGAGCAGGGATTCTCCTGCAGCCTGTGTAGAGAACATGGGAGAGCAGATATACCCACACTGTAGCCCATGGAAGACCCCACATTAAAGCAGGGGGATATCCCCTGAAGAACTACAGCTCATGGAGAACCCACACCAGAACAGACTCATCCTGAGTGACTGCAGCCCATGAAAAGGACCCATGCCAGAGTAGAAGGAAAGAGTTAAGAGGAAGAGGAGGAAGGAGCAGCAGAGAGGAAATACCATATACTGGCCATAGACCTCTCCTCCAGATGTCCCCAGTGCTTCTTAGGGAGCAAGAGAGGAGACAAGAAAGGGGGGAGGAAAAGTGTTGGTTTAATATACATTTCTCACTAACTATATCTATTTTTATTGGCAAAAAGTTAAATTATTTTTCCTCAAGTCAAACATGGTTTGCCTGTAATGGTGACTGGTAAGTGATCTCCTCGAATTTATCTCAACCCACGAGCTGTCTCATCCTATTTTTTCCCCATGTCCCACTGAGGATGGGAAGTGAGTGAGCAGCTGGGCAGGAGCTGGCTGCTGGCCAATGCTAACTGAACATTGTATATGTGTCTTTTTCTTAAGATTTAGCTGACAGATGAGCAATCATTGAATTAAAATATTCCCACAAACATTTCTGTGTAAAATTCTCATTAGAACATGGATACTTTTCCTTGTGACAACAAAAAGGTAGATATTTTATGTCCAACTTAGACCTCTTTCTGCAATCGAATTTGTTTTAGATTTCATTAGAGCTTTCTCAAAAGCTTTAGTTTAGGAAATAACAGGATTGAAGTTATGTTGTCTAAAATCATTTCTAGCACAAGTATTTTGTTATTAGTAAAACTCATCCATTACTTCATTTGTAAACCCAGTTATAAAGCTTGCCTTCTTCCCTTTCGTTTATAACATCCAGGGTCTTAAAAAAGCATTATTGTGTTATATTTTTTATTTATTAGTCTGTATTTTGTAACTGACTCTTTTCTTCTGAATAGAGTCTGTTTACACTGGCTTTCCTCTCACTGTTACACACCAATTCTTCAGTTTATCAAAAACATTATGAGTCTTCCAAGGTTGTTGAGATCCCTTCAAGATTGGCCTTGTCAGCAAATTTTATCAAGTACTTTCATCTTTAATTCACTAAACACAGAGTTTCTATGTAAAAAAGCTTGAATGCAGAGCTTGCAGCTGGGAATTCCTCTGTGACAATGTAAGGAAGAGGCTTCTGTTTCCAGTAAAACCAAACATTCACATTTATATTTAATTAGAGTCAAAATTTGAAGAAAGGTGTAACGTAATTTGTTAGAACTATAGACATAAATGGAAAAGTGGTGAGGCATGTCTAATTTTCCAATGTTCCAATTTTTAAAAGTCACTTGGAATAAGAATTATACCAGGCAGATTAGTGGTCTTGTATATAACCTCGCCTGGTTCTTCATTAGTTCTTCAAGACTATATTGACTCCTTTAATACACTGAATCATAAAATAAACAAACAAAACAAAATAGACCAAAACACGTACTTTTATTATAAGCTGTTATTCTTCAGCAAATGAAGAAATTCCCAGGAATTTGGGCAGCAAATTAGCTTCCATGGCTATTATTATCAAACAATACTTCCTCAATCAAAATTTGAATCTTGAAACTATTATTAAGTGGGAAAAAAAAGTGGGGACAGAATAAACTCTCAAAACTCAGCAATGAATGCATCAACATGCCTGTTGTCTAGGGAATCTACCCACTCTAAGAAGTCCCAGGCTATGGTTAAATGCAACTTCTTTCAGCGTAAGGGCTGGTGTGTGCAGGTGATGTACCCTTCTCCCCCTCCCCTCTTACCAGCTTTTCCTTCCTATGTCTATACTGTCTCACAACAAATCCACACGGATATTTGTGAGGTTTCATGTTCTATCAGTAAAAAACCCGGCACCAATAAAAAATAACCCTTTAAAGATGACTAATTCAGGAAACAAGTGCTTCTAGCATTACCTTCTGAATTTCACTCACTCTACACACAGTTTATATTCAGTATTTGCAGAACCCTGGCCACAAGTCAATGAATCAAAGTGTCCAAAGAAAAGCTGTCCCAGCTGAAGAAATTATATTCACATGTACAGCAGCTAGGGAAGTCTTCTTCAGGGACATTAAAAGCAGATTTGAATTCTCAGCAATAAATCTTGTCTCCATTTGATCCACCACTTCAGAAATACACAGATCCACTCACCAAAAACTGAGACATCCAGTATTCAGCAAAATTAAATTTTTTCTGTTACATATACAACAAATTTATGTGTCCATTCTTCTGCAGGAAATTTGGCTCCATTTGAACAGACAGTTCAAGGGCCTGTAAGTATATATATGGTGAAAAACAGGAAGTAAGTCATGTTGTTGTTGCAGCTAGCAAAAGATAAAGAAATTTGAGTAATGTAGGAAAAGTAGGCAGGAAAATGGGAACAGAAGAGTCTGGTATCACCACCAGAATAAAGGAACTCCAAAGACCTTGACAAAAACTAAGAGTAGAAAATGGCAGCAGTGCACCTTACAAATTACTTTCATGGACTTCCAAGAAATATTCTGAGAAGTATTTTTGTATGTTTCTTAGATGTGTGACTATAACCACAGACACAGTGTCATATATAATACTGAAAATTAAAAAATATAATGCTCTAATGTAATTAAATATTAAATATAATACAATAATCTAAGAAAGTGGAGATAGCATGTAGGGTCAGCCTTATGAGAGATACTTTCAGTTACTGTGATCTTGTAGTAGAGATTTTAATGGAATATAAAATTTACCTAAGTATGTAATTGTTTTTAGGTATACATTAAGTATAATTTAATCCATCTTCATTTTCAATTGTACTATGGCCTAGTTTTCCATGCACATCCATATTAGTCTGTACTTTTAATTATATTTGCCTTCTTTTTTTTTCCTATATGCATAATTTAAACCACCTCAAAAAGCACACAAGGAGAAATTATTGTAAAGGAAAATGTACTCAGAGCTTTTCCTCTGAAATTCTGGTTCTTAATTGTGCCTTCAGTTGAATGACTTTTACTTTTTTTCATCATTCAGTAATCAATACTCCAATCAATAATATTAGGCACTCAGAATTTTAATGATGGAATTATTAAGGTTTACTTGGCTTTCATACTGCCCAATTTCCATGGATGTTTCTAGTGGAAAAGTTATTACCTGTTATTATCCTACATATGGGATATTTATTACCATATTCTCTTCACCTCTCTATATTACATTTTCTTCCTCTGCCTCTGATACTGACTCCAATCTCCATTTAACTTTGCGTATAACAGAGCAACTGCTGTTGAAATCTGTGCTATTTTTTTCTGGGGTAGAATTAATGGTCTTCACAGTGGCTGTTATGGGGCTGTGTTTTGAATTGGTGCTGAACATGGGGTTGATAATATAGAGATGTTTTTGTTATTGCTGAGCAGGGTTTACACAGAGCCAGGGCTTTTTCTGCTTTTCATACTGCCATGCTGGCCAGGGAGGTTGGGGGTGCATGGGAGTTTGGGAGGAGACACAGCTGGGACAAGGGACAAAAGCTGACCAAAGGGATATTTCATACCATATGACACCATGGTCAGTATATAAAGTGGGGGTAAGAAGGAGGAACGGGGGATGTTTCAGGTGATGGCGTTTGTCTTCCTGAGTAACTGTTGTGCATGATGGGGCCCTGCTCTCCTGGAGATGGCTGAACACCTGCTTCCCATGGGAAGCAGTGAACTAATTCCTTGTTTTGTTTTGCTTGTGTGCACAGCCTTTGCTTTCCCTATTGAACTGTCTTTAGCTCAACCCATGAGTTTTCCAGCTTTTACCCTTATGATTCTCTCCTTGATGCTTCTGATGGGGGAGTGAGTTAGCAGCTGTGTGGGGCTTGGTGGCTGGCTGAGGTTAAACCATGACAAAAAACCAAATAACCCACTTAAAATACATACTTTGATACAAATGAAATAAAATGGTTGAAGCTTCCTCTCTTGATAAAACAAAGCTAGCAGTATAATTTTTATTGTCCCTCTTGGATGCAGGAAGATAGCTGCACTTGCAGCGCAATTACTTGCCTCTACTTTCATTCAGATAAAAGCAATCCTGTTTTTCTTTAAGTCTATGACAAATTTATATTATGAGTCACTTTCTGTAAGGTCACTGTAGGTGCATTACATCACAGGGAGAGGCACAACTCAGCCTTGCATTTCTGTATTATATCATTGGAATGATTCTGCCAAGTTTTGTCAGCAGCAGGAAGGGTCAGGTTCAAAATCTGTGAGTTCTTTGTAAAATTACAAAACAAAAACAGATGAGATTTCATTCAAGCACCTGGGAAAGGGAGCCCTCCCTCTCAAGGCCAATATTCTCCTGTTCTCAAGGAGTACATAATTTTGGACATACAATAAAACAAAACAAAACAAAAAACCCAAACCCAAAACGTTTATATTAAGGTGAGAGAGACCACAAGCAGCAAGGAATTAGCAAAATGTAAATAATGTATAAAGCACATAGCTCAAAATTAATTTTGACAATAAACTTTTTCCTTTGTTTCCTTATGTGCTGACATAAGTATCCATTTGATAAATGTCATGCTGAAACACTTACTTCTTGGTTTTATTCTCTGGTGACTTGCATTTTTTTCTCTTAGAAATATTTCTCTGTTTGTCTTAAACTCAGGAATCCACTTAGATGGGTCAATTTCTGGTCCCTCAATGGAAATACTCAGTGGCCATGCGAACAACCTATTCTCTCATTAGCAGAGGTTTACTGCTAAAGTCCCTAATTTATGATCAGGTCAAAGCCATCTTGTACATGGTCTGCTCAGACAATGGACAGAGGATCACAGATCTTTCTAAACCCACTCCTCAAGTGGAGTGTGCCCATTAAATGATGAGTTGATGGCACGGTTCAAGCATCTTTGCAATAACCTGGTGATCCATGACCTTCAGATTTGTAAATACTGTGCAGAAAATCCTCATATTTTTTCCCAGATCAGCTGCTATGGATAACAGTCTGTGACAATCTGCAACAAAGAAGTGCCCTCTTATTTTAATGCCAAAGCTATGGTGATTTTAGCTCTGTGGTTATTGAGAGCTGTTGTAAGTTCTTGATGCAACCTAGTGCTTCGGCAAAATATGCCTTCCACGTGATTCCTCTTCTTGGTTTAGCTGTAAATTGCAGGGTAATCATTCGTTTTCGACCCATGAAAATGAAGGGAGAAAATTAGTTCTTAACCACCACAGATTTGTTCTTTATCATTTCTTTCAGCTGTGTCTAGAAGCTAGAGGATGGTGAATGTTGTTTCATTGTTTAATGTGAAAGAATGACTAGTGAAAGTTGAAACACAATCAGGCTTTCAGCCCTTTAGAATGGAAATGTCAAACCAATTCTAAGGTTTAGTGTTGGTATTTGTTGGTTCATATCCCAGTTGAGGATCTGGACCATAAAGTCTAAATTAACCAAATGTGATGCTGTCATCTCATAGGCAGAGCAAAAGAATAAAGAACTAAAATATTATTAGTTCAAGTTTCCACTGAGTGATAACCTATATAACCTCTGATACTAGAAATGTAGTTGACAGCTTTCCATCAAAGAAAGTAGTTTGTCCAAGTCAAAAACAAAGCTACAGTTGGTTTCAGAGGTAGAAGACCAAACTATAGATGTCTAAATCTTAAAAGTAAAGTTCTTTGTTTCTGTTTGGCCTCCTAGATGATCTAAGTTTACAGATGATTTGAAACAGATGATGCAGAAAGAAAAACAACTATACCACCAACAGTTAAAGTTTGGGAATGAGTTGAGTTTCTTGCCCATACTGTTCTTCAGGATGTAAAAGCAAGGTTCTTGGATTCACTACCCAACAAATCTGTTCTACTTAGTGGTGAGTTTAATTCTTCATCCATTATTTGCTTTCATATGGGACTTCTTGTTTCTAGTGTGATAATTCTTTTTCAGTTTGTAAATAAAATTAAATAGCATAAGGCAAAAGAAATTAGGGAATTCTAAGAAAATTATATTCTTAAAAATTCTCCACTTATACCTTTTGTCATTTTGCAACATTCTAATTCATTCATTCCTCTTTCCTAAATAGAGAGGACTGTTAGAGCTATTCAAGTCTCATACCTTTCACTGTCTTGACATTGTCTTCATGCACAACAGAAGGCTAAATTTCTGTTTGTAGCCTGTTGAAGTGAGATTTTTAAGAAGACCCTCAAACACCTAAATATTCTGAAAAAACCCTCTTGAATTATATACAAAATTCTAGTGTGTAAATTTGACTTTGAAAATAATTTTATTTATTTACTATTTGTTATCTTTATCTCTGTTTTCAGGTAATTCAAGAGCTATGCAAATCTTGGTGTTGTTGATTCACATCTTGGTTATTCAGCTTATCCCACATTTCTCCAACTCTCAGCTATCTTTACTGATAACTAGTTACACAACTAAAAATATAGGAGTGTGGTCTAAATTTTCAAGAGTGGATAGTGATTTAGGATTGTTGAAACAGCTGGGAATCGAGCACATGAAATTTTATAGAAGCAAGAGCCAGCTTTCCACCAGTGAATTGCTGAATGCTTTGGGGAAAATAAGCTTAAAAACAAGACAAGAACTGAATCATTGAAATGATGCTCTAGCAAATTCTGAAACACAACTGAGCTAATCTTTTCTGTTCTTTATTCTTGTTCTGAATTGCTGTGCAGTTCAAATTTACCATACTGACAGTAGTGGCAATATCAGAATATAGACATAACAACAATAGACCTCATCTTTGTGTTGAAAGTGCCAATAGCAAAATTAGACATTCAGCATAGTTTCCAGGTCCAATCCAATCCCTGAAGGGACACTTATCTTAAGGATGGAATTTTGTAATGACAAAAAACCAAAAGGGAGAGGTGTACTGGTTGAAAAATAGCAAATAAATTTGTAAGAAAATACTTTTCTCATAATAAATGGTGTATGGTCAAAGCATAAATGTTCACAAGGAAGGCAATTGTAACTATTTTCTTCTTTGGATATTTTTTTCTCTATAGATTTGAAATTGCTATAGCTAAAAGTGTATCTTCTCTGTTTGATGTCCCTTCCAGATTTTAAATGCAAGCAAATTAGAGTACTGGTCTTTTCAAAGCACAGAACAATGAATGTTTGCAGAGTTAGCTGTAACTCACAATAGTAATATCTTTTTTAAACATTTTGTTTGCCCAACATGGAAAAAAATATTTCCTGCCCATTTCCAGCAACAGGAAAAAATTGTGGCATTTTTTCAGTGCAGAAAATAAAGACAGAGTAGAGTTACATCAGTCCTTGGGAGCAGTGGAGAAAGTACTTCTGGACAACTGAAGAAATGTAATTTGATCTTATTGTAAGGCATCCCCTGCTCTTTTCTTAAATTGGTTTGGCAGGAGAAAGATTTGGGGATTGTGACTCTTCCCCTTTTCTAGACCCACTGAGATTGGCATCCCAAAGATTGATGCAGGTAAAAATCCACACTAATTGCATTTGTTTCAAATCCTTCACTGACGGGATTTGAGGAATTTTACTTCCAGTGAAAATTCAGCTCCACAACTAACCTAAATTTGGGAACACATTAAATTGCTAACATTTAGATACTCATCAAAGATGACTAAGTTATCAGGTGGCTGAATTATCCCATCACCCAGGACTTTCACTTTCAGTTATGAAAAAAATAGGTGTCTCCACTAAGTCAATCTATCTGAGAACACAGATCTGAGTGAATTGCCTTTTGAAAATACCTATCATTTCCTCTCTTCATTGAACAGCAAAGTTCCTCAGTTAAGCAGTTGAAATTTGGAGAGGTAAATCTGGACCTATTAGTCCCAGAGGCACTACACCTTTAAAAGTGCAAAGGGTCTGCTTTAAAGTGCTTATAAAGGAGTACCACGGCTTTGCTATTCTTGGTTATATTGCTTGTCTTAATGATCTTCTTTCTGGTTAATAAATTATAGTTAAAAATTTTATTCACTCTTCCCATTTGCTAAATTCATGATTTATACTGGATAGCAACCCCATGTTACTTTGAAATCCAATACTGTGAAAAAGTGATTGTAACACAGTATTGTATCTTCACTTTTTTTTTTACAAAGTGCTGAATAAAAGCTCTCCAGTTTGCTAGCTGAGATAATCAGTAAATAATGATAACAGCTCTTGTTAATAGAAAACAGAGAGAATTCTTTGACAGTTATGTCTAACATGTTCACATCAAATTGTAACGGACTCCTTTTTGAAAGTTGAACACTAGTTAGAAAACTGGTTAGAAAAATTCATAACTCAAATTCATTTTTCCAGGTTTATCCTTATAATCTCAAAATAGTCCAAAATGTTGCATACGTATTGAAGAAGGAAAACTAACCATTTTGGAGAAAGTCTAATGAAACCAATGATTTTGAGACTTTTCTTACTAATGTGGTCTATCCTGACTTACAAAATCCTTTTTTCTATAACCATAAGCTTTTAGGAGCTGATAATCAATTGGGCTAGTGGTGTGAATACATTTAGACTTTCCCAATTCACAGCGTTGTTGCTGATAAAGAGCCTCACCAAATAATTTGGTTTTCTCCACATATGAGCAGGTGACATATTTTCAGTTCTTTAATCAGGCTGCATCAAATAATTAATATTTGAAATAGGGAGTTTTTCACTGATATATTCTGCAGCCTACTATAGATAATAATCAATTAAAATATTTACAATTCTCAAATAACTTTAAGGATTACATGTTTGTTTGGGACTTTTAAAATTTTACCTCTGAATTGAAAAAAAAAAGAGGCATTACTGAAATAATACTCCCCTTCAATTTCACACTTTCCAAAATGATAGGCATAGTCAAAAAATCACAAAAGTGATTAGATGGCATCGCTGGAGAGAGCCTAGTCCAACTTCCAACTCCGAGTAGGGTCACAGAGAGTAGGGTGCCCAGGACTGACTAATCCCGTGGCCTTCTATTAGGCAGTGTCTGCATAAGTACCTAAGAAAGAGCAACTGATGTCATTTATCTGGACCTCTGTAAAGCCTTTGGCATGGTCCCACACAACATCCTTGTCTCAAATAGGAGAGATGGACTTGATGGATAGAATATTTTATGGAGAAGGAATTGGCTTTGGGTGGATGCACACAAAGAGTTCCAGCCAATGATTCAGTGTTCAAATAGAAAACAGTATTAAGTGATGTACCTCTACATCAGGACCAGTACTGTTCAGTGTCTTTAATAATGATATAGACAGCGATCAATAAAATCTCTTCAATGAGAAACATGAGGATTAGCACTTATTTTCCATTCTTTTTTCAGAAATATCTGGAGAATGAGATTATAACCACAAGATTCTACTAGCGCTACAAATACCACAAATCTATGTGCACCCGTGCACTTTCATTTACCTGTATAAACACAAAAGATTAATAAACAGGCTAACATATGCTAATCTTGAATGGAACTGTACTTCTGATCCTTAGTAATTCTTTGCTTTCAGAACACATTACTGAGACTTGTTAACAAAGCACATGCTTCACTCACCTCATGTGCTAGCTTGCATAAAGATGAGTAATCTGCTATTGCCTAGTGTTAATGAAGACAACTGTATTACATTATTGCTTATTGCTATTCCTTTATGTTTGCATAGCTTCCAAAATGTATTCTCACACCTTTATATCAAAGGAATGATTTGAGATTCATCATATCTTTTTTTTTCTACTTGAAGTGATAGAAGATTGGAAAATAATCTATGTTCAAACTCAGTTGACAAAAACACATGGTTCTCCACATACTACCATTAAAGTACTTTTTGTTTACCTAGGTTCATTCACATATGCTAAGAAATTCCCGCTTGTTGCTTTCTCTCAATAAATCTGCTGTGTGAATAAAACCTCTGTGGGCTTTGTGGTTTCTTCTCACTTGTCCCATATTGTGAATGTATTAGTAAAATCCTCTGACTGTGCAATCTCTATCTGTAATGTCCAAAGCCAACTTTACCTGAAAAACATATATCCAAAAAATATTTCCAACAGTTAGATCTATTATGCATTGACCTCCTGAATTTAATAGAGATCATGAAGTAAATAAAGAATTACAATTACATTCCAATGCATCTTTATGGCATTTTTGAGATGCCGTGAAGTATGCTCATAAACCCTGTCTGCTCAGTCATGAAGAACTTCCAGCTTAGCAGTGAACACAACAGCAAACAATTTAAAGCTGAATTTTCAGAAGGCTCCCCACAAATGATTTCTACTAATGAAGTCTTTCTATCAGACCAGCAGTTTAAGTTGCTACAACGAAGCCTGATGGACTCATGAGGCCATAGAAGCCACGTGGCCCCCTCTAGCTGCGCCAAGGCTGGAGTGCATGGCCACATAAAGAGATAAAGATTTCTGACTCTCAGACTCTGAAGAGGTTTCAACTTTCTTTTTTTTTTTTTTTTTTTTTTTTTTGGAGGGGGAGGTGTTTCAATTACAAAACCTTTTATCCATTCTCAGAATTTATTTTTTTTTCCCAAAAATCTTTCAGTCTCTGATTGATTCAACAGTTATTAAAATGAATTGAAAAATCAAGCCTACCTTTGGTGGGCTTAGACCAAATATAAAAGCCAACATATATTTACACTATGATGCTAAGGTACTGTGTTGATTGTGAGTACAGAAAATATTCATGTCACCTAAAAACCATGTCTAAAAAGTTAGATGTTTAAGTCTAACTCAATTACTCCCTTTATATATAATGGCAGATAAAAGGTATCTTCACCAAATGATTCATAGCATCATCAAATATATGTCCAAGATGAGTTAGTTACCTGAGTCACCCTCTCTAAGTATACTTTTCTCTTCACTGACCATAAAAATGATTATTATCCTAGATTTAGAAGAACAGCTTTTAGGTATTTCAGGAACGATCCAGGTGCCTATACAGAGATACTGAAGATTATCTGAGCTATCCTCACGGAGTCAGCAGAGACAGCACAGAAGTGGAGGTCCACATCCATCTGCAGCACTCTGAGCACTTGAAGATGCTCCAAGAATGTGTCCTGAGGTTTTGAGAGAGTAAGTTGACCAGAACCATGAAGACCATGAGCATACTGGATGTATTCAGATGCAGGTTTGTGTGCCAAACCAGCCACTGAGCCTAGAAGTGCAAAGGAATGAAAGTTAAAGTAGCTTTATTAAGTGATGGCATGTTTCCTCAAGCTTAGTGATCCACAAATACAGCTGTCTTTTATCTGAGAAGTGGTACTCCACCATGCTATGCTCTGCAGGTCTACCAGTCTCTAAGACTATGATCTGCATATTAGTTCAACCTTAGGCACATAAATTCAAGTATTAGAACCTCAAAAGCTCTGCCTTATCTAACTGATTTAGTTCTTGAGGCACATACATTTCTTTTAATCCACGTTTCTTGGATTAAATCACCAGAACAGTGAAGCAAGGACTAAAATAAATTCTCTCACACTTCAGATAAATTGTCTAATCACTGGAATAGTGATTCATTTTGTCCTTTTCCTCCTTCCTTTCTGCTCAATAAATAGTAATTAAATAATGCAGAGTAGAAGAGTTTTGTATTTCCTTCTGTCAACGAAGAGAATGAGCCTAAACGGACAGGTTTCTGTCTCTTCCCACTCAGGGAGGACCAGTTCTGGTTTAGGCACTTAAATCAGGGGACTTATTAATAAAAATCATCACTAACTCGACATTATTGTTCAAAGCCATCCTAAGGCATATGGAGGGCAGGGAGGTGATTTGAGACAGCCAGCATGGCTTTCACAAAGGGTAAATCCTGTCTGACCAACCCAGTGGCCTTCTATGATGGAGTGGAACAAGGGAAGGGCTACAGATGTCATTTATCTGGACTTCTGCAAAACCTTTGATATGGTCCTCCATAATATTTTTCTATCTGAATTGGAGAGAGATGGATTTAATGATTGAACTGTTAGACGGATAAGGCAGTGTTTGGACAGTTGCATCCCAAAGGTAGAGGTCAATGGCTCAGAGTCCCAAAGGGCATTAGTGACAAGTGGTGTCCCTCAGGGTCCTGTATTGGGACCACTGTTATTAATATCTTCATTAATTGCATGGATGATGGGATCAAGACATCAAGCTGAGTGATGCAGTTGGCACACCTGAAGGACGGGATGCCATCCAGAGGGACATGGACAAGCTTAAAGAGTGGGTCCATGGGAGCCTTATGAGGTTTAACAAAGCCAAGTGCAAGTTCCCACACCTGGGACAGGACAACCCCTGGTATCAATCCAGGCTGGGGTATGAATAGATCAAGAGCAGCCCTGCTGAGGATTTGGGGGTCCTGGTGGATGAGATGTCGGACATGACACAGCAATGTGGACTTGCAGCCCAGAAACCCAATTGTATCCCAGGCTACAGCAAAAGCATCACAGGCAGCAGGTCAAGGGGAGTGATTCTGCTCCTCTGCTCTTGTGAGACCCCACCTAGAGTGCTGCATCCAGCTCTGGGGTTCCCAGCACAAGAAGGATGTTGACCTGTTGGAGTGAGTCCAGAGGAGGACACCAAGATGACTAGAGGGCTGGAGCATCTCTCCTATGGGGTAAGGCTGAGAGAACTGGGTTAATCAATCTGGAAAAGAGACAGCTCAGGAATGACCTAGTTGCCACCTTCCAGTACCTGATGGGAGCCTGCAAGAGAGCTGGAGAAGGACTTTTTACAAGAGCGTGTAGTGACAGGACAAGATGAGATGACTTCCAACTCAATGGAAGTAGGTTTAGATTAGACATCAGGAAGTAATTCTTCACTGGGAGGTTGGTAAGGCACTGGCACAGGTTGCCCAGAGAAATTGCAGATGCCCTATCCCTGGAAGTGTTCAAGGCCAGGCTGCATGGAGCTCCAAAGAAACCAGTGCAGTGAAAGTTCCCTGCCCACAGCAGAGGGATTTGAACTAGATGATCTTTAAGGTCCCTTCCAACCCAAGCCATTCCACGATTCTGTAAGTCAGGTTGATTTAACATGGTTTGATGGAACGGAGTCAATCTATTGCACTGAGGTACCCAACCCTGTGTGTATTACTAGCCCTTCTCATATGTGTTTAAAGTACATTAGAATAAACTTCTTTCACTGAAACATAAGATAAAACATTTGTTTTACATTTATGATGAATTAAGAATATGCAAGCAGCATACAACAGATATCTGACAATGGAGGTCTCTACAGAGACTTTCTCTACCTGCAACTCAACCTGAAAGAATTTAGTTCAGAATTCAGACACCCAAATGCAGATTTTTACACATAGAGGTCTGCAGGTATGGTATTTCTTAAATTTTCATTTTATTCAATGGACTATTATTCAGCAGAATCAATAAAAATTAAAAGAGCTATTCAGCTCCTCATAAAATAGACATCTGGTAATGTGTAATCTGGAGCTGAATTTTGAACACGATCACTAAATATTGACAGTTGAACCACCATGATGAGGTGATTATTTGTCCCTTCTGACCACAGAAAGATCCTAAACAAATAGATTAGCTCAGAAGCCTGATTCTTACATGGCTGCACTTAGATGAGATCGATCTCATTGGTTTTATTGCAAGCTTTTTCCTCTGTCTACCTCTCATATTCATCCATTGTCCATTATTTCTACAAATTTCTCTGCTACATTGTGAATAAGCTCCTAACATTGTTAGCAATGGTTGAAAAAGAATAAATGGGGACATATCCTGATTGTTTTAATTTTTTTTTTTTTTGTGAAGTTTCTGTAAACGTATTTCAAAAAGAAATAGGTAAACAGGTTTTGGCTTCTCAAAGGAGAAATAATTTGATAAAGTGCTGTTTTCCTAACATGCATTTCTGATTGTTCAGGACAGTCAGATTAGGGAAAAAAAATCTTTGAAAGCAAAATGACTTGTAATGATGAATCACAGCTGAGAAAGGGGATATACCAAATCATCTTCTTGGCTGTATTGATTTCAGTGTACAGACAGCTCAATCTCTGATGTAATGAGAAGCACTGTCCATGGCACTTCCCTAAGGACTAAGAGGCTTTATGCTATTACATGAATGTCTCCTAAATGAGGATGAGGATTAATTTTCAGAACTATGAAACAAAAACTATAAACAAGTTTTGCTCTCTCACACTCGGTTGGATTTGTTACATAGTAACTCCCACCACTTTATTCTCCAAATTGAAGCAAATTGGCACAGGCTTTTTGAGAGCTGGCCTTATCTCATGCAACCCACAGATAAACCATTTTATTTTATATTGTTTTTCTAAATTATAATAGAAAATTGTACATATTAAAGTGCCCCTAAAGTGTTCTGTTGAAATATGCACCTAGACATGATCAGTTGGGAAAAATATGAACTCTTGATCCTTTTCTCAAAATCTGACGTGGAGACCTGAAGTCAACAAATTTTGGTTTCAAGTGCTCTAGGATTGTATCTTTACTGTTGGAGAGTGATTGATTACAATTAAATGCAGGGCAACTTGAGATCTAGCCAAATCAAGCACAAATCTTTTACAAAAAAAAAATTCTGTGAGTCCACTATTTCCTTAATGATGTTAGTTTTCAAATATATACATACCATGTATAGCACCTTTATGCTGAAATTCACAATCTCCATTTCCTGTCTTCATCTTTCTTCTTATTTTTATATAGTTCAGGGGAAGGAATATAATAATATAATCTATTTAGAGAACTGATTCTCCAAGAACAATGGTTCAAACTGGATAATTTTTTTTGACTCCTCACTACTAAACTCTTACTTGGATACCCATACAAATGTAGGCTGTTAAATTATAGGTTCATGTTTAATATTGTTAATGGAAATATATTTTTATGTTAATGGAAATATATTTTTATGTATGCACAAATATGGACCAATGGCACAAAAAACAAAAGCCATATGCTACTTAGACTAAGCATTTATCAAAGTTAAAATCATTGTGTTATCCTAAAACTTGATTATGCTTCTTTTGACTGAAACATGGAATTTTTGCTCCTTGAATGTTTTTTTTTCTCTTCTTGTTAGAGAGATTGACAAAACAGGCTCACAGTAAATTAAAAACAAAGAGCAGTTTTCTTTTTAATAGACACAGATATGGTTGAAATGAGATATCAACAGAGACATGTTACTCTGAGTCTTTTATTGATAGTATGTGAGCTGTCTTTCAGTATTACAATAAATACAGTTCAAATTCATTCAATGCATCAAGATTCTGATGCTTCTATCACCCCACAGGAATCATGATACAATTTCAGAATTGTGTTTAGCTTCATATATTTATGTTATTGAATCATTCCTTTAAGATAGAAGTTTAATCTTCATAACCATCTTCCTGCTTAAACAGGCTAGCAAATGAAAATGAATACTCTTTGGAGAACAGATGAAGAATATGCTACGAAATCCCAAGTGAATTTCTGATCATGCATGAGATGCTGCATGACTGACAGGCTTTTTCTTCCTTCATGTATGATGCATATAAAAGATCATGTTGGGTGACTTCAAACAGCAGATAAAATGTGTTCAGAAGTTAGGAGATACAGATCCGTAAGAGTTTCTCTATTTATGGCAGTATAATAAGACCACACTTAGCCATGCTTGGTGTGAGCATGGAATTTATATTCTGATTAAAATCTACCCTATTAAAAATAATAAAAATATACAACTAAGAAAATATTTAAAAATCCATACTGACTACTCCTAATCATATTTCTGCCCTTCACTGTTTACTCCATCACCTTCTGAAGCATTGAAGAGAAACCGACTGTCCTGTAATTTTCTGGATTCTGGCTCTTCTTGAAGACAGGAGTGACATTTGCTCCCCTTCAGTTGTCATGAACCTCCCCAGTCACCATACCTTTTAAAGATAATTAGAAGTGGCCTACACGGGCTTTGGCCAGCTTTCTCGGCACATGCCATTGAATCCTATGGAGATTTAATCCATGAAACAGAGAGCAGCTAACAAGCAAGCTCTAAGTGATGCCCATGTATTAGAAAAAGAAATTACTTATCAGTAGAACTGCCTTGTTAAAGTTTAGGACTTAACATACTTCAGTAATCTCAGACCTAGGGGAGTTAACAAAGCTTGGGAAGAACGATGCCTACTCATAGTGGACACAGAGAATGCACTATTTATGGGCCACCAAGACATCTGGCAGAACTCCCAAGATAAGGAAGAAACTAATAAACTCAACTCAGTAACTGTGCTGAAATCAGCTCCAACTGGATAATTCTGGCAGGGGGAGATGGTAACCACTGACTCACAACTACCAACCCAAAAAACCAACCGATCCAAAAAAAGAGAAAGACTAAAGAAGAGAAAGACTGAGCATGAGGACTCATTAGAATGAGAAGTGAGAGAATCATTAACCAATAGAAGATAGAATACTAATTAATAAGAGAACTACGCAACTTGCAGCCAATGAACACTAATTCCTTTGTTTTGTTAAAATGTGTAAAGATTTAGTAGTTTTGAGAGAGGACATGCTTGACTTGTGAAATTCCAATGAGCACCCAGGCTTGCACAACTCCGAAACAGATAATCAAAGTCTCTCTTGAGTGTGTAATTTGTTGCACATCAGTTAACAAATCTGATTATCGCAGACAACACGTGAACTGAGATCTCTTGATACGGTTTTATGATGTGAATAAAAACTCAACCTTAAATGGTACTGGAATGTTAAAAATGCCTCAAATCCTTCCATAACTTGCTTGCAAATGAGGATTAGCCTACTCTGGCAGGTACCTTTACTTTCCAGCACATGTTGGCAGAACACTTTTTCCCTGGGGAGGTTTCTCTCCACCTGCAATTTTAAATAGCTTTTGATTCCTCTTTTGATCCATTTATCAACAAAGGTCAAAAGCAAATTTTTTGTTTAAGGTTTTAACCCAGCATCCTAGCAGGCAAAAGGGACATTATCAGTGCGTCGTAAATATATGTACTCACCTATCCTTACTGTTTCTCACACAATAGTTTGTTGCTTTTATCCAGTCAGTGGCACAACTTCTGGAAGAATGTGTAAGGTTCTCACATCTACACAGTCTTATTTATGGCTTGGCAATCAGGTTATTCTCCTAGAAAAATGAAGTAGGATGTTAAAAATACTGGGAAGAACCTACAGTCAAATTTTGAAGGTGTTCACAAACCTCTAAACCCTTAAATTGAAACCCTTAGCCTGTGAAGTCTTGTGCCAAGCTCATAAGTAACCCATGTATTGATCTTTTCCCCTCCTCCCTATTCCTGAAGGATGAACACTGGCATTGTGAGTTCTCTTTGGGCTCTGGGCTGGGGTTACACGTACACTAAATGTGTATTTTTCCTATTGTGGAGCTGAAGACAGGCAACCCTAGAGGATGGCTCGACTGAGTCGAGACAGGACAAGTAAGAAAAGTACTGTGAAACTGTTCTTCCTTATACCTTTTACCTCCCCACTATTTCCTCATTTAGAGGCATTGTGAATTTCAGATAAACATCAAGGTAAATTTACAGCTCTGGCATCGGCTGTATAATTTACATGTGTACACTACAATGTCAGCTATATTGTGCTTGTGATGATTAATTCTGTGTTTATAATATTTCAACTGACAGATAATACAATTGAACAGATTGGAAAGTCTGGTTTCTGAAATAAAATGATACATTAGTTAAGTGACATGCAATGTTTGGTATTGATGCCTCAGCACGGTTCTGTATTTTCAATATTACCATTAGCTAAGCAGCCTTGGCAGTATCTCCTTATTTACACTCATGCAGTATTTTCAAGGGTAGCATCCAAGAGCAGATATCAGTCACTTTGGCCTTGTAACAAAAGCCTCCAGACTATGATAAATATGTAAGGGGAAATGTTTTTAAGAAGGCTATCAGGTCCTTGCCTTTCTGGAACCTCAGAGCCACGTGGCACCCAGTGGATTAAATGGAAACCTTTTCATTAACTTCAGCGAGCTGTGGATTAGTACTTTCAGTTTCTGTAGTAGTCCTGATCAGCCACTGTACAAATGGTAATGAGATGAATTGAACAATGACTTTAGAAGCTGAAAAGACAGAAGATATTGTGTCATCCATCCATTTCTGTCAAGGGTGAAAAGCCATGCTGGACAAAGGTAGAGATACCACACAGTTTCTCAAGATAGGAAATGAAAATGCTCATTACACTTCTTAAAAATCCAAAGGGATTTAGATGGGTGAGTTTCTATTGGCTCCTTAATAATTCCTCTTAAGGATAAATCCATAAGAGGAATTAGAAGGAAGATAATGAGTGAGGTTGATATACATTTGCTGGAACTTCTTTCCTGTCTGTCAGAACCAAGCCTATAGGCTTTCAACAATTTTAGTGCCACTCTTGAAGTGGAAAATCACAAATGAATATTTAAAAGCAGGCAAAGTGATCCCAGACAGTCACTTTGAAGCCTTAAAAAACGATCTATTTTCTCACAATGCTAACTCATTGCCATAGTAAATTCCAGATAATAAAGATATAAACGTGGGTTCAAATTTTTGGCATATTTTTGGAAGAAATGTTTTTATAGCAGTGTTAAAAATAATGGTATGGATACTGAACCTCGTGAAGTTACTACGAAAAATGTTCATGTCAGGACACGCTTAGGAATACTATTTCCTAAGCAGCCACTCTTGGCCTTTATCACAAAGAGTGGCTTAGATAAACTGGAGTTCTTGATTTTCAGTGCAAACCCAGAAGTGTCTGCTACTAGGTCAAATAGTGAATTTTAAATGTGATTTTCAGGTAAGCAGACAGAAAATAAGGATGATAGAACAAAGACATTTAAAGACATAAACAGAAACTTGTGCATTAGATGGAGGTGTCTCACAGACATACATAGTTCATGTTACTCTTTTACAAAAGAAGAAAACACCATTAAAAGATAGCAAAAAACATCTTATTGAAAGCAATAACAATTAACTAGAATTCACATTAGGTTTAATTAAATAGTCCCATATAGCCATACTTGGTAAGGTTTTGTCCATTACGTTGTCATTTGCCAAGATCACATGTTTTGAAATATATATATTGTTTATATCTTGGGACAACTTTAAACTGTCATGTCCCTCCTTCCAGCAGGAAAGGAAGTTGCTCACTCTTCTCACATTAAAACTTTCTGTGTAAAACCAGAAAAATGTCATGATAACTAGTAACTTTGTGAACTCTCGAATAATTTTGTAACATGAAAAGAAAGGGCACTTGAGAAAATACAAAAACCTTCAGGCTAATATAATATGAAGTATTGTTGGTAGTGTTTATTTATTGTTGATTTCACGTTTATTTATCTGTTCACTCTCAAACTCAATTTTTTCAAATATGTTGTATATTTTGCAATATATTATACAAATAGTAACCTATTAGAATGATCTCTGTCAAAACTGTGAGAAAGTGAAATCATACATTTAAATTTTGAGCAAGATATAATTCAAAATACCTTAATTTAACACAAGAAGGACTGGATGAAATTCTGATATTATTAAACTGAACGCCAGACTGGATTAATTCTATAATTTAATTGGAATATGATAGATTCCACACAGGAAAATTAATTCGGAAATTTAAACATATGGAGTCTGACATGCCCAGTTGAAAAAATCCGTGAAGTCACATTGTCGTGGTTTTGCCCACCAGCCCGTCCCTGGGGCTGAGGATGGTTTTGTCCAGGTGATTTCCGGACAAAAAACCAATCAAAAAGTTCAGTGACGCCTTTGCTAATTACATCTTTAAGAAAACGGAAGAGAAGGTTGGTTGCGCAGTTGAAATTAGGAGCAGCAGCCATGTAGAAGGGTAGCGGGCCCGAGGAGGGCCAAGGCCCCCTCCTCCCCGGCTTGGGCTGGGGGGGGGCAGGTGCAGCACTGAAACCTCTCTTCTCTCTTGTGAGAGAGTGAAGAAAAAAAAAGTTTAAAAGACGAACTGCTTAGACGAGAAACTGCTGCAGAAGAATTCCAGCCATGAGATAACAGGATTTTCAAGGTCGAAGCTGGCAGCACAGAAGAGAGAAGAAAAGTTCGAAGGGGGGAGAGCTGCTTTTTCTCCCTTCCGCTCTCCCTCCCTTCAACAGGGTAAAGACTGAAAAATAAAACCCTGCCACCTGTAGAAGTTTGCTGGAGTGAAGAGACCCCCCGTGCGGCTCACAGAGGAGCTTGTGGATGCACCAGAGATTTGTGACTTTAACAGAGAAAGCCTTACGCTGGAGTAAAAGCGGCTCAGATGAGGCAGAGTCCTGTTAAAGACTTTGTGACCCTCGAAGGGATCGATGCTTATGCTGGAGCAGAAAAATGGCTTGGGTAGGGATATTGAAGATTTATGACCCTGACGGGTATTAGAACCTACGCTGGAACAGAGAAACGGTTCAGGTAGGGATGTTGGGATCCATGTGTGGGATCCGTGCTGCTGGTGCTAGAGAGAACCTACGCTGGAGCAGAAAATGGCTCAGGTGGGATATTGGGATCCGAGTAAGGGATCCAGACTGGACCCATGCCGAGAAGTCAATCAAGGACTGTTCTCCCATGGGGAGGGACCTCCATAGGGAAACAGGGGTGAACTCTTAAACCATTATCCCTTGTAACCCTGTGGAAGAAGATCCATAGTAGGCAAGTGTCCCCTTGCAAGCCTATGGAAGGAGACCCTTCAGGACCTGGGTAACCCTCAACCTTCGGTTTTAACCCAGGAGGGGGGTAGGCCCAGCCCTGGAGGCCAACACAGAATAAGAGAGAGATAAAGAAGTTCCAACTGCGACGAAAGTGCTGCAGAGTTACTGGAGAGAGAAAGAACTGGAATTCTGAGAACAGAAAAGGACTGCTTCTCCTCCTTGGACTGATATAAAGGGAGGTGGGGGGAGAAGTATCTTTTGTAAATACATAGTACCTTTTACTCAAGTAGAATTGTTGTAAATATAATTCTTTAGTTTTAGTTTGTTAATAATAAATACTCATACCTTTTTTTTAATTCAGTCTCTTTTTGTCTGCATAAACCTTCTCTCAACTAGTAGTAATTGTATGAGGGGTATAAAAGTAAATTGAACCAGGACAAAACCACGACACACATGAAGAATTTAAGACCCCTGTTTTAGTTCAAACTAGTCCCTTGATTCCCTGACAACTAGAAAGAAAATAAATTCCTACTAAATTAAAAACTACTACTAACTTCAATGTAGCCAGAATTGCACTGTATCTCCTGCATATGGTGGTGGAATTGTTCGAGTATTTCCTTGTTTATAAAACAGTCATATTTCTACTTTTTTTTCTTCCTGTGTCTTCTAATGTTTTTCATAACAAAATCAGATGTATCTTTTATGCTATTTCTCACATTGCAAGCTTGGTATCAGCACTGAAATACACATTTTTCAAAGAAATTTTTTTTCCATCTGCATCTTGCAGGAAGATGAAGGACTGGTGCCTTTGACTTTGGCCAGCACAGACCCCCACTCAGCTACTGTCTCACTCTGCCTTCTCAACAGGATGAGGGGAATGGGCACTGTGGTCAGTCCGTATGAGCTGCTCTCTGTTGCTCCTTCCCTCTGACAGTCTTTCAGGGTAAATGTGCTGCAGCATGGATTATCCACTGGCTGCAGCTCCTGCCAGCAGCCTGCTCCAGCATGGGAACAGGACACTGGAACAGGCTTCACAGTGCAGTGGTCGCAGCAGCAAGCCTGGCAGAGTTCAAGAAGCATTTGCACAATACTCTCAGGTACATTGTGTGACTCTTGAGAATGGTCCTGTGCAGGGCCAGGAGTTGAACTCGATGATCCTTATAAGTCCCTTCCAACTCAGCATCCTCTGTGATTCTGTGATATATTCATGGCTACAGCTTCCTTTAGAAGACATCCACTTATTCTAGTGGGGTATCCTCCACAGGCAGCATCGTCCTCTCCATGGGCTGCAGGGGAACAATCTGTGTCACCTTGGGTTCCTCCTCAAGCTGCAGTGGAATCTCTGCTCCAGAGTCTAGAGCACATCCTCCCGCTCTCTCTGTTCTCACCTTGGTTCACAGGGTTATTTGTCTCACCTTTTTTTTACTTCACAACCTTTTTTTTCAGTACTTTTGCCCTTTCCTGCACACGCTTTCCCCAAGGCACCCCCACCTCGGCTGCAGGCTCAGCCATGCCCTGTGGTGGGTGGGTTGGAGCCAGCTGGAATTGACTGTATCCAGCACCAGACAGCCCAAGCTCCCCTCACAGAGCCCCACTGCAGCCCCCACTGCCAGTGCCTGGACGTGGGAACCCTGTAAAGTCTCTCTGGAAAACTCTGTCTAACCAGCAGCTGTGAGCACAGACACACTCTTGAGACTGGCAAAAGTCACTTCCTTGGCTAGTACAGCTTCTCTTGAAGGGTTACATTTCTTTGAAGGTTACATTTCTTTTACATCTTAATGATTTTCTGTCACTATGGATACAGCATGCCTACAACTCAGTGTGGATACAGTGTGCTCAGATAAGCGAGGCTCTGCAGTAAAAACTAGGATTATTTTTTTGTAACTACACTGCCTGCTGTTTGATGGGGCCCAAGATGTTGTTGGGAGACTGCCAGGGCTTGACCAGCCGTCAGACTATTACCCCCCATTGCTCCAATGACGGGGACATGCTGGTGAGTAATGACAGTACCAGGGAAGACCTGGAGTATTCCAAGCATGACCACAAGGCACGTGGTGCAATGATCAAGGGAGGGATGGCCCAGGGTTCTTCCTCTGTAATCCTTCCGGTGAGAGGGAAGAGCCCAAGGAGGAGTGAAAGGATCCTGTGGGTAAACAGCTGTTTGCAGAGCTGGTATCAACAACAGGGATTAAGCTTTTATGACTATTTGAGGACTTGAGGATTTGAGGACTTCTAGGAAGATACAGGACCATCTGAGCAAGTGGGGCAAAATTGCCTGCCAACTGGCTGGCCAGGCTGCTGAGGAGAGCTTTCAGCTACAAAAGATTGCGGGAGTTGATGATCAGCAATCAGATGAGGAAGTGGTAGACTAATGGCAGGCAAAGGATGCAGGGTGATGTGGCCAGGAGAGATAGGGCAACCATAGAACAGGGCTGAAGACATTATTTACGATGACATAAATAAGGGAGTGATGAGAGGGCTGCACTATGGGACAAGCTCTCACACTTCTGGGAAATTAGCACAACTATGGGCTGTACACTAACGCATGTAGCATGGGGAACAAACAGAGGGAGCTGCATGCAGTCTCTAGGCCTCTACACCACCCATGAAAAGATAACAGTCATTCTGATGATTCAGAAGTACTTTATAACATTGTCTCATTCATGATACTATTGTTCTGAAGATATATCAGTGATGAAGTGGTGCTAAACTGAACAGTTGCAACTTAGACTCTGATCTAGCTTCTTTTTGCTTCTTTTGTTCTCTGATTTTCTGAACTACTTCTCAGTGGCAACAGCTAAGGATGAGCTGTACAAGTGTTGTTAAATTGTGTGGATAAAAGAGACAGTGGAGAACAGATGTCCTTAGAGACAGCATCCTTTCAAAATTAGGAGGACTATAATTGACACAATTGAAAAAGTTTAAGTCATAAGAACCTTTCTTCAGATTTAAACTAGAATCCTTAAGCAAAACAACCTCATCCCATTTACACTATCAAATATGTCTAGAGATACACAAAGTTCAGTTTCAGACATAGATCACATCTATAGAAAAATAGGGGCTTTGGAGATTAGGTCTAGATTTTGAGGTAGTTCTTTTAAAATGAGGTTCATTCTTTATCAGTGTATTGGATCTGACTGAGACGGAGTTCATTTTCCCCACAGCAGCACTCACAGTGCTGTGCTTTGTATTGGTAGCTAGAAAGGAGTTGATAACAAACCAGTGTTCTGGTTACTGCTGATCAGTGCTCCCCACAGCATCAGCACTGCCTCCCCAACATTTCCCCCTCACCATTAGACTGGCAGTGGGCAAAATCTTGGGAGGGGAAACAACCAGGACCGCTGACCTAAACTGACCAAAGGGATATTCCATACCTTATGACATTTCCCCAGATACAAAAGTATGCCCAGATACAAATGTTTGTCTTCCAGAGCGACCACTATAAATACTTAAGCCCTGCTTCCCAGAAAGTGACTGATAAGAAGCAGGGAACAAAGCTTTTGTTTTCTTTTGTTTCTGTGATCAGTCCTTGCTTTTGCTTTTATTAAACTGTCCTTATCTAAATGTTTAAGTTGCCTTGTTAAACAATTCTTGCTAAGTCAGGTAAGTGCATATTATTGGTAAGTTAATTTAAAAAAATTCTTCCATGAGTGCTAAGCTTGGTCAAATTGGTTCTCCTTAAAATATAACAGAATGGGTTCTTCACAAAGTCAGTATAGTTTAGCTATATGTCTGAACCCCTAATGAGTAATGGTATTTTTACAATGAAAATTGATTTCAAAAGAGTGATTTTCCAGAACTTTGTAGCTTCACCAGCTCACAAAGAATGCAGTAAACACCCATGGTCTGGAGTGTGCAACAGAGAAGGAAAAGCGGTATTGAAGAGTTCTTGTGACTTCCCCTTGGTCCCCAAGTAATGAGTTAAATTGCAGGATTTCCCTGTTACCTTTGTTGGTGGCTCTAGTTTGAGGAATCTGTTTCATTCTGAAAGCAGTTAAATAAAACTGCAGACATGATTTTTCAGTCTGCATGGCTCATAATAAAGCAAATTACATGAAAGAGAGAAAAAAGTTTTGCAAAAGATTAGTGACCTGGCAAGACATGGTTACCCTACTAATTCTTCTACATAGAATAGCAGAAGTAATTGGAATACTTTGGGAGTGTAGAAAACCAAATTGCAGATTGTATCTTGAGGTGTCAAAGTATGATTCTCACATCTGTATTTGTCTCTTTTCTTCCATTAAAAAGTGTAAAGCCAAATAAAACAGTTTATTTAAATAAAGGCAACTAAACCCCATTGCTTCCTGATGAAAATTAGATCACATACTGTGAGGGATTTGGAAAAAACAGTCCAAATATATTTTTGCATTTTGAATTACCAAGGGGCTTCTGCCATCCTTTTTCACACTAAACAAAGAAAAACTCCTGTTAACCTTATGAAGGCTTACTCCCATAACACATTCAACAGATGTCTTCTATTAGGAAGAGAATGCCTGTAGGGTATTAAGTCCCATCTAGTCAGACTTCTTTAAACATGGACATATAAGGGATGCAAATACTTTGCCAGGATTATCTATCTCTTTATTTATGATAGAACTCCAGTGAGAATTTACACAGGAATGAGATAAACAAACCTGGAAAAAAAAAATTCATTTTGAAGACATAAAATTTTGAGGGATGTAAATATATCAGTTAATAAGGTTTCCTTTGTGATATCGACAAAAGTAACTTGAAAAAATACATGAATCTGAAAATATAACTTTTGGTTTATCATTTGCATTTAGAGAAACAAAAGGACATTTTTACAATCAAGCTTAGGTTAGGTCAGATAAAGTTAAATTTTCCAGATAATTTAAAAAAACCTTAGATCTAGTCTCTCAATAGTATTTGTGGATGTTGACCACCTTAGAATAGGACCCAAAACATATAACACAGAAGAAGCCATCTCAAAGCAACTATTCCAGAACCACAGAATCACAGAATGGGTCAGGTTGGAAGGGACCACTGTGGGTCATGTAGTCCAGCCTCCCTGCTCAAGCAGGGTCATCCAAGAGAACACTGCACAGGATTTTATTCCCAACAGTTTTTCAGTATCTCCAGTGAGGGAGACTCCACAACCTCTCTGGCCAATCTGTTTCAGCGCTCGGTCATCTGCACAGTAAAGAAGTTTTTCCTTCTATTCAGATGGAATTCTGGCTCTGTCTTCTTGACACCCTCCCTTCAGATGCTTGTACACATTGATGAGGTCCCCCCTCAGCTCTCTCTTCTCAAAGCTGACCAGGCCCAGCACCCTCAGCCTTTCCTCAAAGAGAGATGCTCCAGTCCCTTAACCACCTTTGTAGCCCTCTTCTGGACTCACTCCAGGATCTCCATGTCTCTCTTGTACTGAGAAGCCCAGAAATGGACACAGTGGTCCAGATGCAGCCTCACTAGGGCTGAGTAAAGGGGCAGGATCACCTCCCTCAACCTGCTAGAAAAACTATGAGAAAAGTGTTTCTTTGGACATCACTATTGCCTTAATTGTCCCCAACCTGCTTATTTTCATGCCAACAAAGAGGGATTCATATCTTATTCTGGAGAAATACTAAGAAAGCAATCTGTCTTTTTCCTGACTGCTGTACACATGTGCGTGCACAACCCTTGTGAAGTGTGGGAAAATTTTACTTTGTTCTTCAGTCTGAAGGGACTCACATGCACACACACACACATACACACAGCCCTACCTTAGAGCAACTCAGACAGTTCTCTAAAACCTGCTATTTTGCAGGAGGAAAGATCATATTTCCTGTAGTCTTTTTCTGTATTGAAGGATTTAAGAATCATCCATAATTTCAAATTTCTAAAAAAAATCCAAGACTTCATCAAATACGTAAAGATATAACATTGACACCAGGTGGATAGGACAATCTTCTGGAAAAGAGGAGGGTTGTTCATTGAACTGGTGTTTAGTATAAAGTGTAGAAAGTGAGCAAGGAGCAGGATTAAAATGGAGCTGGTTTCTCGCAGAGATGCCTGGTCACTAGGCTATGAAGTCACAGTCCATCTTCTGGGCTCTTTCTCACTCTCCTAATCTTGAATCATTTCTAGAATGGAAATACAGCTTCTGAAGAGATGCAAAAGGCCTGGTCAACACCACCCAAAGCAGCTTTAAAATAAAAAAAAAATATAATCTCCTGGAACAGATGATTCCCCTTGGGTGGCATATTGCATAAAGTTCAGGTTCTCTGCTTTCTTGATGGAAGCTGTAACTATGTGCCACTATAGAAAGGGGGAGAAGGATTAGACTGAGCTTGGTTTGAGTTTGGCACAAAATTGTGCTCATTTGCAAAGGATTCTGTTTGTCAAGGGCAACTTGTGCCAGCTCAGCATCAACCCAAGAGATGCAGTGGAACACAGGTAAAAGATTTCTCCTCAGAGTTCTCTGCACTCACCTAAATGTTTTAAGCGTGTACAAAATGGGAAAAGTATAGGGAAAACTGCATGTTAATTTAGTATTTAAGCTATTAAAATTCGTCTTTCCTAAATGAAGAAATACATGAATACATGAAAATACTTGAAAAAAACTGAAATGGAAAAAAAATTTGGCACCATTATACTGAATGCAAAACTGAGGGCAGCTGTGAATTTAAATAGAAAAAAGTTGATAAAGTCAATGTGGGAACCAAAATTGTCTACATAGATGTAGGGTAGTTGGTAGAGCTAATACCAGTATTTTGCAAGTAAGGACTAACTACAATAGTTGTTACTGCTCTTAGTAGAGAGCTTTGCACATTTCAACTGATAGTGTTAATAACTTGATTTCATTTGCATACCACTGAAAAAGCACAAGTATTTACTGAAATAAATGTGGAGGAAATATTTTTAAAAAGGAATTTCTTTGTTTGCATTTTTAAAGAAAAGTTTTCAAGTCTAAGTGGGTTTTGAAGGTTGTAGGAATTTTTTTAATGTGCTTGGATAGGAAAGAGCATTTTTACTAAGCTTAGGAGGGCTGCATGTTTTACCAAATGTTCTCATAACCAGAGACTGTTTGTAGGTAAATGACAATTAAAAAGGGCCAATTATAATTGAACTTCATCATGCTCAGAGGCAAAAAGACATAGTGCCATAGGGATTCTAAGGTAAATATAAAAACAGCACTTAGATCTCCCCAAGATGAATTCTCTTGGTTCTACTTAAAGATACAGAAAGATCTAATACAAATTGATAACTTACTTTCAGATACCTAAAAAGAACTACAGAAAAATAACCTTATTTTGGTTTCAAAGTCATACAACCAAACATCTGGAAATATCTACATTAAGGTTTCCTGTGCTCTCGCAGTTTAACTTCTTTATGTTTGTTACATAATCATTTATGTTTTACCTCAATTTATTCAGTTGAGAACAAAGCATGCAATAACACATGCAATTTTTATTAACTAAAGAATTAATATATATTTGTTGTAACACATTTTTAATTCTTTATTGACATTGAAATTGTTGGTGGAATATCAGTCTTGGGAAAACTTTCTTTTCAGCACCTTTTAGTACACTTCATCCATTTCTAGCGATGAGCTCATATATTAAACACATCCTTTTTACAACTGTGTTCTGTTGTTTAGGATAATTTTTAGGGAAGGCAGGTGAAGAAACACTATAACTGAAGTAACTGTAAACCAAAAAAAAAAAAAAGAGGAAGCAAATTAAATGTAATAAAGCATTGTAATTTTTCATAAGGTCTACAAGTAACCTTGTAGTTATTTCAAGCCACCAGTAAGTCATCATTTTAAATGTAAAATATATAGGTAACATAAATTAACATCTCAGAATCTAAAACTCCAGCTCTCAATTATTCAAAAAACAATGTGTTTTTTGAACTGTCAGATAATAAATCCAAAATTGGTTTAGTTACACAATCTAGGGCAAAGTATTTTAAAACTTGGTATTTTATCATAGCACATAGTATATATTTGTATATATATGCTCTTCTATAATGAAGTACAAAGCAGTACTTTATCTTGACATATTATCCAGTAAATTTTTGACAGAGTTCTTATTGAAAAACAAACCAACCAACCAACCAACCAACCAAAAACACACACCTTGATTGTATCCATGAATTATGAGATTAGTGTTACTTTTTTTTTTTTTTTTGAGTAAGCAAAAGTATTTAAGTATTTTCAGTAAGTATAAATTTTGGATATGAAATCTCCTGGGAATGTTATGTGATTTAAGAACTCATTCATGAATAGAAAACACATGACAGAAGGAAGCATCTGTGAAAAGATAAACACTTAACTCTGATACAAAAAACATAACACAATTTTAATTAAGTTTGGCAACTGAGTACTGAATTTTTATTCTGAAGGTGAGCAGCAGCCTTGTTTATACAGTGAACTGGGAATGCAAAGTCTATTGTTCTAATGCATATTAGAAGTTTTGACAAAGTTTTTTTCAGGCCATGGAATATTTTAAAACTTAATCATATTTTTAGGAAAAAGAGATTTATGTATTTTTAATGAAGATAGATATATATATATACATATATAATAAAGATATCATATTACATATTATATATACACATATATAATAAGATAACCTGTTTCAAGCAATTTTTTTCTTCAATAGACCCCAAATGGGAGGGAACTTCATGATGCAGTTCAAAAGTAAACTTACTGCAGGTCACGTATCAAGCAAGTCCTGTGTCTGAAAACAGAAATGAGGCTTAGCCCAGCACTGCACTCCCTGTAGTAATACTGGCAAGCTCCTGACACTGTTGCCAGGTTTGGCACCAGCAGAGATTTAGGATAGCACCAAAAATGATAGTCTAAAGTGCATGTAAAACAAATTTTTCATTAGACATTTACACACTTACATGTTAGACAATTACATATTTGCCATTACTCATTTCCAAATCCTAGAGAGAAGAATCAGAAAGTTAATTTATATGCATTTGCAAGGCCTGTAAAGTTGTTACAACAGTGGAAGCCAACAATAATTCTAGCTAGTTCCTTATCGTCTTGAGATTATTTGCCTAAATTTGGGGTTACAGTTATAGTTGGACTGAAGATCTAGTTTTATTTTTGGATTCTGAACACAGATACCAGAGAACATGAGAAAATAGCATTAAATTACTCAGGGAGGGGAATTCAGCCTATTGGTAAGGCTAAGACTGGATTAGAAATAGATATAGTGTTGGAGAAGGCTGAAGATCTAGTTAATTTCTAGATCCTTCAGTGCCTAGAGAGCTAATACAGGGGTGTATAAACAGGCAATGGCTTCTGCTTACTTTGAAGGCAGATGTGAACTGATAGTTTTAGAAAAGCTGTGAGATCACAATCTTGAGGGATGAAGGAGCATAGTGTTATTGACAGCACTTGAAAAGCACTAAGAGCTATGAAGGACTTGGTGCTGGAGCAGCAAATTAATTTTGGTTAATTGTCTAGATGTTATTGGGTTCTGGGTATAGTTATCAATAAGGATGAAATTCAGACCTGAGAATATAAACAGAATTCAGCATGTGAAGTGCTTATATGTATACCTGAAGAAAGCTTTGATTTAACTTTTAGAATACAATGAAATTATTTCTTTCCAGGTTCCTGTAGCTCTGCGCGCTAGAATGCACAGTACCGGAGGCTTGAAGTGGATCATAACACAACATGGTACAGTCTGCAACTGTAGAGTAAAAATAAAAATTATACTTTGGGTGGTAGTTTACCTTTGCACAGGAACTGAATTTTTTGTTCATTATGTGTGATTTACAAGCCTAAGAGTCAAATAGGGCAGAATGAGATGGACCTGGCCAGTAAATCTGTTGTTAAAGTTTGGTTTATATTTAATTTCAGTTCAAAGATTCAGGCTAGGATGTACAGAAGGTGTGGGCTATATGTAAACCACATGACTTACAGAGTCAGGGAAAGAAAATGTTAAATTTCCGAGAATATTTTTGGAAGCAGCAAAAAGGCAGAAAACAAGATCTGGAAACTGTAGAAACAAATTTATGTTGTTGATCTTCTGTCTTAAAAAATCCTAACTGTAATAAATAACCTCCTTTTACCAACAATCAATGTCCACATCAATATTATACATTAGGCTTTCCAAGACCATCCTTCCCCTTGGCTCAGGCGATCCTGAACTATATTGTTCCCAGCTTAACTCTAGAGGCCTTGCCTTATAGCACCTAATCTTTAAACCCTGCATAAATATAGATTTAAATAAGATATACAATCTAAATATGCTTCAAACCTAAGGAAAACTCACTCACTGCTAAACAATTATTCCAGCTCTGTGATACTTGCAGTTCCAGTATAAACATAGATTCTGGGTATCTTCTGTACCAGCTCCTAACCAAGACATCCACCTTTGCTCTAGTGGAAACCACAGTTTTCTTTAAACACCAGTGGTTGCAGTCTAGACTGCAACAATTAACTTTTTTCAGTTGTTGATAAACTGTTATACTCCCTTACAATCTGTACAGCACCCATCCTAGATTTATGTGAGGCACAATTGAACCAGAATTCTACAGGCATTAAAAACACTAAAACATTAAAAATCCTCAAAAGTTTACAGCACCTCTTGTACAGAACCTACATTTCCCTTGCCTCCATTTTAGCCCTTGTGTCAGCTATGCTTTAAGGGCCCATAAACTCCCCACACAACCTCTTGGTCCTGTATGTTCTTCTCAGTGTAGCAATAAGCTTAATTTCTTCATTATCTCACTTATTTCTATTCCTAAAGCTCATTAAAAGAGTAAATTCTCCAATGCAATCATCATAAAGACTCAAAAGAAGTAATTTCTTCTAACAGCACTCACCCTCATTCTGCCTCTTAAAATGCATCTTTTAAGTACATCTGAAAGACTGTGTACCATAACTCTAGATCCAGACTTTACCTCTCTCATAGAACTATGATCCCTTCCCTTGCAGAACTAACCTTAACTTCTCATTCAGACCAAACTCAGCTATAATTCCTTCTGGTCCTACAGATCTTGCAGGAAAGATAAAGCCATTATCCCAGCTCTGTAGTCCTTGTTGCTATAATCCTGCTCCTTATTTTTAAACTTGTTAAGAGTAGTCTATTCCATAGGACGAGTCTCTAAAGGATACCTTCTAGGAGATAGCTCTGTGGCTACCTCAGACTGCTAGAGTGCAGTTAAGACAAATGAAAAGGTTGAGGTTAGGGCAAAATTCATTATATTGTCAAGGAATGCTACTTGGCAAACTGGGACTTGGTCTGGAACTGGCAAGGTCTTCTATTTTACACCTAATTTCTAGATTATTGTAGGCTGATAGTAAGTTTGAAAATAAGATTTGACTTTGATGTTGGTAGTACTTTTGGGAGAAGATATCATAGAAATTTGGGAATATAGCCATATAATGGATGGTGCTTTTACCTGCCCTCCTACCACCTCTTATGCCCCCTCCCCCCATCAACACGTCTCCCAATTTTGAGACTAAATTTAAAAACATAAGTGATTGATTTCTTAAGGTTATTGCTGTATCTTACTAAACACACACAAATTTGGATGAAAGCTGGGTCTAGGTTGCCTGTATCCTTTTTCTCCTTAACCTGATATGAAAGCATTCATCTACTTTTAACCAGAAATAAAAATATTTACCCTGATGGTTTCAACACTCATCTTAGGTCTGCATGGCTTGCAAGATGTCTGCAATATCAACTTCTTCAGTACCCCTCCTGCCCGCATTAATTGCTTCACTGTTCCTAATCTTTGCTCTCAATTTGCATCTCTTAGTCACAACTGCCACAGAATGAACCATGACTACCCCATTCCTGTTGGCACCAGCTTTAATTCCGAGAGCACAAGCCTTTATTCCAGTACTGTATTATTTTGTTCCACTTTATAACACTTAGTAATATATGAAACTGGTGGGTACTATTATCTTACCTAAGGATTTAGGGAAGAATGAAATCTCCTGGCTGCAGTTAAGTGTCTATGCTTTTGGAAAAGGTGTGAGGTTCTTATAAAAAACACATTAAAAACTTAAATTTTCCCAAGTTCTCAAGGACCAGCAGAAGCAAAATTTGAAACAACAGATGTGGATGAGTTCAGTGCAGTAATTTCCAATCTATAATTGCGATCTATTGAATTTCAGGATTATCAATTTATTGAAAATTCCATTTATGGTTTTAGTAAAGTTTCCACTTAGGAGCATAAGATATATAAATTCAAAATGATTTTCATGTACAGGATGTGATAGAGGTAAATGTTTTACAGCTGTTTATCTAGCTACTAGAAGTACCCTTTGATAGGGTAAAGATGGGTTTGGGCTGAATGTAGAGGTTTGATAAGGACCAGGGACGAGGGCCTGAACAGGAATTCAAATCCTGAGCCAGCTGAGGCCTCTGACACAGCTTCTCTCATCTCTTTCACCAAACCTTTCACAGCACTCTGATGGCAGGTTACACAGGTGCACTTTATCGGAGTTGGCCTTGACCACAGGTGGTCAAACACTTCAGAGAGAGGAAGGGAATGAAGAGGCTGTTGTTGGTGCACTCAGAGCCCTGACAGCAAGAGCAGGTGGGGAACACCTATCCAGTGTTTTAGCAATAAACTCCTACTACGAGAGCCGAGTGGATGAAATGTGTGCTTACAGGAAAGAGGCACCTAAGAAAGCACATCAGTCTCACAACTCATTTCTCAGTTTTATTCTGTGTTAATGCTGTTGCAGTACATGCAAGAGAGAAGCCCCAAGGGTTAGCCTGCTGATACTGAGATAAAGACATCAAAATGTTCCAACACCCACAAAAGGTAATTATGGCACAGTCATTACAGAGCCAGATCTCCTGTCACACTTTGTAACTAATACAGTTAAGCTAACCTATGCCTGATCTAACTCTTCAATATTCTTAACATCCATCTCTGCTATTCTTTTGCTCTATGCTGAAGGTTTTCAGGTGCAACCATCTGTTTAGAAAGGTTTAAAAAAAAATGCATGTCCTTAATATACAAACAACTCTGAAAAATTTCCAGGCAGCTGCTTATCTTTTCTATTATCCTGAGGACAGAATCTCCACGTCTGTTTCTGTGCCTCATTCCTGAAAATCAAGTGCCATTTAAAGCATCAAGAACTTGCCAAAAGAAGTAGATCCAGGCCCTGTACATTACAGTCATCCTTGACAACATGTCACAGAATTCCATGAAGATCAACTCTTAAATGAAGTAAATACAGTATTAGTACATGGATACTCTAATAGTTCCTGAGAATGCTTTCTATGTTCAGGTCAAGTAACTAGCAAGATCTAGCCTTCAGTTGTAGTCACTGCTAGACAACATTTTGACAAGTGACCTTACATTCCTGCATGAATTCCTGCAGCAGGTCTGAGATTTCCCAAACTGCCTTCCACAAATTGGACAAACAAGATTTCCCAAACTGCCTTCCACAAACAGACAACTCAAGGGTGTCTGGATCTCAGTAAGCCCCTTGAAAGCTCTATAAATGCTTCCAGGTTACCCTCAGGCTGATTTTATTAGGAGCCAACCTTTCTCTGTGAGTTTCAACATTATTGTACTTACCCTATGTGTTGGTTCTCTTTTTATTGTGGTCTGCTGATCAGACCAACAGCTTTTAATTCTTTTCCTTAGTCCTGGAACCTCTTGTCTTCAGTGTTGCTGCTGTAGCTATAGCTCTTACTACGCCATAAGTTCTTGCAATTGTTCATGTGTTCCTCTTGAAGCTTCTTCTGGGACCACTGCTGTAACCTTTAACTGTGCCTATAGGTACATTTGCTGCAACTGTTGCTGGTGGTGTGCCCCTAGCTCCTTTTCTTACCAAGAAACTCTGAATATGTGTTTTCTACTGACAACAACCTTGCTGCAGACATTCTCCCTCTCAGGTCACCTGGCTTTGCCTATGGTCACCACACGACTGCTGGTATCACTCCACTGAACAACTCTTGATCACTGTTTCAACACAAAGCAAATTCAGCTATTCTACCCAGGGAACAACAACAACAAAGCCCTTTTTTTCTCAAGTAGGCCAAGAAGTTTTTTCAGTTATTACAGAAGAATCGGGACACTCACAGTGGTAGCCCCAAGCTTTTAAAATCCACAAATCCATAAATTGGTATACAACCTCTCCCACTCCTCCTAGCCTGGGCCTTAATTCACTGAGGTAGGAATTGACAAGCATGTGTGTATCGTTTTATTATGGAATGCAAACAGTCGATTTGCTAGATTCAAAAAAAGACACATGAACTCTATTTGAGGGAAATAATAAAATTAGCTCTTGTGAGTCATCACTGCATTGCTGGTAAAGTGAAAGTTTTCAGAACAGGAAGAATAGATTAGCTTTAAACTTGGAACTCTGCAAAGCTCACGCAGCTAGAATAAAACCAGAAGCAATAGGTATATATGTTTTTTATTTTACTTTCTTACAAGTATTGATAGGTGGTTTATATGACTACCAGAGCTGAAGACCAAAGCATAGTTGTCTACAAGATTATAATGAGGGTCAAAGATCATAACTGTCATGGGTCTTTGGTCTACAGTAGAGTTAGTTCTGCTTCCATTTAAGGTTTCTCAACAGAAACTGTTGAAATTTTTTTTTTTTTTTTCAAGAGAGATTTTCAAGATCTTCAGGGATAGCTGTAGGTCTGGAAACCATGATGTTTATTTCTGAAGCAAGCACAATCATCAATATGATATAAGATATACAGTTGCTTTTCAATAACTCAAAATAGATTATAGTGGATGTGATGGCATCCTGGGTTACTGTTAAGCAAACAGTTTCATCTGGAGATGGACTAAGATTCAGGACTGTAAAGAACTGGGACAAAGTGCTGTACAATTCAAATATTTGTCTGAGTAAGGTGAAGGCTGGATTTAACAAGCATGGTTTTTACTTAACATTTTCTGAATTGACTATAAAGTAACTTGTTGCTGTCATGAGTAACAACATAAATAACCTGTGACTACATTACTTGATATTTAAGCAAAGACAAGTATTTACAGGCTGCCCTTTTATTCATCAAATATGGGATTGCCTTGGAATCAGGTGCACCAAAATCAGCTTACAACATATTCAGTGACACACTATAGTTCTCATCAACTTCATAATGACACTGAAACCATTTGCAGATTCTTAGTATCTTTACATGGAAGACTTTTCTGTGTTATGAATGCACTGCCAGTCCATTCTGCGCATGGCAATGTTTGGTTACAAAAAAAGACACTGCAATGTGGTATTCTAGGCTCCTGAATGACCACTTCAAGAGTAATTCCAGAGTAATACAAGCACCTGTCCAGGTGCTGTGAGAAGCACAGGCTTGCCTTCTCCTCTTTCTTCAATACTCTCCCCTGCTGGTTCTGTGAGTTCTCAGTCAGGATCAAATGGCAGCAACAGCATTGGCAAGAACAGCATTGGCAAAAATGGCTTCACTTCTGAATACATTTAAACTCTCACCATTTGGAGCATCCTGTGCCAGGGTGTTTTGCAGATAACCATAGGTTAAGAACCAGTTCCTATCATCTGTTTTGAACTTAAGGCCCCAAACCTTTCAAGGAAGACAAAATCATTCCCTATGTACTACTCTACCAATAGCATTCTTGATTCCAGTAACTTATTGCTGAGGAAATATCTTGCCTCCTAATTTGAATTTTACTTATTTATTACCATGACAATAAAACTGTAGAAGACTGAAAACACTGATTTTTTTCGTCACCATTCAGGATGAGGAAATGGAGTGATAATTGATTAGTCTGATTCCAGTCTGAAGTAAATTAATCAAAAATTATTTCAGAATCAATAAATAAAGAATTAAAAGACAGAATTTTAGTTACACTCAGTCAACATGTATTTCACAAAAAAAAAAGAATACATTTTGTCAAACAAGATGGGATGGATTTTCTATAGATAATATGGACAATTTAAAGAATGTATATTTTAGATAATATTTTTACAAAATGCATTTTTATTGACAAACTAACCAAACAGATATGTTGTTGTTAAGGAATTAAATATGTGCTACTAGCATAATAACTCAATGCCATCCTGTAGCAAAACGATCAAATGAATTTGCACTTGAGTTTACTACCAAGAGATACAAAACTGTAAATCCAGCAGTGGTGAGTTACTGCATACTGTGAATTCTTTTCATGTTTCCTTTTACAAAAGGATGTAGGGAAAAAAATGGAAGATCTAGAAAAATAGGGGACATAATTTAAGGGCTGTAGAAAGTGAGACAAGAAACATTCTGTATAAACTCTAATAAGAGTCAGTTGTTCTTGCCTCAGATAACATGAAAATCTGTTAAAATAGGCAAACATAACAGCAAATAATAAACAAATAAGTTATTTCTGTAATCTTCTATTAACCTATGATTAATCCGCTGATGTCTGAATCTGTAATTGGGCTGCCTTCATCAAGACTTTTTCTAGAGGCATAAAGTATATGGATAGTTCATCAACTGAGAGAACTAGGTTTAAGTTTAATGTGGTTTTACTTAGTTAAATATCACCTGAGTTTGATCTTCTCTTTGTATTCCTTTGGGTAAGATAAGAAGGAATAATTCAACTTCTCTTTCATGACAACAAAAATGTACCTGTTTTCCACATTATCTGGAGCAACTTATCAAAGCAGCCATTTGTTCTGGACACATATATGATCAATATTGGAATAATGTTTCCTTTCCAAGGTATGCTACATAAGACTGCCAGATTCATTAGCTATTCTCATGGGATACACTGCCAACAGATAACTGTTCTGCTGTCTGATTATAGATTAAGATGAATAAAATGAAAATACTTATTTTTGCCATGAACATTAAAACCCATTACTTTTTCTGATGTTTTTTCATGCCTTTTTGTTCAATAGGTATCTGCTTGCCTACACAAGGACTTGCTTGCTGAACAGAGTTTCACCTTGTCTGCAAAATAACAAAAAAACCCAGTAACAAACAAAAATATGTAGTGTTCTGCCACTAAGAAATACCCTAAATTGATCATGCTCATTGAATTTCTCTTCCTTCACCCAGTTTCTCAGACTGCGAACTTCCTACTACATAAAGAGAGCTAGTAAGAAGTTTTCAAACATGACAATATTTCATTAGAAGGACATTCCTTTGTTAAAGTTCTGCAGAAATATTTTACTTTCTAACAACCTCTGATGAATCACAAATGCCTCTTCCTAGTAGGTTGTACCAAACAGATTGTTTCAGAGTCAGGCAGTGGACCTTAAGGATTGAACAGCCAATCTCAAGATTAAGTTTCTTGGCACAGTCGGGAGTTGCAGAACATCATGGAGCCAAGAACACAGCAGCCTTGGGAAATCTAAATTCAAGCTTTAAAGACTGTGGAAACGCCTTCAAGCCTTGATTTGCTAGGCATCCTGTTCCACATGTTCCTTGTGCTAGTCCTAGTTTTGGGGAACTCCCAAGAATGATCCCACTTCCGAATAAGTTTTGTGCACTGTTTAATTTTAGAAAATTCATAGGGTAGTCTGATTTCCTGAAATTGTTTCAATATTTATTTTCCATTGTCAATAACTTTGACAGGTTTTTTATTTCCTTGTAAGATTGCCTCAAATCAAAGTAAGATATTTTGAAATGTTAGAGTTTTCAGAGAATGAAAGTTCCAGATTTCATCTAGCTTCTAATCATTATTACTACGGTCAGAACCCTTTTCCTTTAAGCATTATTCTCTTGCTTCTCTAACATGAGAGGAATGAACATAAAAGAGGTGATATAAAGCGCCATCTGAAACAAGGGTTTTTTCTTTACTTGGAATTCCATGTTTTCAAGTAGAATAACCACAGACCTCACAACTGCATTGGGAAATACAGAGACAAATTCTTGATATACCAGAACAACGTTGTACAAAATTTACATATTAAAGAAGTAACCTCTTAGTTCAAATCTTGAATACTTTAATCAGAAATTAACATTTTCAGACAGAAACCTTTCCCTTGTGGTATTTGTCACAAAACACTGGAAGACAAGCCAGTGGAAAACGTGAAAGCAATTGCACTGGTCCTGTTATTCCGGTTGAGCTCAAAGTAAAATTTAAATTAATGACATAAACAGTGAATCGTCAATTTGATTTTTATCTTTTATGTTAACCAAATAGATACTAATTCAGTAACATAAGGTCTTCTCATACCTGTATCTGTTGCTTTTTTATTCATTTAGTCAAGTTTGCTAAATAGAGTGAAAACTGTAGAAAAGACTTTTATAATGTGATTTTTTTGAATATGACGCTTCAACACCAACAATAAAGAAACACATAAAAATTGAAGATTGGTCCCACTTTGTGACAAATGTCAAATCCATTTAAGTCTCCATTTTCAGAACCCTTTGGCCTCCATGTTATGAGACAAACTTGAACACACCTGACATTTTACCCTAAAATAAGACAAAAAATGAAGTTAATAATAATAATCCCTGGAATGAATAAAATGTTTTGATCAGTCTCAAAATGGTATTATTCTGTTATGTGTGAAAATTTCTCCATTAAAAAACAGATTAGTAACTGAAATTGTCTACAATAATAAAATTATAAACAATTATAAATTGGGTATACTCTATAAAATATATTAAATATAAATAATAATAATAAAATTGTTAATTATATATAAAAATAAAACTGCATGAGAAAATCAGGTCAGGAAAGAGGCTGAAGAGAGCAGTCACAATAGCAAAACATTGAGTAAGTATGTTATAGCTTCTTAAAAATAATGTAAAGTGAGACAGTCATTTTCTGTCTTAGGAGAAAGACCAGCTTGTAAAGGTCATATAAAATTAATTTTTAACCTTTTCTTTTCCTCTAGACAAAACCTAAAGATATTAACAAATTTGATCCATAGCCACACAAGATCTAAAAGATTTTGCTTTTATAAAGACAATAGACCTGAGAGGAAGAAAAGAAAAAAATCCCTTTTTATTCTGTTATACAACTATGTTGATTTCACTGTGTTCAGCCCAATTTGCACTGATTCTTTGCTGCCTCCAGGGGAAGCTCTGTACCGCTGCCTGACCATAAAGATTGAACTATTTTTTTAAGCTGATTTCAGGTTCTGAAACTGCTTTTTAAAGCTGTTGCAGTTCCGAGATTCTGATGCTTATTTTATTCCCATTTAGGCCGCAATGCAAAATAAGCTCCTGGCAGTTCTACCAACCAGTAATAGTTCCCAAAGCTTTTGCCTCTATCCCTTGCAAAATGGGTGGGACCCACAGGTTGTGCCCAGAAGAGGAAACTGAACACTGCCAGGGAGGTTTCCTGGCACTGGAACCCAACCATCAATACTGTTAAATTGTTAGGGCAGTCCCTGGTACGTGTTTAGTCTGTGACAACTCTCCTGATCAATTCCAACGTGCTTTTGGGAAGCCAGGCAGCCCAGAAAGTGTTCCTAATGAGTAGTTTGCGTAAGGCTGTCCTCTCACTGGCAGTAAGAAGAATGGACAGAATGGATGTGCCCTATTCTGTGCCAGCTGGCTTAAGTGCCACAGACTTTATCCATGCTCTTGACCACATTATATTTACTCCTGCAGATGTATCCTGTGTATACCAGGTCCTGGAATTTTCGCAGTTTAGCTGATATTTTCTCTCCTGTAAAGAACAACAGATTTCCATACAAAGAGACAACATTCACAACCCTGGCCTAGTCGATGTACAATACATTATATTGAAAATATATTCTGCATTTTCATAGCTTTGTATCACTTCAAGTGCATAATCAAGAAAAGCTGCAAGTTGAACTCTGAAATATATAGACAGCTCTTAATAGTGTTCGGTTGATGTTAAATAAACTTTCTTCCTTTACTGTGGATAGCAGCTTATCCCATTATGAAGCTGGTCACGAGGAGGTTGCCTGGGTACAATCTGGGACTGCAATGCTGGTTTCTGGAAGGAGAGATCCTAAGGTCAACAGTGAACACATGTGTAGGGGGCTCAATGCTACAGAGTAGCTGCAGAACTGCTCATGGCCTGAAAGAGAGCTTTCTAGAAGGGGATTAACTCAACTCCCTCCCTTAGCAGCTTTGGTAGGCCCATGATCTTTCAAAAGGTATGCTTGCCTACAGGTGGTCTCTGGAGTACAATCTGGCCAACAGGCCTGCTCTACATCTGGTCTGTGAAACATCATCCGTCTCTCCCCTGGGGGAGTCACAGGGTCTGCTAACTAAATGAGCAGTGGGCCTGCCTAGTGATGACCCACAGAAGGAAAGACGTTCCTCTGCTTTTTAAAGTTCTCAATGCTTGTGCTTAGCATTCAGATGCTGATAGTGAGTCACATGGGATATCCTTATGTTGCCTGGGATGGCATTTGTTTTTCAGCATAAATTTTTTAAGTGGTGCAAACACAATGTGAGATAACATTCTCAGATTTAGAGTACACTATCAAAACATGGCTCTGAAAAACACATGTGATCCACTTGTCTCTTCAAGCTAAGAACCATGGCTGAGATGAAAGACAAAGCTACTCTGCCTCTAAAACTTCTGAGTTCTTACGTATGCTGAAGCCATTCTCTTTCCTTTGGCACAGAAAGACCGGATTAGGCCAGAAAATGTAATGCACTCCATCATTTGATGAGACATCAACTAGGGCTTTTACTTGTAATCTTAATTTTATGTGGAAGGAATTTCTGTGGCTGCAGCTATATAACTCTAACTGAGTTATATAGGAGTCAACAGTGAACCCACATGTAGTAGGCTCAGTGCTGCACAGTAGCTATAGAGCTGCCTATGGCCTGGATAGTAGTTTCTTAGAGTGACATTGAGTCCCCACCCTCCCTTACCTGCTTAAAACTTCAGAGTCTGGTCTACGTTTGCGTCTTCTTGTAGGCAATAGTCTACAGTTATTAGAAGTTTGACTTGCTCCACTGGGACGTTTATCTCTACTGTGGAAAAGAAAGTATCTCTCAAAACCTGAATACAGAATAATTCAGAGAAGTGATCTCTGGTGATTTCAGGGGGTACTCTGAAGATCATGAAAGGCAACTAAAAAAGTGAGACTATCATCTTAAGACTTAAATCTCGTCCTGCTTGTTCAGTAAGATTTCCACAGGGGTTTTGTGATGGTGCAGTACTGTTGCACTGGTGCAGCACTGCAAAGATGGTTGAACGTACTCTTGAAACTGGCCCAATAACTGAAACACTGGACAACTCAGAGCTGTCTTTACCTTTGAATTTACAGGCAGAGAAAATTTCTAGCCAAAAATCTGGTTGGGAATTTTTGTTGTGGTTCCTTTTTTTAACTTACTACCAAACATCAGTCTGTAATTCTGATGAAACATTTGGGAACTGTATCGAAGTTCTTCAGTTTTGGTTGCAGTGATGATTAATGGGATTTTAATCTTGTTGGCATTTGAATCAGGTAGGAAGTGGGGAAAGCCCTTAAAATGCTCAATTGGCTCTAATACCCCTAACATCTGCTGAAGTTTTTGTTCTAGTTATATATGTTCTCTGGCTGATTTCAGTGCTGCAGGAATTCTTAACGCCTCATCTTTACTCTCCCCAGCAGCTGTCATTGGGCATTGCCTCTGAGAGCTGGAGGCTCACAGAGAGGACCGAGCCAGGTGCATAAATATTATTTCTTTCTTATGTACAATACATTATATTGAAAACATATTCATAACTTGTAGCAGAAGTTTTGGAAAGTGTCATCTGTTAGATGCAGTGTATATATCTTTCTATGTAGATTTTAAAATTAAGTATCACACTCACAGATTCCATGTGTGCAGTCAACACTTTGTAAGTCCAATTGCCATGTCAACCAACTGACAACCACTCAACCCAAGAGAATTATCAGCACCATTTCATTCCATCATATTAAGCTCTATCAGGATTGATGTGCAACTTGAAGACTAAATACTGCTTTTCTTTTTGTGAAAATTCTGTTTTTTAAACTAAGACTTCTGTAAGTTATTGTGACATTTAAGGAAAAAAATGTATTTCAAAATATTTTTTGAGGTTTTGAGGTCAATAAAGAGCAATGTAAGAAGCATTTTTTAGTCTAGTCATACAAATGTCCATTGGAATTTTCTCCTCAGCATACACTCAGTTCATATATTGGTTATGAGCCTGATTTAGACAATCAGCTCTGCTCTGCAATCACTTCAGAAAATGTTGCACTTGGTTTTATTAAATATAGATAGGAACCCTTATGTCTGTTATAATCAGCTGAAACAAGAGCATGCTTGAAACTGTAGGGCTCTTAGCATGAAAATTTCACCAGTCTTAGATGACAGAACTGTAGAGAACACATTTTCTTGTTTTCATGTACACCATGTAAGTAAAAGAAGTCAGGATATCTTTCCTTTACTGTCTTAGCATGGCATACTAGAACGGAATTGGTGAAAACAGTGGCTAATGTGTGTTATTTAACAAAGCTAGAAATTCTGCCTGGCAATTGTTCCAAATCCCAAATGTAGTGCCTCTGTTTCGTAATGACCAAGGGAACATGGAACAGTAGTACACTGGTTAAAACTATTCACCAAATACTGCATTTGCTCTTCACATTTGTGTATCATAGAATCATAGAATCATAGAATAGATTGGGTTGGAAAAGACCTCCAAGATCATCAAGTCCAACCCCTGATCCAACTCTAATTACTATATCATGGCACTAAGGGCCATGTCCAATCTCTTTTTAAAAACTTCCAGGGATGGTGAATCCACCACCTCTCTGGGCAGGCCATTCCAATACCTGATCACCCTCTCTGTAAAGAATTTCTTCCTAACATCTAACCTAAACTTCCCCTGGCAGAGCTTGAGCCCATGTCCCCTTGTCCTGTTGTTGGTTGCCTGGGAGAAGAGACCAACCCCCACCTGGCTATAACTTCCCTTCAGGTAGTTGAAGAGAGTGATGAGGTCACCTCTAAGCCTTCTCTTCTCTAGACTAAACAATCCCAGCTCCCTCAGCCTCTCCTCATAGGACTTGTGCTCAAGTCCCTTCACCAGCCTGGTTGCTCTTCTCTGGACCCGCTCCAGCACCTCAATATCCTTCCTGAACTGAGGGGCCCAGAGCTGAACACAATACTCAAGGTGCGGCCTCACCAACGCAGAGTACAGGGGAAGGATCACTTCCCTGCTCCTGCTGGCCACACTGTTCTTGATCCAGGCCAGGATGCCATTGGCCTTCTTGGCCACCTGGGCACACTGCTGGCTCATGTTCAGCCTCCTGTCAATCCAGACTCCCAGGTCCCTTTCCACCTGGCTGCTCTCCAACCACTCTGTCCCTAGCCTGTAGCGCTGCAGGGGGTTGTTGTGGCCAAAGTGCAGGACCCGGCACTTGGCCTTGTTGAACTTCATCCCATTGGAGTCAGCCCATCTCTCCAGTCTATCCAGGTCCCTCTGCAGAGCCCTCCTGCCTTCTGGTAGGTTGACACTCCCTCCCAACTTGGTGTCATCAGCAAATTTGCTGATGATGGACTCAATCCCCTCATCTAGGTCATCGATAAAGATGTTAAACAGGACTGGGCCCAGCACTGATCCCTGGGGGACACCACTGGTGACCGGCTGCCAGCTGGATGCAGCCCCGTTCACCAGCACTCTTTGGGCCCGGCCCTCCAACCAGTTCCTAACCCAGCACAGAGTGCCCCTGTCCAAGCCATGGGCTGCCAGCTTTTCCAGGAGTATATTATGGGAGACAGTGTCAAAGGCTTTGCTGAAGTCCAGATAGACCACATCCACAGCCTTCCCCTTGTCCACCAGGTGAGTCACCTGATCGTAAAAGGAGATCAGGCTGGTCAAGCAGGATCTGCCTCTCCTAAACCCGTGCTGGCTGGGTCTGATCCCTTGTCCATCTTGTAGGTGCTGTGTGATTGCACACAGGATGATCTGTTCCATAACTCTGCCAGGCACCGAGGTCAGGCTGACAGGCCTGTAGTTACCAGGGTCAGCCTTGCAGCCTTTTTTATGGATTGGGGTGATATTTGCCAACTTCCAATCATGTGGGACCTCCCCAGTGAGCCAGGACTGTTGGAAGATAATGGAGAGCGGCTTGGCAAGCTCTTCTGCCAGCTCCCTCATTATGTTTATTTCACAAGGTCCTTAATCTGAGGATCAAGAAGTTCACTTCAAAGATAGGGTATTATAGATCAATCTATCCATAGGGTTAACTAACTTGATGTCCTGTAAAAATAAGACAAAAAAATAGTATCAGTTTTAAATTAAAACTACCCCTCTGGGACAAACCAAAATACTAATTGCATAGCAGTACCTCTAGTGATCTGCTCTCCCAGGTACATGTTGCTTTTTGGGACTGAATGTCATACCTTCCTCACCACCTTCTTTCAAGGAAAACAAGCAGGTTTTCATCCTGGCAGGGAAGGTGTGTTCATCTTTCATCTCTGCCTGAAGGGATTAAAACTTACATCTTGTAAATCCTGGAAGAATGCTTTCTTTACCATCCTAGCTGCTAAGTGCTGACAAGAGTCAGGCACTTCCCGGTATCCAGGGAAGAAGTCCAAGAACCTGTGCGTGTTCATGGCACACTGTGCACCTACTCACTTTAGAAACCTCAAGAATCACACCAGGGGTGTGTGGAAGGCTTGAGGATTGCAGTTTTGGCAATATATATGCAGAGTAGAAACTTGATAGCATTTAAGTGTTGTAATCTAGATGGTTAGCTTAAATGGAGCCCTAAGAAAACGTACTTAAGAAAATATAACCTGTTGGAATATTAAATTACCATCCTAAACTTATCACTGGGAATTTCAATTAACTCCATTGAAGATATGGGAGCTATTACATATCTTTGTATAACTCAGTGCAAACAAATCAGAATAGACCCTTGCATCAGATTCTGCATGAAAAAAGGACAGCCGACTGTTCGTCTATCTCATCTCTCAGTTAACACCTTCACTGTACTTTGAATCTATGTCTGTATTAGTAAATTGAAGTGGAATGTTTCTAAGCATTGGAAATCAATTATTTACGATGTTAATTTTTCCTTGATGTGTCTTTGGCCAGTTCCAGCTATCCCATTCCTGGATTCATGGTGGAGTTACCTCATAAGAGGGATTAGTGCAGTTTCTGATAAAGTCCAATGCCTCTTCAAACGGAAGAAAGCTATGTTATTTAACAATTTTTCAGTTGTTCCTTGATAGCTGGTCTCTGTGGCAGACATGACAGGCATGTCTAGGTACATCTAACATACTAGAAAAGCGCAGCGTAGCATTTCTGACTTGAATTGGGGTGTACCCAAAACACAGGCTGCTCCTTCCTTATGGGATGGTGACAAAAAAAAACATGGAAATTGTAGCTGTAAGGAAAGGGAGAATCCATCCAGGTGTTTAGTTGAATTCCTCTTTCAGTTCTGCAGCTGTATCTACCTTTCCCCAAAGAGATTACTTCAGGTGAAGCACTACTTGAAATGTAATCTTAGGAACAGAATATCAGGCTGTATACAGCCTGGCTTGTTTTCCACCTTCTCTGTCCCCAATAGGTGACCCCAATGTGTCAATATTTGGAATGATTAACATGTAAATACAGCCATACCAAGTTATGTCATGCAAAGGGACATTCCTTCTCACTGTTGAAATGATTGTTCAATTTCTTTTTTTCCCCTGAGCCTTAAGGTGTCTGGAAACAAACCATGAAGCCAAGAGGAGGTAGGATTCTGGACTCTTGACAAAGCCTTCTTGCTCAGTCTTGCCTCTGGGTCTTTTTCTTCATCATGTGGTATGTATTTTTCCAGGTATTTTATTAATATTTTTGTACCTTCACTGTGACAGCATGGGCTGAGATTTTTGTAGTAACAGACATATGTGCCATTTGTATGTCGGTTTTGAAGATAAATCAATTAATATAGGTAAAAATAATAAACCAGTTGGGGAACACAACTGCATGCAGTAAGACACATACAGTGGGCAAAGCTGTGAATGCCCCGTCTCTGGAAATGTTCAAGGGCAGGTTGGACGGGGCTTAGAGCAACCTGGTCTGGCGGAAGGTGTTCCTGCCCGGGGCGGGGGGGTTGGAACTGGGTGGTCTTCAGCGTCCCTGCCGACCCTGCCCGTCCGTCCCTCCCGGCGGGGTCCCCAGCGCCGCCTGGCGGCGGCCGCGCCGCGCTCGGGCGGGTTGGGCCGCTGGGGGCCGCTGTGGTCGCTGCCTGAGGGGAGCGCCGCGGTACCTGCGGGCGGCCCCGGCGCCGAGCGCCGCCCGCGCCCGGCCACCGCCTCCCGGGGCTTGGGAAGCGCGCCCGACACGCGGTCCAGCTGCGCGTTTGCCCGTTTCGGCTGCCAAGGGAGAGGTTTATCCACACAATCAGAGTAAACAGGGAAAGTTCAACCGGATCGTGTTTCAGCCCCCACCACCACGCCCCGAGGGGCTCCGCGGGCAGAGCGGCCGCGTGTGTGTGTTCTGGGGAGGGGTCTCGCAGGACGGGGCTCAGAGCTGCCCGCTTGGCTGACACCTTTGAGGGGCCGGCGGCTGCAGGAGCGGACAGGGCGCTCCCGCCGGTGGCAGTGCCTTCGCTCTCCCCTCCTCCCGCGGCCCCGCTGGGAGCGCTTCCAGGCAGCGCCGCGCCGGGAGCCCAGGAAGCCGCCTCGCCACCCGGGACCGCCCGTGCCAAGAATCGGCGAGAAAGGCGGCACGCCCGTTCCCTCCGTCCACCCAGATCCGCTCCAGCCGCCTCTCCGCGGGCTTCCCGGCCGGCGCGAGCAGAAATAGCCTTCCCCTTCCCCAGCAGCTCGCCCCCGCCCCAACACCTCCCCTTCCCCGCCGCAGCCGGGCCCGGAGTTCCCGGTAAACAGGAGGCTTCCCCGCCCGCCCCCCGCGGGGCTGCGGCCGCGGGCCGGGGACCTGCCTGACGGGAGCTGCGCCAGGGACATCAATATTTCAGAGGCTCCTCAGCGCGTTTCTAATTAAAGGCTCGGGCGAGGCGCCCCCCCCTCCGTCCCCATCTTCCCGCCGCCACCCCCTCCCACTCCACACACACTTGGGACCGTCTCCTTACGTCGGAGAGAGGCAAAGGAGTGACTGAGCCCTGCCCGGGAGAGCCGAGCGGGGGAGGGACAGGGGGACCGGGGCAGGAGGGAGAGAGGGCGGGAAGGGGGCTTGTGCAAGCAGCGACGCTCCCGAGGTTGCCAAGTGGACTTTTATTGTTTTCCACCCACTTCCAAGTCGATACTATCTGCCGTCTCATGTCCATCCTATAGCCTATATAAGCGGCTGCGTCGGGGCTGGCGGCGATGGAGTAGTTTGTGGATACAACGGGAGCGCAGGGACGGGAGGGGGGCGGGCGGGCCAGCCGCGGAATACTTGGACTCCCCACCACTCGCGGGCTGCTGCCGTCCGGGGAGCGGCTCCCGGGGGAAAGACACCTCGGCTTCTGGGACGGAGAGACAGGTAAAGCGGCCGGCGAGGGCCAGCAACCTCCTTCCCCTCCGTCTCCCTCCCCACGCCCGCACCCCTCCCGCCCCGCGGGGCCGAAGCGCTGCGTGCGCCGGGGCCAGTGACAGCCCGCGGGCGAGAGCGGCCCCGCCGGACCCCGCCGGAGTTGGCGGGGCAGATCCGCCGTACGGAACGGGGGCCACACGTGTGTGCGCGGGCGCTCAGCCGTCCGAAGGAGAGGGACTACGGGGATGCCGCTGGCCGCCGCTCCGGGCTGCTCCCCGCGTCCGCCCGCGCCCCTTCCCTGAATCGGGAAGAGGGACAGAGAAAGGGGAGGCTGGCGCTGCCGCTCCCTGTGCACGGACGGCTGCCCCCCAGCCGCGCACCGCCTGTCCCGCCGCTCCTACCCGCAGCCCGAGCGCCGAACCCCGCAGCGAGGGTGGGGACCCGCTCGGTGCGCAGCTGTCGCGGCTTTACGACACAAACTTCGGAGAAAGTTATCGCCCATCGCCCGCGGTGCTACGCTCCGCGGCCGCGGGCGGGGCGGAGAGAGGCGGGGCGGAACGCCGGTCTGCTTCGCCGGGCGCTGGGCGAGAGGTCCCGCCGGGCACCCCCGCCTGTCCCCGCTGCGGGGCTGCGCACCCGCTCTCCCGCGGGGCTCGGCTGCGGGAGGCCGGGCGGGCGCTGCCGCGGCGCTGGGCCGGCTCTGCCCGCGGGGCGGGCGCTGCGGGCGGCGGGGGCAGCGGCGGACCCCCCGCCCTGCTCCGCCCCACCAGTCCCCCGCGGCCCGGCGCGGGGCCTCCGGAGCGGTCTGCGCCCCCGCCTAGTGTAACCTGGGGAGTAATCTACGCGCTCTCCTTCTGTAATGTTTCCTGTTTCATCCCCACGACTCTCCCCACCTTCGACCCACCCCCCCGATTTTCTCTTCCAGTGAAACAGGAGGCCTTCCACAGCAGCGGATCGTTCCTCTTCATCCCCTCGAGCACTCTTCAGGTCGGACTGCAATGAGTGGACTGAGGTCTCCTAGGCTGCTAGGGCTGGTACTCTTAATGCTCTCAGCAGGATATTGCAAAGAGAAAACTGACTCCACAGATTTGAAGGACAAGCAAAGTCTCCTAAATCTGATCATGGAGATCATTCAGGAACTGAAAAGGTACCACCTGGAGAAGGAGAGTGGGCTGCAGTACTTCTCCAAGCATGACTATAACTTGGATCGAAGGGAAGTGGCTGACTACGGAGGATACCAGGATGAGCAGAGAGTTGGTAAGTCATAATCCATGGCATAGGAGATCTTTTTTTTTCTCTAGGGTGCCTTGGTGAATGAGACAGCACATCGGGTTACTAATTTTATATGAAGAATTCACTTTTCAAAATACTGCAGGTTCCCTTTGGTATCAGAAACAGACACAGATGGCAAATTTGGAATAGAAAACTTCCAGTCACATCTCAGAGTCTTTTACTCTCTGGATAATGTACTCTACTGAAAGTCCAACTTCCTGTGGCTTTGAACGAAACCTATTAATAAGGGAAAAGACTGAAATGGGCTGAGCTCAAAGAAACAAGGGATGAAAACGCTCTTTTTCCTGGAAGGTTACCACTTATTATAAAGTGCTTGGTTTAAGTGTTTCTTGGAAATGACCCTAGCAAGAATTCCCCTGCAGGACTCTAGTAGGTCCTTAAAGACCCCACATCTAGAAGTCTTTCCTGAAGCTCAGCTTCACTGAACTTTAGCCCTGCTTGTTCGTTCCTTTTGTACTCCAGAGGTAGCACCTTTGAAATAATAGGGAACTGAACCAGTACTCCTCTACCACTGTAGAGGCTGTGACCAATCTGGGGCATTCCTGCAGTCATACTTCTGTTCATTTAACTGACTCTTCTCTAACCTCCAGTGAAAGCCTAGGTTTGTTTGTAAGATGTTCAGGTTGCATAGAGCAGTCCAGAAGTAGACATACCAGCCACACAGTGATGGATAGTTACTGCTCAGTTTTGTGATGTACCTCTGTGCATCCTGTTGAAAATTGATTTGGCTTCTCCTGCTGCCATGCCTAATTTACTGTTCCCTGTCACTTCCAAGCCCCTACAGCATTACTGCTGCTCATCTTACCCCTCCTACTGAAAGTGACTTTCTGAGTATTTTCCAGCAAATGCTACTCACCTTTTCCCAGTGTGGCTTTTATTTTGTTTGTGTGCTATTTATTTTGTCTTTATTGATCTCATAAAACTTCATTGTACCTTTTCTTCATTCTCATTCATATTCAAATATCCTTGTGATTGGTGGTTGTCATGAAAATGTTGCTTCTCCATCTGGATGATTAATGAATGTACAAAGGAAGACAATTTTGTTCTACTTAAGATCATCAGGGGGAGAACATTTTGTTTTATAAATGCTGAAAAGTCAAAGAGGCCAGACTAAGCAGGGAATCCTGATATGCACAACTTTAAATCTCACCTTGGAACATGGACATAGTTTTTGGTCACCCTACATCAGCATATTGGTGTGAAACATCTGGCTTGTGCAGTATAATTAATTAATAAACCTGCTTCAGAGCAGATTAGTTGGTAGTGTTGTTACTGACTCCTAGGCAGGATTTTTCATTCTGTTATTATAATGGAGTTATTCCCAGCAACTCTGAAAATGAACTACTAGTTAAGAGTCTTTCATTTCAGTTTTGGCATCACTTTCCCAGTGAGTTGGTCCCATGGGAAATTTCTGAGTGAAGCATGTGTGTTTTTAATGCTCTTCATGACATAATTAGGTCAAATTGGATAAGGTCAATTTTACTTACACTGACTAAAGTTAGAAGTAAATGAAGAATGACTTTCGAGAAGTGTCTAAACTCACAAGTGAATCAGATGTGGATGGAAACGCTCTCTCGCTTTATATCTGATAAGAGGTGCCAGGGGAGTGAAAAAGGCTGCTCAGGCATTTATGGTCAAATAAATAAAGCACCATGTAGTGTATCATACACAATCAGCACTAAGCTATCAGCATAGAGTTTGTAACGGAAAGCAATCAAAGATAGCTGTAAATCAGGAAGTCACAAGTGAGGGTTAGGGCTAAAATGGATTTCAGTAAACCAGTTTCATTTTGCCATCTGCTGAACACAAAACGCAAGGCGGTAAACCACAAACACAGGGAGCCAGAAGAGAGCAATTTGCTTGGAATCATTTCCTGTGAATTTTATTTACTGCTAAAGGGGAAGGAAAAAAAGATTCCTGTAAGTAGATCAATCCAGTTCTGTGATTACAGCAGAACAGTGCTAGTACAAACATACCTGTGATAGAATAGTGGATATATTTGTATAAGAGAATTAGAAGACACAACCCCAAACTTGAGTTTATATCTTTGGATCTTTATCACTCGTGTAATATATTATTTCTGAGCAACCATGAACTAAAATTTCTTGAAGAATTTAAATCTAGGTAAACTTGATAATATAATTCATAGAGAGCTAAAATCTGACTCTTAGTTAATTACCATCATCATTAATGACCACACATCTAACAGACATTGTTTCATCATCACAGTGTGTTTCACAGAGCATTTTACAAAGTGCTTGAAATTTGGCCTACTATATGCAAAGGACTTTTGACCTCTGTGCACCTGTCAAGACACAGTGGTGATGTTTGCTGGACAGAATATTCCCTGTCCTCATACTATGCTTGGCAAGCAGAGTTCCAGTGCAGCAGAGTGACTATTCTGTTTTCTGTCCAACAGAAATAGTTCCCAGAGATCTGAGGATGAAAGACAAGTTCTTAAAGCATTTAACAGGTATGCTTTAATTTTGCATTGGTATCCATCATTTAATGTACATACTATAAGCTGCACTACTCTTCCTGTGACCTGTGCTAATTCATAATTTATTGTTTCTTTGTATTTCAGGTCCACTCTACTTTAGCCCAAAATGCAGTAAACACTTTCATCGGCTTTATCATAATACAAGGGACTGCACCATCCCAGCATGTAAGTGACAAAACGAGAAACTTCCCTGAAACAAAAGGAAACCCAAATTTAATAGGTCTATCAGGTATCAGTGGTGATACAAGGTCAGAACTCATTGTTTCCAGTGAAGAGTTTTGAATGCTCTGAAATATACTAAGTATTCTTTACAGCATTGCTAGGACAGCATCAGCATTACAGAGAGGAAAATGGAAACAAAACCTTTTCATTGCAAATACATTGTGTACGATGGCTCTAAACACTGTGTCCTTACGTAGTGATGTATATGCCTCCTGGGTTCCAAATCAAGTGTTTGCTTTTCACAGGAACATGACCCCTCTCACAAACATCTCATATTTACTTTCTAGTGCTGCAAATTCAATATAGGATCAGAAATCCAGGTGGGATTATTTCCTTTTCATTGATTATTTATCTAGAACATATTTTATAGACATTTTCTATTTCAACTATTCAGCTACCAATCTATCAGTCATGTTGACAATGAATCTTTGCAACACTTGAGTTCATTGAATTACAAAAATATAACTTCCTCAGGCTTAGGAAAAAAAGTGCTGATGGACACAAAAAAGCAAATGTAGTTTATGATATCTCTTCACTGTTGGCAGCACAGAGACAATGAAATCAAACATTGGCATTTATCAGTCCACAGATGTGACTCCAGATTCATACAGAGGTGGACCTGTTGAGTAAGCAGATGCTATTTTAGTACAGCCTTTTCAGAATGGAAGCACACTTTATTTTACTTGTTTGAGGTCAACCAGTTGGGTCAGTAGCAGAGCTGGGAATAGAAACAAGAGTTACAGATTCCAAGTTTCAAGTATTAATAAATATTTCAGCCCAATATACTTTAAAGGCATATTTGGTAAGAATTGTGGACTTTTTCCCTGTTTGTAAGGCTTCAGATTAGGAATGCCTTGGAAAGATAGGGATTTGTAGATGATAGCTAGCCAGATCACATTCTGTTTGTATGGGTGGAAATATAAGTTGTTCATAACTTGTCTGTTTGAACAAGCAAATGGTCATATTACCTTTTTCATAAGGATTACAATACAAACGTCATTTGACTCAGCACAGCTCCAAGCTGTGAAGCTAAAAACTAGTTGGCCTAAAGTCTAAATTAGCCTTTTCCTTCTGACAGGTGACATACCCACCAATATCATGTCTGGATAATGGAGGATAATTTGTACGAATAGCAATTATAGCATAACTATGCTGTGAGTTAGAGATTGTTAACGTTGCATCTCTAGGAAACATTAGATGTAGTTACTCATTAATGAAATAATGCCTAATGAAAATCAACATCAGTTACTGGATTGAACTGACTAGCATCTTTTGAAGTAACTTTCTTCTAGGAAAATGACGTAAACAGCCTACTTTAATTCTTCATGCACAGAATGATGTCACTTTTTGACTTCAAATAATACTGCTCATTCTGTGTAGAAATTCAAAGGCCAAAGAAATTAAAAGCATCTATGAGGCTGCAATATGGTGGTAGCCAGTACAAAAGAATTTTGTTGGCAGCCTTTCTAGTATTTTGCACACTGTAGTAGCATTGACACCTGAAAAGTAATTTACTTTTCTGTCTGTCCATAACTAGCTTTCACAATACTTGCTTTTGGTTTGTCATGTTAATGAAAAAAAAAACCAACCCTTTTGATTTCTTTTTTTTTTTTTAATTTTGCATTGGTTCTGTTCCTTATTACGAATGCATCAAAAAGAAGAAGGTACCTAAAATATGAACAACTAACAATAGGACTACTGTGGAAAAAACAATTTTACTAGTTTTGAGATGAAACTTGATACAGTTATGAATGTTTATGATGTGGTCACATAATTGGGCTGGACTTAACATTCCTATGACTAAATGTTATTTGTCTAATTTGAAGAAAATCTATTGGAGAGTGGCATTACTTAACATTAAGTTGATAGATTGTTTGTTGAGGGCTGGATTTCAAAGGTGGGTGACCACAACTTACTCTTCCTCTAGTATGGAGATACTACAGTCACATGTTTAGATCCTGCATGTAAGCATAGACACAGATATATAAATTTTCATGCATATATACACTTGGAGTGCCTCCAAGCACATTCATGCTATTTGTTTACAGATGGAACATATGCAGAAGTCAGTGCACAGTTAATGTGGCATTAGACATGGCTTTCAGTTACACAGTTTTTACACACTGCATTTCTAAGTCTAAGGAGTTGACTTTTATTCTATTGCAAACTAAGGTATTCATTAAACTTTATTACAACACTAATTTTACACTGACACCAATGTTGGTTTTTAAAGGCAAAATTGGTTACTTTGGTAATCTATTTATGCTCCTTTTTCATGACAGACTATAAAAGATGTGCCAGGCTTCTTACTCGGTTGGCAGTAAGCCCAATGTGCATGGAAGGATAAAGGTAAGCTTTTTCTTAGCAGTGGTAATATTCCACTGCATAGCAAAGCAGTGGATGTTGTGCTTCATACATGAGAATTCATGGGTGTATAATAACAACTGTCCTTTAGCAAAGGTATTCCCCTCTCATACAACTTAAAGGAACTGGCTTAATCTGGCAAATTTTGGCATCAAGGAAAGGGTACCCCCTGCTGGAAGTCATTACATAAAAGTCCATGTGCATCATCTGTGAATTATTTATAGCAGCATACAGTTAGCAGATAGTGACTTGTTGTTGTAGAACAAAACTCTACAGCTGTGGATTATTTTTCAAGAGTTGACTCAGTACACAATTGCCTGTATCAGGAGCAGCAGCCACCCTTTTATGTGTGCAGCTGTACATCTATGGTGTACTCTTTAGTCTGAGTTAATATATACATAGCTATACACATGAAAGCTTTATAAATGTAGATAGGCTGCAGGTGCTTTTATAGTAATTCAATTAAAATGTATTATTAGTAGCACTGATAAACTAACTTCAAGCTACTCGGATTTCCTGGGATTTCATCGTGTTCACCTCTCATGTCTATGGGTTAATTCCCTCCCTTCTTGCCTACATGTACCTCTACTTCCCACAAATATTTGGGAAATTTCATCATGCACCAAAATAAAAAGCCAACCAACCGACCCAAAAAGTACCTCCAATCTATCTGTATTTTTAGGAAACTGTCACAAAAGAATACAAAAGGACTAATTCACATTCTGTCCTCAACCTTTTCCTGAGACAAAGGGATAAATAATGACCGTATGGACCTGTTAGTAACAAATGCTGTCAAACCAAGGTATTTTAACTGTGTGACAAAATACACATCCGGTAGAGAGAATCAGTGAGAAAAAGTAATAAATATTAATCATTTTAGTTTACTTTTTTAAAGCATTGACAGTGTTTTGCATGGCATTCTCAGAAGCATGCTAGGGAAATTTGATCAAGGTAAATGTAAAAATGACTGGAAAAAGATACACAAGTTATTAGTGCTTTACTGTCAAAACTGGAAAAATGTATTGAGCAGAGTCACACAGCTTCATTTGGGTATGATGTTGTTCAATACTTTCATTAATAACTTGTGTGATAGAATACTATATTTAAGGATTAGAGTAGTGTAGGAGAAGCAACCACGACGCAGTACAATCTTGAAAATATAATAATCTTAGAAAATAAGCTGAATAGTATAAAACAAGGATAAAATTTAAAGAGCAGAATTATGAAGTCACGTAGGAGTATTCAGCTTCAGAGTTACCAGAGTGGCAGCATACATGGCATTTTGTGAACAGACAAAATGTTTTGTCAAAAACATAGGGGTTGTAGTGGATCACAAACTAAACAAGTCAACCATGTCGCACTTGAAAAAAGTCAAACAACATACTGAAATTCATAAATAAAATAATTGTTTATGAAACATCTGAAATAATCAGTTACTGGAATACTGTATTTAATTAAGGGCACCACCCTTGAAGACATATGGGTGCTTCTTAAAAGAGTCCAAAGAAGAGCAATGTGGATTACCAAAGGCCTAGAAAGAGTTTAAGAGAACAGTTAAAGGAATTGGGATTGTTTAGGCTAAAGAAAAGATGACTGCAGGAAAACATAAGGGAGCTATTCAATTTCATAAAAGGTGGCTACAAGCCATTCTCTCAATCCAGTGTGGATAAATGAAACATAATTTGTTTAACTTTGCAAATAGGTGAATATTATTACCAATACCAATAAGCGGATACATCAGAGTAGGAAATTCTTTTCTCCCTTTCTTTAGGAAGTTTTGTCTGTATCTTAACATCCTGTCATGTAAACACAAACTTGTAATATGAAGGAACAGGAGCTAAAGTAGTTCACATCTCAAGCTGGGAGTCTATTTAAAAATGTCCATCTCTCAAAAAACATCTTTGCTCAACTAGTAGGCATGTTGCAATGTCAATAACAACTCCACTTCTGTTACACACAGACACAAATCAGTAGTGGTAGAATTGTTAAGTAACCCCTGTTAGTAGACAGACAGACTATTCTCTACCACATATGCTTTGAGATTCATAAATGCCTCCATAAGATTAAGCATCTTTTCCCCTCAAAGCTTTTTCACTGCATCTGTTCAATTTGTGTGAAACAAATTAGGTTTCCTCTTTTGCTTATTATCTGATTTTCATTTCATTGGAGGCTTCAAGTGGGCTGGGCTACAGATGGATTATTACCCTGGCAAACTGGTAGTTTTGGTGGATTTTTCAGATCTGTGGACATCTATCCATGTTTAGAGATCAAAGGCAAAAAAAAAAAAAGATTTGTTTTCCTTTCTACATGAAATGCATTTTGGACTATCACAGCTTTAAAGCACACAAGACATTGAAACTCTGAGCTAAGATCAAACAAGAAAATAAGGAACAAAACCAGGAATTAGACAGCTGTGACTGTCTCATACCTGAGCGGGCCCATGTGTGTTTGTGGTACGTGTCTTATGGAGCTTTCGCTTTTTCTCAGTTACCCTACACACATGTGTAACTGGGCTCCATCTCTTTTTTTTAGTGTATGTTCCCATTCTGCCTCTCCCACAGATATGAGCAATGCAGGGACCCAGTAACAGCCCTTCAACTTGTTGAGATTGCATTAGTGAAGCCAGAGCAACACATTTGTATTGCCACATCACTCAGTAGTCCTTTTATTTTTTTTTTCAGTCAGCAACCCAGGCAATATTCCTTGGCTGCCACCAGCACTATCTCTGATTAATTTTATTCTGTAACCTCTTCTTGCGGTCAGCACAGCTATGCTAAGAGTCCTGTCCTTGATGCTCTTTTTTGTTTTGTTCGTCAGCCAGCTTCCTAGTATTTCGCATATTCCATGGTTGCTTTGTCCCACCCCATACAGATACATCCCACAAATGTAATGTCAGGAACAAGATTCCTGAAGACTTCGCCTAAATAAAGTTCCCATTTCAGATATTGAGTATTTCCTATGATGGTGATGAATCTGAAAATCTGTCCCATTTGACAGCATTTGTCACAGCCACTTTGGCTACAGTCATACAGATTTTACTGCTTTTGTTTGGAAACTGCAGGTGTTACTGTTGATGCCCTCCATTTTCTTGTACCATGAGTAGTAGTTCAAAGACTAAGGACTGCATTATCACATATTATTACATCCTTCTGTTTTGAAGATTTCTTCTGATTTCTATACTGATAAGCTTTTATGTTTTTTTTTTACTTTTTTTTAAAGTAAAAACAGTTTTTTCAAATAAAGTAAAACTAATGACACAAACACTTTTGCACTAATAAATACAAGACTGGTGCAAGTAGTAGGAATCTTGGGCTAAGCAGAGAAAATTAGGTTTTATATACTATAAAAAGAGTATGGAAAAAATCTATTAGTTGCTTCCGTCCTTAAGAAGCACATACAAAAAATTAGTATTTGTACATACAAAGGTCTAAGATTCTTTATAAAATTTCTAATAAGCTAAAGCACACTGATAACTGAAATTTCCTTTGGAACTCAGAAAAACCTGTGTAAATTCCTCAAGATGTATTGTCCATACTAGTAATGCACATGAAAAATGCTGAAAATACAAGTTAAAGTTGGAAACTTCATATACATGAAAACTAGAATACCCCACTGAATATCCCATTCCTATACAGCATTTTTTTCAAACTGTTCTTAAACCAAGATAATATTTGGGTACTTAAATTTGGCTTCAAGTGTTTTGTTACAATGGAAAAAACAGCCTTTGATTGCTTTCTCTCTTACACTGCTTCTTGTTCAGAGTAACATCGAGTGCATTCAAGAAATGTAAGACACTTTCATTTCATAAAAGTGAGGGTGAAATTAAGATGAGGGGGTTGTGTATTATTCAGTGAAGGCAGACCCTCTTTTTCTAGAATGTATAGCTTGACTCATCACATACAGCTTTTCAGGGCATGTTCAGTCACCTCCTGGTGCCAGGAAGTAGTTCCCAAGGTAACTAATTTAGGACTTTTATCAGAACTACTGCTTTGCATTAAATAGGCAGCCAGTGCAGGTTAGTAGTGTGGCACAGTCCAAGTTTATTAAGAGCAATTTGTACTTTTGCTTACCGTGGGATGTCTGTGGCTAACACCAGATGGAACATTAAGAGCTTTATCATCTTCAATGAGTGGATCTCTCTCATTACGTCACAGACTTCCACCTGGGTGTGCACACTTGGGGAAAGAATTTTTTGATGTAAGCACATGGAAGTTCTGCTACAAAATCCTACTGGCACGGTATTTTAAGGTTTATATTGATCTTTAAACCACTAAATTCTTCTCATATACATTAGCTTTTTCTTGCAGGGTTTATCATCATGCACAGATAATAACTAGAAAGAAATCTGGAAAGCTGTAATATGCCTTTACACTAGCTTTCATTTGTGCTTTTAAAAATTGGAACAATTGCATGGTTTGGGGGCTTTTGTGGGGTTTTTTTCCCTTCATTAGCAAAGGAGAACTAAAGATTGAGTTAAAGAGGGGAAAGGAACTGTATAGTTACCTATGTTCTCAACAGAGGCTGTAGTCAAATTGTGTTCAGGATCTCCAGTAAGATTACCAGTCACCTTTCAGCTAAATTACGGTCTAATTTTCCTAGACTGATCCATATAATGTGAAATAAAAATTTAAAAGAAAGTACAGCAGATTAATCAATGCTAAAAATATGAGGCCTTTTCAAGGGTCTCTGAAAATGCCAGGGGTTTAGAAAACTGTAAGTTAGCTGAGCACTGGGAATCTAAGATCCAGAGCTTTTGATCAGATACCCATGCAAAAGCAGGTCTGGATAAGCATCCTATCCACTGTTTTTCACCCTCAGCGAGCTGCATATTCCCATTAGTAATGAAAATATTTATTACATTTTCAGTGTTTAACTTGTCAGTTGTACCACAAGTGTACCACACACTGATCAAACCGAAAGCACGTTAATTTTTTTTAAACATCACTTTTAAACATCATAGCCTAAACAGGGTACAGTAGGACCATACATACAGAAAATAAGCTAGATGAAAATGCAAGACAAGGAAAATTTACATCAGTTTCCACTCTAAGGAAAGACATTAAAAAAAAAGAAGTCATTGTCCTATCTGCAAAGCCAGAGAAAACCCCTAAATTACATTAAGCTTTTCTGTAACATTATTACATTTCCTAATAGCTTTCAAAAATTGCAAAACTAAATGTTTAAATACTACTAACAAGTATTTCTGTATGCACCAATAGCTTGATTTCCAATGGATTATGTCAAGTCCAACTGACTTTGCATCCAAATGATTCTATTATGAATTATAGTTAAGCAGTAGAAAATGTAGAGAAACACAGAGTATCAGAGAATTCACCCTGATCATGGGAAGGAGAGGTACCTACGTTCAGACAATACAAAAGTTTTAACTGTGAAAAACGTCATTAACAGAACTCTAGCATCAGAGTACCACTGGTTTTTATCTCCCACATGGACTTTTGACATCTGTGAGACATACAAGCTTCAGCTGAATCTGTTCACATGTAAGAGCGATGTCTTTTCACTGTGTAGTTCCTGCTAATTAAAAAGACATCATACATTTTTTAGTTCTAAAAAAGAATAATAACAGGCTTAGGAGGACATGAAACTGGGTGGACAGACTTGCAGCATTCAGTGGTCATCCATCTAGAAAATCTGGTTGCAGAAAACAAACTCAGAAGTTACTGGAGAGGGGATGGACTTTTAGATACATATACTCAGTTACACAACATTTTCTTAAAATGGTTTAAAGGTGTGGGGGAATGGGGGCCTGAAACCTTCACTGCACAACCTCTGAATCAACATTTCTGGAGTATAGACAATATACATACATAAGCAATGTGGAAACCTGTTATTTTGTATCAGTGATTTTGATATCAGTATCATAGAAGTGGTTTTGGTTTCATTCCAAGAAACTATTCTGGGAAGAGTTACTAGAACCACCAGCAAACTGAACCACTGCAGCTCCTCCTCAGTTTGTGCTGCCTCAGTGTTTGCATGTTCCAGGAGCTATATTTATACAACCTAATCTCAGAAATTTACTTCTATTTGTTTCTTGTTTATACGATTCCAAGTTTCTTCAAACGGGCCCAGAGGAATATCAGATTCTTCCTAGATCTTATGAACAATTTACTGACACCAAGGCATCTAGACAGAATTTTGCAGTCTGATAATGCTATTTCTGAGGTTTATTCACTTTTTGACTTCACAGCTGCAGTCATTAGAACAGGTCAGACTTAACTATGAGCATATTTTATATAGGAACTGGATTTTCCTTATCTGTCTACCTAAAATGAACCAACACAGCCTCAGCTAACAAACTGTTAATTTAACAGTCAGGCTGTTAACAAACTGAGCTAAATAAGAAATGCGCTACTGGATCTTTCAAAAGTTCTTATGGAATTCTCAAGTTTTATTTATTATTTTCAGCATTTTAAACACATTTTCAAACACATGTATGTGAATATAAAAATGGTGAAAGGCAATTTTCTTCTTTCTTTTAATCCACCAGATGTTATTACCATGACAAGAAACACCAAGAACCAAGAGAAGTGCCTTGGAAACCAACAGGGAAATAGAACTTACTACCTTTTAGCAAATTCCATTGTGAACAAGAGATTTATTTTTGCAGATGGAGACTACTTCCCATAATTCTTTTAACATGCATTTTGTATGCCATCAAGTTTGCAGACTGACATTCTTTACAGTAGCATAACAGCCAGTAGTATTTAATGCTCCATATTTAAAAACACACTTTACAATTGATGTGTAATGCTGCAAAAAATGATGTAAACACAAGTATTTCACCAAGAAAATTGATGTTCTATTGCTTAATTCTAAAATTTTAAGGAATGTTTGTTTGTATATCTAGAACTACTAAAGATCTGCTCCACGGTAGTTGTGGTCACTTGATACCCTTCATGCTTATGCAATTTTTTTAAAAGTTTGGTTAAAACAGACTTGCATTGGGGTCACATTGTACCCTGGGAGTACAAACTGCATGACAAACAGAAATGTAATTCCAAGTAGACATACTTTTTGGGACAGTGGAGCATGGATTTTGTACACAAACACAAGCTGCCATTAATTTACTTTATATAATAAATGTATAAAACATTCCAGTGAACGTGCAATATGTAAATACTGTAAATAACGAGCATAAGTAATAAAGTGTTTGGTATTAAGCTGTTCTCAATTTGCTTTCTGTTCACTGAATCCAGGTAAACAAGCTACCCTCTCGTAGCTACTGTCTACTTAAACCTCTTTCCAGTAAGAGCTCACTATTGTAATAAGGAAAGTTATATCCACCTCAGAGAAGTTCAGTAATCTGGACACTCTCTCTGTGTCTTCCAATCCCACGAAATGCCCGCAAGGCTGCTCCAATTTTCTCTAGCATTAGAAGATGTAATGTTTTTATGAATCACAGTTGGTTTAGGATTTTTTGTTTGTTTGGGATTTGGTTTGGGGGGGCTTTTTGTTCATGTTTGTTTTAGGGGTTTTGTTTGTTTTTGCAAGTTTTGTTGTTGGGATTTTTTTAAATAATCTGCAGTCTCTTCATGATACTGCAAGGCAATATAATCAGCAAATGTCCAGTAAATCATTTTACTATTCTAGAATTTTTAAGGAGTCACTTATGTGACTCATATTTTAAGGAGAACACTTACTTGAAAATCCTTGATACACATTTCTCTTTCTTCCTTAAATCAGGTATTAAATCCAGTTGACACAATAAAACGGCTCAAATGGAAAGAGATTTTTTATGTGCAATCTGTAGATGAACGACATGTACTTTTTTATCTAATACTGGCATTTAGTTTCAATTCTATCCTCAATTTGAACCACAAAATGTAAAACCAAAACTAGACACGTCCCTCCCCACCCTGGAAACTCTAGGACCTGAGATTCTTGAAATGGACATTTAAGAGCCTTCAGCATCCAGCTCTTTAGAAGAAAAGAGAAAATGGCAGAAGTACAAAATCCCATCCAAGAACGTGGCTGCGTTTAGCAGGGGAGAATTACATATTTTTATTTGCTTTCAGTGAACACTAAATGCTAACGTTTCATCTCTCAATGGATGCAATATGTGGCTACAGAAAACTTGGTAGTTAAAGGAATCTACTTCTACAGGATTCACTCAGCTGCTCACCTGCAGTAAACATGTGGGTGGAACTCTGTGCTTCACTGTGGTTCCACTGAACAAACAGTACCGTGCAATTGTCCCTCCTGAAGGCAATTCCTGTTCTCTATTCTTGGCATCTACAGATTTGTATAACATGCTATGGTGATCTCCTTCCCCTCCTCCAGAAAAAAAAAACTACTACTAATAAAAATCAATCTATCAGTTTATTCCTCCTACTAGAGTTAGTGAATTATTTAGCCAACAGATTACTTGCTGAATATGTGTCTCAAGGCTGAAACTTTTAAATCCGAACTGAATTTAAATTAAATAGTTTTGATTTAGTATCACTTTACAGGAAGATTGCTAAGCCTAGTAAAGGTAAACAACCTTATCCTTTTATCTCCTGTTACTTCAGCAGCTCAAAGATTTAAGACTTTTAAATCTTAGCTTTAATATGTAGGAAACTGTTGAATTCCTACACAGCCATGAATGGGAAAGCACACCATGTTCTCAATCTTGTGAGTTATTTTAATTTCACTGGAATATTTGAAATGGTCATTCAGGCAGAGAATAGCATTAGATTACACCTAAACACTTCCACCTTTGAGGCTAATGCATAAAACCACATTTAAGAGGGTTTGTCCCTAACTGCCCATCATTTTTCCCCATTTACTTTGTCAAAGCATGCATAAAAGGACAATATTTATTCCAGAGTCAGTGCTTAATCGGACCTGAAATATTGTGTTACTCTTTGTGCTTGAAGTGAAACAGCTATTAACTTGCAAATTTCTACTTGATCTTTAGAAGTCAAAACTACTGGTAATGCAATAATGCACAAAGATTCTGATTTCTGTGTTTAAGCGTTCCATGTACCACTTGCCTTTTTGTAAGCAGGTTCTTAAGTTATAGGTCTGATTGAAATTTTAGCACAAGACAGAAATGTCCCTAACACAAAACAGCTGTTCTACAGCAAAAGTCCCAAGAAACTTAATTCCTGTGGTGAAAGTTGCAACACACACAGAGTGACACCACCATTCCAACCTCCCCAAGAATAACAGTATCCTCTACTGAAATACATCTTTCCCCCAGAAGAAAAAGCAGGTGACAAATACACCAGACTACTACGTTGGAAGGCAGGAAGAGACACAAAAAAAGGTTAAATAAATCTGAAAGCAAATTTTATAGATCCAGTTTTACAGATGTGGTAATGCTTGTTCATACCAATGCAGATACCAGTTAAAATAGGAAAATCATCATGGTACCAGTTACATTACTGATCTCAGTGCATTTACATTTCTAAGGCAGACAAGAAAGGTGATGTTCAGACAAGCAGGTACAGATTTTTACAAAGCATTTTGTCCAAGAGCAGAACTATCTACTTACTGGCCTTTGGTTAACTTTGTACTATATTACAGATGGACTCTATTTGGGTTGAACTATGCTTTCAGAGAACACTTCTGACAGGCTGTCCATTCTCCTGAGTAAATCTGTAAATACTGTCTGATGCTCATGTAGGAACTGGGATTATAGCAAATTTCTCATCTATTATATTGCGTGGATTTGAGTATTTTACTACTATATGTGATTTCACATTCCAGCTTTTAAGCTGATACATTTTGTCGTCAAACTAAATGCTACGCTTCACGTACTTGTGCCAGTGTGCTACGAATCGACCAGAAGACCAAAGGAAGACTACAAGTCCTAACCAATTTCTGAACTGTGTTCATCTTAACTAGTATAAAAGTGTTCTGGCACAAAAATTATTTCTTCTTTGAATAACTAAGCATTTAAACTGACAGAAAAAGCTATTTTCACTGGACTCTGATGACACACAAGGACGCTTTGCTTGCTTAAGCTTTCAAATAGTGCTGAGAGCAATGCCTGTCAGGCAGCAGTTCTTTGAGTCTAGAAGGCTTCCTGTGAAACAGCTTCCATCCAAAGGCTGCCTCATCTAAGTTACACATCAACTATTATCTCACAGACTCCCACTGAAAGTTGACTGAAATTAACTCGCTGAGGACACGATGACAAGACCTCAGTTTAGTTAATACAGCACATAAAGAAGCAAGATGTTACTGTTTCAGTGCTTGTGAAAAAGCACTGGAAGAGTTTACAGATAAATTAATTCTGAATTATATACTTTATTACTACACTGATGAGTGACAAAATCGTTGATCATGTAATCCAATTAAAACATTCCTATATCTTTTCATTAGATGATAGAAAAGCTAAAATACAAAATTAAACTGAATAAGTACTGAACACAAGGCATAATTTTACAATTTAAATACATCAATCAAGTAAACTTCACGTATTTCAGGAAAAGCTAATTATTTTCTTTTAGAAATTAAATGATGAAGTATTAATGAGGTTTCTCCAAAAATGCTTTACAACATCTAAGACATTGCTCGTAAACAGTTTCAAAGTCCTTTTCATTCCCCTAGAAAAGAAGAGAGGAAAAAGACTGTAAGAATAACAGTACTAACTAAAAAAAAAATAAAAATTGCATCCTGGTTTCCCCGTTGTCATAAATGGTGCAAATACTTGGTGATAGTTTTTGCATATTTCTCTCTAACATGAACTCAAGAACTTCCACAGACAAACACTGTGACTTTGTATGCAACAGTCCTGGATGACTTTCCTTCACACATTTTCTTCACAAATTTTACTTCCACTCGCTTTTTGAGCCATTATAAATCTTTTCCTTTTTTCTTTATATTTACACTAACCTATCTCGTTGAGTTTCAGTTTAATGAAGCAATGTGTGGAAAAAAATCCAAACCAAAATTCTTTTTGTTTTGAATCTGCTTCTCTCCCATTAAAACCATTTCATATTCTCTACTTCCTGGGTAATGAAGAGCAATTCCTTATTCACCTTTTCCCATTATATCAAGATTTTATAGAACCCTATCGCATCTTCATCCACTTCTCTTAGCTAAACTGAAGAATATTAATCTAATTGTTTGTTCTTGGCTCGCATTATTCAACTTCTTTGATCACCCACATCCATGCCTTTGTCTCTATCTTTCCTGATTACATCCTCTGCAAGGAGGCTGATCAACCAGGGCTTCACCCAGTACTGAAAATATAGGTGCACTGCATTATTTAAATGTAAATAAATGCAAGCATAAACACATTTTCCTTTCCTACTACAGTAATTTATATTGTTTTCTTGTAATAAAAAAAATATGTTTACACTTGGTTTTGTATAACTTTACATTATATGTCACATGCCAACTGTGGGATCTGGAAAGATTAAATACTACACATACACAATTTTTAGCCAAGCCACCCAAAGAATTTCTTACACTTACGTAGTATGGATCTTCAATAATAAGCTGTTTCTGTGGATCATAACTTCCAAGTAGCTCAATTTTGGCCTTGCAGTCTTTAATTTGGTTGCTTTTCCTGTTCAGATCTCTGTAAAAGAGAACATAAAATTTTCCCCTGAATTTTTCTCCAAAATTTCTCCATCAACACAAGATTTTCATGACTGTTTCTAGACAACACCGGAAAATAACACATATTTGGACTCAGTCAATCCTGTGGACCCTACGCTGCTGTTTGGTTTTGTTTCTTTCCTATTGTGTGGGGTCCTGTTCAATTGAGTATTACACATAAACTTAATTCAGAGCATAAACAGTCAGGCACTTGACCTATAGCTTAACAAAACTTTGTAACAGTAAGTTCAGCAACTTCTTCCTCAAATCAATCATTAGTACTTTCAATATCTACCCTTGGCTTGTGTTGAACAAAAAACAATGGAAATTATCCAGATATTTCTCCAGAAGTTTGAGTAAGCATCTCCTACCTGTTCAAAGCCAGATTAAATTGGTATAATGCAAGTTCTCTCAATACTACCTGTAACTCATGTGAAGTCCTACTACAGACAGTTAACAGAAAATGGTAAATGAGTGAGTTACATCTGTTTTCATTTTGATATACTGTAACATTTTATCAGTTGTCACATCTTCTTCTTCTGCATTGCCTCTCATTGATAAAACATTCTGGTTTTGAGATGGTATTTTCGCCATCTACGATCCCAAAGGCAGTTAAAAGGCACCTCTCATCATCTCCAGATTAAAGACCACTCAGTACTATGATTTTCACAATGAACTGCCAGAACATAGTAAATTCTTTTAATATTACACATTTCCATACCAAATTGCCATTTTACTTACCATTAAAAAAGGCAAAAAAAGCCCCCTGTGAATACTTAGTCATAAGCATATCAATGTTAAGAAATTAAACTCTAATCATTCATGCTGATAAATTAATTTCAAATAGTTTAGAAATAGCAATGAGACCACAATACTGGTTTTGCTTGAAGAAAAATCAGGGCTCCTCTTTCAACCAAGAAGGTACTGCTTGAATTTACAGATTTTCAATAAATTCTCTAGCCTTTTATTATTGGAAAAAATGTCAAACTATTTTCTTAAAGGTCTCTGGCAGACCACTTAGTGAACAGGAGAGGGACAGACAGCTCTGGTACTAAAGAAAAGGGATATCCCAAATCTTCCTTTTCTGACATGGGAGGCATTCCATCAACACCTGGAATCAGCTTGCCCTCCCAGTGCTACAAATTAGGTGTCCCAGGCAAAATGGTTGAACTCAGTGCAAGTTTAAGGTGAAACTGTAGCGTAGCAGTAGCAATATCCCAGTTGTAGTTCTGACATTTCTTCTGCTCTATAGTTCATACCATATAAATTGTTAATTGAAATTTGTTTAAGAATTCAAGTGAAAATAGAAGTAAGCCTAGTCACGTCATTGCCTGACACCCTGCAGTCAAGCCAAGTGTTATATACCCTTGTTCTTGCAGACTCTGGAAGAGAGGTCATTCAACCATTCTAGAAAATTCAACAAAATCATACTTATTTCAGTTAAGTGGTGCTGCTTCTAGAAGTCTTTATGTGCTACTAACAGGGTTTCATTTGGGTTTTGTTTTGTTGTTGGTTGTGGTGGTTTGGTTTGGGCTTTTTTAAACTAACTTTACAATAGCCCTTAAAAGCACTTTGAAAGCTCAGCTCCTTAATCCTTACTGTGTATAAACTTGAGTAGAAATTTTGCTAGTGATATCCAAATTTTTACACTAGGCAGCTACTTCACCAAATCTTTCTAAAGAGCACTTAATTAGAACACAGCTAACAATAAAACAAGATTTCCTCCAGCTAACAACTCTGCTTATTTCAGAGCTCACTCTATTTCTATAAAAAAAAGTAAAAATACTCTCGCCATATTTAATCCTTTCCAAGTTGCCACAGTTTGTCTTTTAGCTGCCATGCAATTAGAAACACAGATCACTTCAATCAAGACATTAAGTACACCCTCATTCTTAACTATAAGGGCATCAGCTGTACAGTAACTAAATTTCCATCCTTAATCCTTGAGTGGCACATATCACACAAATAAACCATTGACTTCTAGCTCATTAAACTTATTAGAACTGAAGAATCTATCCTAATAGGATATCATTCACATACATGTTAAAAAAAAATACCCAAAACAAAAGAACACTGAGACAAGCAAAGCAGTTAAATGTGACATCTGTCTTCAGAGTGACTTATGAGACATCACTATAAGTAATCCATATGAATTTGTTTAATTTCTTCATACATTACCTTAGATTGCTCTCATCCATACAAAGTATGTAATCAAATGTCTGGAAATCCTCTTTAGTAACCTAGAATTAAAAATAGATGCTTTAGCCTACAAACTTCATTTGACTTATAAGAAGAGGAAAAAAAGTAGTTTCAAATTCTGAATCTCTGATTTACTAAAAAAGACAAGATGGAAAGAATAAAACTGCATCTTCGTAAACTTTTACAATAAGTTATGGCACTTTAAATATACCTTGCCATGATTATTTATCCATTTCTGCAAGTATTCCATAAAAAAATCTGAGTCAGTTATTCAACCAATCTTTTTTTTTTCTTTTTTTTTTTTTTTTTAAATTTCATTCATCAACTTAAACATCATTAAAAGTTACATTTCTAGTACTTTTCAACTACTAAAACTGAAGCAGATTTTCAATTGTGGAAACTATGCAATACAAATGGTTACAAATAAAATAGAAAAATTACTTTCTTGATGGAACAACAAAAATGTAACCTGGAATCAATTGCAGTACTTCCAGTCTAGAAATTTGTCACTGCACAGAAAAAGTTACCAGGTGAAATTCAAAGCTGAAGTATTATGGTATGACTTACAATCTCTTAAAAACAAATGCATCCATAGTATTTTAGGCCATGTAAATTCACAAAATTTATAATATGATGTGAAAAAATCTATTGTAATCTTCCTACCACAATACAATCTGTTCTTCTTATTTCCTGTAGTTTACTGACCCCTAAACATGAATATTAACTTAATTCAGTGATTTGAGTTCAGAGGCAGATAGGCAAATATAGCAGATAAACCACTAACTTAAGTGCTAATGTCACCTGTACTGTTACAAAGATGGATGCAGATATTTACCTGTCATTGTATTTCAGTTTACATTTAAGCCTTAGCTTAAGCTAAAATGTTCCCAGTCCGTGCCCACAATGCTCGTGTTGGGTTTCTTGAACGAAGTGTCCATAATGAGGATGAATAAAAGGAGTAAAATCTATAATGAGCTCACATTAAGACTGCATTTCACACATAGTGTCTCCTATGTGTCCTGTGTGAAGTATCATAACCAACAAACTTGGAAAGTTTGTTCAGAACAGGCTTTTCTGGCAGACATCTCTGGGAAGGATGGGCTAGAGAGGTGAGTGAGCATGTAAACAGACAAAAAGGCAAAACATCATCCTGTAAGTCAGAGGTTTAACTTTTAAAAATTACTTACATACTAAAAAGATTTAGATGGCAAAACAATCCATTTTGTGCAAACAGCAAATGGGTACTGATTAAGCTCCCCTAACAGGGAGTAAGAAAAGACAGACAGATGTTATTACCAGCATAAAGCCATAAATGAAACATTTTACACAAAGAGAACTGAAGATGTGAGGTGTGTTGGGGGAGTATGAGAAAAGAAAGGGTTAATGGTGAAAACTAATGCAGACTTGTTTATTTTCACTGTAAAAATATTTGCTGTATTCATGCAGTGCCTGTGACCTATGAAAATATTTTTGCAGTGAAAATAGCTCTGTCTTCCTGGCAAATCTAAGCAGTACCTCTACAAGCTGCTTCTGATTGCTCTACACAGCTAAACACTGGCCCCTATGAAAATATGAGGGCACAGATTTCTTTGTTGTACAGATATATGTGAGAAGAAAAATTAAGAAAAAAAGGAAAAACACACCTGTCACACTTCCCACTTGACAATGTTACAGTTATTACCCTATGACCAGCACTAACAAAGATGTTAATGCAGCCCTAAAACCAAGATTACCATTTGGCTTGTGCTCTTAAGCCCTACAGCAGTATCAGATACAAAAAGCCTAATTGAGCAAACTCCAGGGAACTGAAGATATTCCTCAAAACTATGAAAACTAGTATTTTGGGAGAATCGAGGACATAAAAATTTATGTACATTTTGAAAAGAGTGGTGGAGAGTTCAAGTTCAGCTTTGGATGGAACTATGCAAACAACAATAACCTTACATTAAAAAAATGCCTATAACCATTATTAATTTATTTGTTGAACATTTCCCTTTATTTACAGAAGGGAAATCTCATTTTCTCTGTCTAAAACCCCAAGAGAAGCAGTAATCCTCAAATTTATCCAGTTGTGAAACAGTGTTTAATACAACCTGCTTCTAATCTCAATTTCATATTTAAGGGAAATGCACAGTATGAGTCATACCAAAATCAATTTTGGCCTCAGCATGAATAAAAGTGAAACTGATTAAACCTATCTGGTTTGTGCATAAAGACTAAGAGCTTAGAGAACTGCAATGGGCACATACATACAGCAGCCCACCATCAACTACAATGTTAACAACTCTTTATTTTACATATAAATATATACATTTATTTTTACACTTCACTTTTCACTTAAAGGATTCATTGTATATGATGGTAGGATACAACCAACTTAACATTCTCTTTTACATAAATCATTCTTGCAGTTTTGAATTAAAAAAAAGGTAAAATCCATGATTATCATAATTACACACAAAATTACATGAAAGAAAGTGCCTTTCACTGGGTGGGTATCAGTATTCCACAGGAGTGAAGAGGATAATTGTATGAGGTACTTATCTCAAGACAGTATTTCGAAGGCAACAAAGATAAATTCCTGCTATTTCTGCAGCTTCTGTATTAAATTTTCCTTAATCTCTTCTGAAACAAGTCTCACACAACATTCTATCCTTGAGTTTGTCTCTAAGAGTAAAACAAACACACTGCCACTTGTACTAATCTGACCACTGTGAAAAGTCCTATTTACACTCTTGAGTCCCTGTCTTTTCAGAAGTACAAGATGACCATAACAGGTCTGCAGTTTAGAAAATCATCAGGGACAATTTGACAGAAGTTTGGAAAAAAACCCATAAATTTTCATCCTGTTAGTCTTTCATTTCATTGTCTCTTGTTAATTTTCTCTCCCTGTATATGTAGTATTTTAGGGTGTTCTGCTTTAAAAATCTCTTCATTTGTCAGAATGAATATGCAAATGTCTTCATTCCCTCTCTGCCAAAGGAGGATATATAGATTTGTTTCAAGGCAGAGGATCAACTCATTTTGGGTCCTTTGCTTTTAGTTTAACTGCTCACAAACTATTCTAAGAATACCCATGAACAGTTCTCAGGTTTCCAAGGCATATCTTCTAAGAAGACAAACATGTTACACTGCTGTGACTGAAACAGTGGCTGAATAGTTTCAGTACCATTTAGTTTGTATATTGACAAATAATGATTTTTGTAAACACTGATAAATAGTAAATCCAGAACTTGCCAAAGGAAAAGATTACAACAGACTTTTTTAGTAATTATTCTAATAGTAAAATACTGAAAAATCTGAAATGGTGCTGTGCTTAATTCTGTTTGTTATATAAATGGAGACTAACATCAGGAGAGGTCAGTAGAGGGCAATTGACTAATTGAGAGAATTTATTTTAAAAAGTCAAAAAACTAAACATGTGGTCTTTGAAAGTGAAGAAAGTAAATATGACCTCAGTAAGGTCTAGTAAAATTCTGAAGGGAACAGAAATGTAAGATAATAACAAGACTACTTGATCTTTTTGTCAGTAGAAGTAGTAGTGGCATAAACTCAAACTACATAAAGGTCAAGCCCTAAAGGAATATCTTATATGCAGAGAATAATTAACTGAAGTAAATTATGTGCATTTATTTGAGTGTCAGAATGATTTAAATAGATGCAGACACATTTACTTCCAATCTGTCTGGAATGCAGCATGGAAATACATGTTCTTTTGTTAATGAAAACAGATATGAGTTTTGGTAAAACGTAGAGGATTTCACTAAGTGACAAACCTGTCTTATCCTTAAGAATGCTTCAAGGGTATGTTTTCCTCTGAAGTTACCACCAACTGTGCTACTAATCTTGGGTTTGAGTGCTTTCATTCTAATTTAGCACTTTAAATATTTTTAAAAGATCTTCATGCAAGAACAGAAGCTTTTTGTGACAGATGAACAGGTATTCTACTTCTTTTTGGATTTGTTAAATAAATATGCATAAATTGCTGAAGAATAGCATCACAGATTACTAGAGTAAATCCATTTTTAAAAAGTATTTAAAAAATGCCCAAAATACTAAACATTTAAAGACAAGATTTTTCTATAATGCACAAACTGCTCCAATGTTTCCTAGTTATACTTCCAATGAAACTTGGTAACAAGAAACTCATTAAGCTCAACTAGAAAGTAAGGCCACTTTGAAATCCTTTAAAAAACTACATATAGTATTTATTACTTGATGCTTAACCATGCATTGGTCAAATGACTTGTGTGATTGCAATGGTTAGGGCTAAACAAAGCATGGGTATGAATAAGAAAGAAAATATACTCTCTTCTACCTGCCGTGCTTTATGGGCTGTCTCAATGCCATGATTTCTTAGACAGTTTAAAGCCCTTGAATCTGGGGAGCGCCCCACGTTCCAGTCTGAAACAGCAGCACTGTCTGTCCTCCACTGTAACAACAAAACAAATACATACACATATTTAAAGAAGATTAAAGTACAGTACCTGCCTGGCAATATGATTCATGGGAATGCCATGCTTCTTCATGCAATTCTGTCCTCGATAGTCAGGAGGGCTTCCTATTTCATAGGTAGATGTCGCTGCACTGTCTATCCTCCACTACAGAAAAACAAATTTATATTTTTAAGTTTCCTTTCTCACTGCTTACATTTCTAACTGGCTACAAGACAGTAATTTCTTAGGCAGGAAGAGAAATAAACAGCTTACCTTATGTTCAACTTTTTCATCAGTTACAAGTTTTCTAAAAACTGCTTCAGCTATTGGAGAGCGACAGATGTTTCCTATGGAAACAAGAGATTAAAGTGAATTTTCAGACTACTGAAACAAAAATATCAATAATTGTGTGGATTTTTCAGCACAAGTCAGATTCAAGATTTTTATTTACTTAGAATATATACTGCTTATGTGAAAACCCAGAGTCCTGCGCTTCGGTTGGAGCAATCTCCTGTATCAATAGACTGTGGTATGCAGGGATTGAGAGGAGCCCTGTGGAGGACTTGGGGACACCAGTGGGTAAAAAATTGGATATGAGCCAGCTGTGTTCATCTGCAGCCCAGAAATCCACTCCTTGGCTGTATCTAAAGCAGTGTGGGCAGCAGATCGAGGGATCTGAGTCTGCCCCTCTACTCAGCTCTCAGGAGACCCCACCTGAACATTGAGCTCTGGGGCTCCCAGCACAAGAAAGACATGAACCTGCTGGGGCCAAGCCAATCAGGAGTGATAGTAATGATTCTGTGATAACTCATTTAAGAACAGAAGGTTGTGGTGCAGAAAGAATTCCAGCCAGGGAAGAGCAGTGTGAGAATATGGGAACAACAAGGTAGACACCAAGGTCAATGCAGGAGGTGCTCCAGGCACTGGAGCTGAGGCCCTGCAGCCCATGGTGCAGACCAGGGTGGAGCAGCTGTGCCCCTGCAGCCCATGGGGGACCATCAGGGTGCAGAGACCCACCTGCAGCCCATGGAGGAGCCCGTGCTGGAGCAGGTGGATGCAAGAAGGAGGCTGTGACCCTGTGGGAAGCCCAAGATGGAGCAGGTCCTGCCAGAGACCTACAGCCTGTGGAGACGGAAGCCCACGCTGGAGCAGGTTTTTCCCAGGAAGGACTTGTGGCCCCTGTGGGGGTTCCACGTCGGTACAGCTCATTCAGTGAAGGACTGCACCCCGTGAAGGAGTGACCCACGGGACAGCAGTTTAGGAAAAACTGCTGCCCCAGGGATGGACTCACTCTGGAGAGGTCCATCAAGGACTGTCTCCCATGGGAGGGACCCCACAGAAGCAGGAGAAGGACTCCACTCTCTGATCAG